>NW_025999932.1:13270002-13284704 GCF_001458135.2 Marmota marmota marmota
AGAGAGAGAGAGAGAGAGAGAGAGAGAGAGAGAGAGAGAGAGAGAAGGTCCGCAGTGTCTAGCACAGTTCGAATTGTTTCAACACGAAGTGTGGGGTCTTTGGGGTTGGCTACTTTGGGGAAGGAGCAGTCTTCATTTTTTGAATTGATCGTGGCCCTTCCGTATGGAGATAAGAGCCTAGGACACCTAGAAGGGGTGAGGAGAGGGGGAATCATATTCACCCAGTCACAAATTTTCTAGGTTAAGAATTGCTGTTTCCACCCCTATGGAATCAGCTTAGTACGGGAATGAAAGTCTCTGCCTGGTGACGCAAAGCGACCTCAGCAGATGAGCTTCCAAGGACTGGAGAAGTGAAGGATGTGCACTCAGTGTGTTCCTCCTAGTCCATTGGCAGCTTGGGATAAGGGGAGAGAGCCAGCTGTGAAGGGCCAGCAGCATGGAAAATGCCCAGGGTGAGAGGGGAGAAGGAGGCAGAGCTCGCAGAGGGGGTGTTGGTTGGATGATGGTTTACTGCAAAGCTGACAGACACCCTAGAACCATCTCATGTCAGTAATTCCACTGAATGGGCAGGCGGACTCTGTGGAGGTGGAGTGGTACATGCCAATCCCCAGGTAGATACCGCTTCTGACTCTGCCTTCTTTACCCAGCACCTGGGATTCTCAGTCTGTGAAGTGCAGGGGTGAGCGGGCATTAAGACAGGGGGTCCCAAACACTGACAGTCTATAGCTAGCCTCAAAGGATCATAACCTCTCCTCAACTTCAATGGAAAAGACACGAGATTTAAATTATATTTTTTTCTTCAAAAAGCCCCAAACCTTTGGTGCTTGCTTTTATTCACAGGGCATAGAGTTTGGTTAACACTCACATATTGGGTAACATGGAAGCTCAGGACATCCATATTTTCAGTATATAAAGAGCCCATTAGTCCGGGGTGGTCTGTAATCTCAAGTCCCAGAACCTCTATTGTGGCAAAAGACAGGGAATTCCCCTGGGGCTCTGGCACATTATTATTTAATGTCCTCAAAGTTTAACTGTTTTGTTTGTGGACTGGGCATTCTGGATCACTGCGCGAATGATGGGACCCTGGAATGAGGGAGAAGAGAAACTGCTTCACCCTACCTTCCCACTGCACAGGCTGGTTTTTGTGTTTTGTTCTTAATATCACACATATTTTGTAAACTCAGACCACACCTTTGGTGAGGTTATGCAAGACAGCTTAAGTTTCTCAGTCAATCCCTTTTGCCTTCCAATTGGTTAGTCAGTCTCCATTAAATTCCAAGTTGAACTGTTGCTTTTTAAAACAATAAGGTGGTTCTTTCTACCTACAACCTGCCTTTGCCTGATGTGATTATTGTTAAAAATGTCCTCAGATCAAGGCCAGGGTTTTATTTGGCAATGACAAGAGTAGTAATTTTGATCCTTACTCTAAGACGTTACGGAAACAAGCTCTGGTTTTTGTTTTGTCATTGAATTATAGGTACGTCTTCCTTGGCCCTTCAGCACAGAATACCATTTGCTGATGCTACCGACTGTTCTTTAATGCATTCAGTAATATTTATTGAGCCCCTTCTGAGTATTGTCCCCTGGGTAGTATGGGGTGTCTTGTGTTTCTGCTTTCATGGAACTGACAGCATGTTGGACTGGAGTTCTCACCCCTTCTCTCCCTCTCACGTCTCCTTAAGCCAAGTTCCAATTAGAATGAGATATTCTGGAAGACTCCTTTGGTTGTTACCAAAACAATCTTTACATCTTTGCTTCAGAAACACAAGTGAGTGAGTAGCCTCTGGACATCCTCAGAACTGACTTTGTGAGGTGGGGGCTCCAGGGATTCCTGACTGTGACCCTTTCCTTTCAGGGTTATGTTACTGCCTGTGCTCGGTGCAGGATCCCATGTAAGGGATTTGGCCAAGGGAGAGGCTGTCCCGTGTGGGTTCCTGGCCTCAGAGCACCTTGCTGCGCAGGGTCGGGGGGGTTAGGGGGGGTGGGGGGTGGGGGTTCTGACTCCTGTCACCTCCAGGGCTGTGAAGGTGCTAGTTCTGTGCATAGTGCTTCCAATTAGAGTAAGTTAACTCAACCAGAAGCCCACCCATTCAGCACTGCATGGTCCCAGAGATCCTCTCCCCTGAGCATCCTAACAGTGACAGAGGCAAGCCCCATATCCCTGACCCATTCTTTCCCCAGTTCATACAGAATAAGAGTAATGACCAGATATGCATTCCATCCTGCACCCTAAGTGAGGTCTGGATGAGTCTACTGAAGGCCAGTCAATGGGACAGGAAATGGTTTCATCATTTCATCATCAGATGCTCTTCAGTGATGGCCCAGGAGCTGGACTGGGCATTAGAGAGAGGATAAGGGAAAACCAGAGAGCTGCCCAGGTTCCTAGTGGACCTCTGAATGTGACTTCAGGCTGTTCAGTAAATGTGGATGGGCGGGTAGGGGTCCTCCAGTCAAATAGCTCATTTCATGTAGAACAGAAAGACCAGGAGAGGACAGTTCAGAAGGTGGTGGTTAAAAGGCACCATCATGCAGAGAAGTTCATGTTCAGAGCCGACAGCTTGCCTCTTACCTACCAATTTCAGATTCATTAGTTTGGGCCAGTCTGAACTATGTCTCAATACTACTCTGAGGAAATGCTTGATAGTATAGATTTAATATCAGATAATAGCAATAATAACAGGAAATACTAAGAGAGCACAAGCCAGGAGCCAGGCACCCTTCTCAACTCCGTGTTTAAATTATTTAAATCATTTAATCTCTCTCAACCCAAAGAAGTAGGTATTATTGGCATTTAGCCCTGGGTCACCGTTGCAGCGTGTGATTTATTGAGCTCTCCTGGGACAACGTCCAACTCATCTTCATTACCGTGGGGCACTGTTGCCTCCTCACTGTGAGAGGCAGCCTGTCCTGCAGGCAGATGGCTCAGCTGCAGCCAGCACTGGGACCCTGGGCACACTGCCTCTTCACACCTCTGTAAGATGGGGACAAGCACAGTCCTACCTCATCTGTTGGGAGGATTAGATGAATTTGAATTAGAGGAGTGCTTTCTGCAAAGGAGGCACTGTTATTTTTCTCATTAGTTATTTTTTTCTTTTCCATCTTCATCTCCCAGTGCCCCTTAACAGAGCAGCCATGCTGGCTAGTAAGGTCCCGGACCTCCCTGACCCTGTCATCTCTTGGTGCCTTTGCACAAGCTGCTGTCCCCTTCGCATAGAATACCTTTCCCATCCTTGATTCCAAAAATCCTTCCTCTTGCTAAATTCAGCTTAAATGTTCCCTCTCAGTGACTTTCCTTTAGTGCTCTTTCTTGTTCTCCAGGTAACTGTGTGTGTGTGTGTGTGTGGTCTCAGTATCCTCGGGTCATTTTTCTATCAAATGGCTTAACGATTAACAGCCACCTAACTTTTATTGAGCTTATTATGTGCCTGGGATTGTGCCAAGTGTTTTTCTTGCTATTTTACAAAATATGTTTATAGCTCCATGAGATAAGGTTATATTTTGTTAAAATAATTTTCTGTGTCTATCTCCCCCAGTACATCTCTGTGGTTATTCATTCGTTATCTCTGGGACCTGGCAGAGTGCCTAATTAATACACAGTGGGGGCCTCACCAGTGTATAAGGGGATGTATTTTACCAACAGCTATTTGAATCCATTATAATTAAGTAACTCTTTTTAAACAGTCTTTGTGCTTTAGTCATTGCAAAAACTCACTGTCAAAATGTTAGAAGAAACTGAGAATCCAGATGAAGGAAGTTAAAACTGCACTTCCTCCAGCCCTAAAATGTATAAGCAACCTGCTCAAGGACCCAGAGCTACTAAATGGCTAAACCAGCATCAAGATCATTCCCCCTGCCCCCACAGCCCAAGCTCCTAACTGCTGCACTGCACAGCTGAACCCACCCTACACACACACACACACACACACACACACACACACACGAATAGATTAGAGCTGCTGTTAAAACAGATTAGAAGAGCGGAAATTTGCAATTGAATCTTTCACACACGTAACGTTGCAATGCATTAAAAATCCAGATTTAAGAAACTCAGAGTATTCAGTCTTTTCACGTTTTCACACTTCCTGTTCCCTTAGTTATTGAGGATAATCCTGGCTGTCTTAGTCAGCTTTTTTACTCCTGTGACTAAAAGATCTGACCAGAACAATTTTAGAGGAGGAAAAGTTTTGAGGGCTCATGGTTCAGAGGTCTCAGTCCATAGAAGGCTGGCTTCATTCCTCGGGGCTCAAGGTGGGGCAGAACATCATGGCAGAAGAGTGTGGCAGAGGGAAGCAGCTCACATGAAGAGCAGGAAATAGAGAGAGAGACTCCACTCCCCAGGAACAAAATATATACCCCAAAGGCATGATCCCAATGACCACCTCCTCCAGCCACACCCTACCTGCCTTCAGCTACCACCCAGTTAATCCCATCAGGGGAATTAATTCACTGATTGGGTTAAGACTCTCATAACTCAATTATTTCTCCTTTAAACCATTTTATATTGTTTCACATGTAAGCTCTTGGGGTACATCTCACATCCAAACCATAACACTGTTGAAAAATCAATAAAATATAGATTGAGAGTTCAGAGAGGTAAGTTAGAGAACAGCTTTGAAATCAGAAGAACATGGGGCTGGATCCCTTGCTAAGCCACCAGGTGTGTTACCAGGGACAGGTTGCAAAACCTCTCTTGGTCTTAGTGTCTTCTGTAAAAGAGAGACAATAAGAAACATTTTGCAACATTTCATGAACTTAGACTTAATATGTCAGAGATGTGCCTTGGCCTTGTTGCCGGGTCTCCAATGATGATAGCGATGACTTGCCAAACAGTCACCTTGACAAATTGTTTTCCACCGCCACGTGCGGTTTCTTTCCCAATCCTTCACTTTAATTCTCATGGCAATTTAACTTTTATATTATTATTAGATGCCTTTAGTAACTTGCCTCACAGTCAGTTTCTGAGAAATTCAATCTCTTCTCCACAGGGTCTCTTTTGAGATTAAAGAGGAAAAAAAAAAGTGGCAAATTTAGGGTGTTAAGAGCAATTTTCATTTAAAAGTCGATCATTGTTTTCATTCCCTTCTCATTAATGGTTTCTGTTTTCCTTTCCCAGCCAGTTACTCCTTACTTCATTCATGTTGCTAAAGTGAACCCTCTTGTTTCCTTGCAAGATGAAAGGAGACAACCATGAATGAGCCACTGGATGGTTTAGCAAACGCTTCTGATTTCCCCGATTATGCAGCTGCTTTTGGAAATTGCACTGATGAAAAAATCTCCCTCAAGATGCACTACCTCCCTGTTATCTATGGCATCATCTTTCTCGTGGGCTTCCCGGGGAATGCAGTAGCCATCTCCACTTACATTTTCAAAATGCGGCCCTGGAGAAGCAGCACCATCATCATGCTGAACCTGGCCTGCACTGACCTGCTGTACCTAACCAGCCTCCCTTTCCTCATCCACTACTACGCCAGCGGGGAAAACTGGATCTTTGGGGAGTTCATGTGCAAGTTCATCCGCTTCGGCTTCCATTTCAACCTGTACAGCAGCATCCTCTTGCTCACCTGTTTCAGCATCTTCCGCTACATCGTCATCATCCACCCAATGAGCTGCTTTTCCATCCACAAGACTCGGTGGACGGTGGTAGCCTGTGCGGTGGTGTGGATCATTTCGCTGGTGGCGGTCATGCCCATGACCTTTCTGATTACATCAACTAACATGACCAATCGATCCACCTGTCTTGACCTCACCAGTTCAGATGACCTCACCACTATCAAATGGTACAATCTAATTTTGACTGCCACCACCTTCTGCCTCCCCTTGGTGATCGTGACACTTTGCTATACGACAATTATCAACACCCTAACTCACGGACCTCAGACTCAGAGCTGCCTTAAACAGAAAGCACGCAGGCTGACCATACTGCTCCTGCTCGTATTTTATATATGTTTTTTACCATTCCATGTCTTGAGGGTCATTCGGATTGAATCTCGCCTGCTTTCCATCAGCTGCTCCATCGAGAATCAGATCCACGAAGCTTACATCGTTTGTAGACCCTTGGCTGCTCTGAACACATTTGGTAACCTGTTACTCTACGTGGTGGTCAGCAACAACTTCCAGCAGGCCATCTGCTCAATAGTGAGGTGCAAAGAAAGTGGGGACCTTGAGCAAGCAAAGAAAGTCAGTTGTTCAAACAACCCTTGAGATACTTCATATACTCAACCAAAAATAAAATCCTATTGATAATTTACTTACACTTCTGAGAAGTCCAGAATATCTCCTTCAATGAATGCCCAGTCGATACTGTGTATTCAGGTAATTATGGCTAAAGTCAAGGGCTGGGCACTAGAGTTCTCTACAATCTGCTTGTTGGGATCTTCCTGTAGGTAGAAATAAGAGATGTATGCTCACCAGTAAAGAAATCAAGCAGAATTATAGATGACTGGTCTGAGAGGCATCTCAGGGAATCTCTCATTCTATCAGCTTGTTAGATATATGTGGGAACTGAAGTTTATATGAGTTTCCTGGATCTTAAATTAGTGCCAAGTTAGGAAAACAAAACAAACAATCTCTTTGCTCCCAGTTTCATGTCCTTCAAACTTTGCTTTGAGATCATTGAACTGGGTCTGATCACTGGGTTTGGTCAGTTCTATAAATTGAAGCAAGCCAACAAGATTCATTATACAAGATGTCAATGCAAATAGTACCTGCAAGATATTGAGGGTGCTATATCTTTATTGTTGTAGAGCATCATAAAAGTTGTTAACTGAATTTATGAGACTGATTAGCATTTATAATTATCAATATGACCTGGGGAAGGAGGTCACACATTTGAGGAACAGAAGTACTTTCTAACAGCATGCATGCATTGGGTGTTAAGTCAGATCTAATAATGTTTTGATTTCTATGGGGAAACACTCCAGGAAATATTAATTATCTTTAAATATTTTGTTCTTTTGTGACTATAAACAAAATATATCATTGAAACTGCTGAATTTATTCTTTGAATTGTGTCTGTGTGTGCTCGATTATCAGTGAGCGGAAATATTTGAGAAAATATCTGGTGTAGATATTTAAATCCCTAGTAGGTGTGTTGATACAATTAATAAACTTACTTTAATTAATTGTATATCATCTTCTGAGAAGTGTCTGTTCAGGTCCTTGGCCCATTTATCAATTGGGTTATTTGTTTTTTTGGTGCTTAGCTTTTGGGTTCTTTATATACCCTAGAGATAGTGCTCTATCTGCTGTGTGAGGAATAAAGATTTGCTCCCAAAATGTAGGCTCTCTGTTCACCTCACAGCTTGTTTCTTTTGCTGAGAAGAAACTTTTTAGTTTGAATCCTTGATTTTAATTCTTGCACCAAAAGAGTCTTATTAAGGAAGTTGGAGCCTAATCCCACATGATGGAGATTAGAGCATGCTTTTTCTTCTATTAGACACAGGATCTCTGGTTTTATTCCTAGGTCCATGATTCAATTTGAGTTGAGTTTTTTGCATGGTGAGAGATAGGGTTTTAATTTCATTTTGATGCATATGGATTTCCGGTTTTCCCAGCACTGTTGGTTGAAGAGGCTATCTTTTCTCCAATGAATGTTTTTGGCACCTTTGTCTAATATAAGATAATTGTAGTTTTGTGGGTTAGTCTTTGTGTCCTCTATTCTGTATCATTGGTCTATCAGTCTGTTTGGGTGCCAATATCATGCTGTTTTTGTTACTATTGCTCTATAATATAGTTTAAGTTCTGGTATAGTGAATCCACCTGCTTTACTCCTCCTGCTAAGGATTACTTTAGCTATTCTGGATCTCTTATTTTTCCAGATGGATTTCATGATTGCTTTTTCTATTTCTATGAGGAATATCATTGGTATTTTGATTGGAATTACATTAAATTTGTATAGTGCTTTTGGTAGTATGGTCATTTTGATAATACTAATTCTGCCTATCCAAGAGCAAGGTCTTCTAAGGTCTTCTTTGATTTCTTTTTTTAGGGTTCTGTAATTTTTATTATATAGATCTTTCACCTCTTTTGTTAAGTTTATTCCCAAGTATTTTTTTTTTTGAGGCTATTGTAAATGGGGTAATTACCCTTTCTGAGGATTTGTCATTGATATACAGAAATGTATTTGATTTATGGGTGTTGATTTTATATCCTGCTACATTGCTGTATTCATTTACTAGTTATAAAAGTTTTCTGGTGGAACTTTTTGGGTCTTCTGGATACAGAGTCATATTATCAGCAAATAGTATCAATTTGAGTTCTTCTTTTCCTATATGTATCCCTTTAATTTCTTTCACCTGTCCAATTGCTCTGACGAGTTTTTCAAGAACTATGTTAAATAGAAGTGGTGAAAGAAGGCATCCCTGTCTCGTTCCAGTTTTTAGAGGGAATGCCTTCAATTTTTCTCCATTTAGAATGATGTTGGGCTGGGCTTAGCATAGATAGCCTTTATGATGTTGAGATATGTTCCTTTTATTCCTAATTTTTCTAGTGTTTGAACATGAAAGGGTGCTGTATTTTGTCAAATGCTTTTTATGCATCTATATGATTCTTATCTTTAAATCTATTGATGTGATGAGTTACATTTATTGATTTCTGTATGTTGGACCAACTTGCATCCCTGGGATGAATCCCACTTGATCAAAGATGATATACAATCAATCAACGAATATAATAAAAAGTGATTCATCATCACTAGCAATTAGAGAAATGAAAAATCAAAACTACTCTAAGATTTCATCTCACTCCAGTCAGAATGCTAGCTATTATGAAGACAAACAACAATAAGTGTTGGCGACAATGTAGGGAAAAAGGTACACTCATACACTGCTGGTAGGACTGCAAATTGGTGCAATCTAGGCTCAGGGTTAGGATAACACTAGTGGAAAGCAGTATGGAGTTTCCTTGGAAATCTGGGAATGGAACCACCATTTGACCCAGCTATCCCTCTCTTAGGTCTATACCCAAAGGACTTAAAAACAGCATACTACAGGGACACAGCCACATTAATGTTTATAGCAGCACAATTCACAATAGCTAAACTGTGGAACCAACCTAGATGCCCTTCAATAGATGAATGGTTTAAAAAAAAGTGGCATTTATACACAATGGAATATTACTCAGCAATAAAACAGAATAAAATCATAGCATTGGCAAGTAAATGGTGGAGTTAGAGAAGATAATGCTAAGTGAAGTTAGCCAATCCCCCCAAAACAAATGCCAAATGTTTTCTCTGATATAAGGTAACTGACTCATAGTTGGGTAGGGAGGGGGATCATGGGAGGAACAGAGGAACTCTAGATAGGGCAGAGGGGTGGGAGGGTAAGGGAGGGGGGATGGGGTTAGAAATGATGGTGGAATGTGATGGACATTATTATCCAAAGTACATGTATAAAGACATGAATTGGTGTGAATATACTTTGTATACAACCAGAGATATGAAAAATTGTGCTCTAGGTGTGTAATAAGAATTGTAATGCATTCTGCTGTCATATATAAATTTTAAAAATTAATAAAATAAAAAAAGAAAAAATAAATAAACTTACCTTAAAATATAGGCTGCCTATATTTTCTCTATGTGTGAAAATGCAGCCTTCTCATTATTACATTGAAGTGACACTTATTTTCTCCATGGTGAGAGAACAAAGATAAGCTTACACATCTGTTGTAGAATGGGCTGTAAAACATGACTTAAGCAGAGGAGAGGGTAGCATAGGAATGCTCCACGCCCTCCAGGGTTGTTTAGGGTGTTGCCTCTGATTTAGATCTAAGCCAGCTTGTTCACCAGGGACCTTGGCCAGGCAGGCAGTGGGGTGTGGGAGAGAGAGGCAAGCTGATGGCTCTGAACATGAACTTCCCTGCAGGATGGAGCCCTTTAACCACCACCTTCTGAACTGTCCTCTCCTGGTCTTTCTGTACCACATGAAATGAGCTATTTGACTGGAGGACCCCTACTCGCCCATCCACATTTACTGTACAGCCTAAAGTCACATTCAGAGGTCCACTAGGAACCCGGGCAGCTCTCTGGCTTTCCCCTATCCTCTCTCTAATGCCCAGTCCAGCTCCTGGGCCATCACTGAAGAGCACCCGATGAGTCTTTATACCACTGGTGTTATTCTAGCCCTGAGCCTAAGCCCTTTCCTTTCTCTCCTTCTCTATTCCTTCTGACTTCAAAAATCCCTCTCACCAGAGAAATGCTACCTCCGCCTCCTTCATGTCCATCTTACCTTGTCTCTGTAGTTTCTTTTGCTGTTTCTTTTTCTCCCCACCAATGTACAGAAAAATAAATCCCCTCTCTTTCTGAAATGAATTCTTCAGCTGTATCCATGATCCTTATTTTGCTCTCTTTGGGACCTGGCTTTAATGCTTAATCCCACTTTCTCAAGTTTTTAACATTTTTATTACCCTGGATCATTGACCTTAGCTTGGGAGCATGCATAATTTCCCATTATCCTCAAAAAACCTTCCCTCAAAGATTTAGCTTTTCTGTCAACGGTGTTACCTGACCTGCTTCCCACAGTTGTGGGTTAGGTGCAGATGACAGCCGGCCCTCCAGGGCTCTGCCGCTTGAACTTGACCACCAAGATCTGAGCTAAATTGAATTCAAAGGGTCAATTTTATTTTCCAAAGTAAAGAGATCTGGGCTAATTTTGCTCGAGGTTGCAGTTTGAACTGAGGCCAAAAAAGGGATTGATGACACTTCCCAGGCTTGAATGGGACCCGTGTGACCTTGCCTCACACAAACAGCCAAAAAAGAGAAAGTATGAGAACAAAAGAACAGGGCTCAGACTGACTCGGCCAGAGGGAGCTACGTGGGTGGGTGTGCTGGCAGTTTAAGGACTGGCTCGGGTCAGGCTCCCCGCCCCAGAGTCCAGGAATGCCAGGGAATCCTGTCCCCAGCCTGTGAGGCACAGTAGCACCCCCCGGTTTGGTTTGAACATTATATCAGAAATTTTCAGGCACAAAACTAGAGAAAGAAGTGAATTACCTCACACACCTCTGTCTGAATTTCACCATTTAGTCACTATCCTAACATTCTTGCTTTATCCATCTCTTTCCATGTTTGGCGGCTACAATATTTAAAGGCAAGTTCTAGCCAATATAAAGTTTCATCAATAACTGCTTCAATATTGATCTCCTTTGAAACACACCAAACCAAACCAAAGTAAGAATTATTCTTTAATATTATTGAATAGTAATCTGCTTTTCCTTTCTCTTTCTGCCTCAAAAATGTCTTTTTTATATATAGTTTTTGCCCAAAATCAGGATACAAATAAGCCCCATGCCTTGCATTTCATTGATATAACTCCAGCCCTCCTCCTGATCTATCAGAGCGTCTCCTTCCTTTATTGCCATTTCTGTCATGAAGAAACCAAGTGGTTTATCTTGTAGAACTTTCTACATTGTACGTCTGGCAGTTTTTAATTTCATTTTGTTATTTATTGTGTCTCTCCAAGCCTCAGATCCGCTCATTTCTTTTCCATCTTATGACCCTCTTTCTTTCTGATCTATTTTAAGTTCTCTTTTGTTATCTCCAATTTACCATCAAGCTTATTCAGTGAGTTTTTTATTTCCATTATTTTACTTTTGGAATCTATACTTTCTATTTCTCTTCTCAACTTTCCTCGTTCACTTAGTAAATTATATTTCCTTCAACTCTTTAAACATATTTAAATGGCTGCTTTTTTTCTTCATAATTTTCAAAGCAGATCTAGGGTGGGACTTTCTCTAGGACATGGCCTTTACTGCTGTTCTACAGTTTTGTACTGTACTAACCCCTCTAGTTGGGTCAGGACTCTAATGTGTCCTGGTACCACGTGGCCACTGGTATCTCTGTTTGCACAACAACTTCTTTCTGAGGAGACTCAATAGTCTCCCTGTACAAACAGCCCTTGACCCAGGGATCTACTCATATGAATCAGCTTTTTTGAAGCTGTAACCAAAATACCTGACAAGAACAACTAGAGAAGGAAAAGGTTTTGGTTTTTGTTTTTTTTGGCTCACAGTTTCAGAGGTTTAGACTTTTGTTCTGAGCCCAAGGTGAGACAAAACATCATGGTGGAGGAGTGCTGTCCCATTCATGGTGGCCAGGAAACAGAGAGAGAAAGGGCCTTCATGGAAGATGAACCCTTCCAAGACATTGCCCCAGTGTCCCATCTCCTCTAGCCATGCTCCACCTGCCTGTGGTTAATACCCGTTGGTCCATTCAAACTAGTCGGACTGATGAGGTTGCAGCTCTCACAATTCAATCATTATACTTCTGACTATTCTTACATTAACACAGGAGCTTTAGGGGCCCCCCTCATATCCAAACCATAACATTCCTTCTGAGTTGACTCCTCCAATGATTCCCTCTGCTTTGGTGTCCAGTTCCAGATACGGAAGACATTTCGGTTATGTCAAAGTTTGACCTCTATCTACCTCCTCAGTTCAAAGGGACTATTGTGTTCTGTGGAACTCCAGTGCACTGCACCATAGCCAGGAAAGAGGCAGGGGCTTGGGGACGTGTGAGACTCATGCTATCGCTCTGTCTATTGTCCCATGCCTAAAATTTTGGCTTAATACATTTTGTCCACTTTTATTGTTGTTAACAGTGAGAAAACCCCTGTCTTCTATTCCGTACGACCTATCCTAGGTGAGGGAGTGGACCCACACAGAATGCTTCCTGGGCATCCCACTCAAGCTTTTTACTATTTCCCCTCTAAGGTGTTTGTGTCAGCTAGCTTTTCATTGCTGTGACCACAATATCTGACAAGAACAACTTAGAGAGGGGAAAGTCTATTTTGACTCACATTTCAGAGGTTCAATCCATGAACAGGACTCCTCCATTGGTCTGGGCCCTAGGTTAGGAGGTGTATCATATTGGAATGGTATGATGCATGCACTGCTCCACTTACTGTGGCCAGAAAGTGTGGACGTGGGAGGGCTGGCCACAGGGAAGGTAAATATTTCTAGGGCACTCCCCAAGTGACCCACCTCTTCCAATCACATCCCACCTGCCTGAATGCTGTACAGCCTTGTAATTTTCTCCACCAGATTAATTAGTCCACCACCTGAATTAAGTTCAGCCTCTCACAAAGTCTCAGGATATGGGCCAAATGTAGGCAAGTTCTTTGTGAAAACATAATATGACTGGTCTCTAGTCCAATATCCAGGGGAGTACATGTTCGCCTCTGAAACCTTATGAGCACGGTCTTGACTGTCCACATTTATATTGGCATTCTGGTCTTTTCAGCTCCCACCAGAAACATCCATTAAGATCCGAGTACAACATTCTAAGACTTCTCCAACCAAACTTTTGCAAACTGCTCCCCGAAACCAGTTCTAAACTCTTCTGAGTCACACAGATTAGTCACAGACAGAGCCACTTCCCAGTACCAACTTTTTATATTAGTAATTTTTTCATCACGGTGACAAAAACAAACAAACAAAATTGACAAGAACAACTTAGAGGATGAAAATAGTTTATTTTGGCCCATGTTTTAGAGGTTCCATCCATGGAGGGCTGGCTGAATTGCTCTAGGTAACAGGAGAGGTGGAGCATCACAGCCAAGGGGCAAGGCAGAGGAGTGCTGCTCATCATGGTGGGCAAGAAGCAGAGAGAGAAAGAAGTGGTCATAGGGAAGGTGAACCCTTTCAGGGCATGATCCCAGGGACACACCTCCTCCAACCACACCTTGCCTTTGAACATTTCTGCATTAACATAGGAACTTTGTGCGGACACCTCATACCCAAACCATAACAGTGTTAGAGTGTCTTCAATTTAAAAACGGTGGCTTAGACATAAGCCTCCTCCCTTAAAATTACATAAAAATAACAATGGGATTAGACCTGTACATATATTTTAATTTTTGGAAACTGAGTGCTTATAAATGAATCATGAAACCAAATGGATCCAAATCTTATAGCAGAGAGAATCAAAGGCAGGTTGCATTCTGCTTAAATCAAAACTACTCAGGAATTAGAGCTGCCAGTTCCCTCTGCAAGAGAATTACAAGAGTTACAAAAGAAAATTTGATTTAAACTTGAATAAGAAACAATTATACATTATACCCCTAGATAATTTCCCTTGTCTTGTGCAAAGCAAAGATTATCCATTTTCTACACCAGGAGAATTCTAGATTTTTCATTCTGGAAAGAATGAAGCAGAAAGACTCTTGACCTGAGGTCAATTTTCTTTTTTTTTTCATTTTTATTATTGGTTGTTCAAAACATTATGTAGTTCTTGACATATCATATTCATACATTTGATTCAAAGTGGGTTATGAACTCCCATTTTTACCCTGTATACAGATTGCAGAATCACATCGGTTACACATCCACTGTTTTACATATTGCCATACTAGTGTCTGATGTGTTCTGCTGCCCTTTCTCTCGCCATGCACAAAAGTTAACTCAAAATGGATCAAAGAGCTTGATATCAAATCAGAGACTCTGCGTCTGATAGAAGAAAAAGTTGGC
The DNA here is from genome assembly GCF_001458135.2 of Marmota marmota marmota. Classification (NCBI taxonomy): domain Eukaryota; kingdom Metazoa; phylum Chordata; class Mammalia; order Rodentia; family Sciuridae; genus Marmota; species Marmota marmota. The sequence goes on from NW_025999932.1 coordinate 13,284,460, forward strand.
TACGATCTACATACTGTGGGGTCGGGCTCCAAATTCCTCAATAGGACACCCATAGCACAAGAGTTAATAACAAGAATCAACAAATGGGACTTACTCAAACTAAAAAGTTTTTTTCTCAGCAAGAGAAACAATAAGTTAGGTAAATAGGGAGCCTACATCCTGGGAACAAATTTTTACTCCTCACACTTCAGATAGAGCCCTAATATCCAGAGTATACAAAGAACTCAAAAAATTAAACAATAAGA
>NW_025999932.1:13284818-13335981 GCF_001458135.2 Marmota marmota marmota
TTCACAATAGCTAGACTGTGGAACCAACCTAGATGCTCTTCAATAGATGAATGGATAAAAAAAATGTGGCATTTATACACAATGGAGTATTACTCTGCACTAAAAAATGACAAAATCATGGAATTTGCAGGGAAATGGATGGCATTAGAGCAGATTATGCTAAGTGAAGCTAGCCAATCCCTAAAAAAACAAATGACAAATGTCTTCTTTGATATAAGGAGAGCAACTAAGAACAGAGCAGGAGAAAGAGCATGAGAAGAAGATTAACATTAAACAGGGATGAGAGGTGGGAGGGAAAGGGAGAGAGAAGGGAAATTGCATGGAAATGGAAGGAGACCCTCGTCGTTATACAAAATTACATATAAGAGGAAGTGAGGGGAAAGGGAAAAAAAAACAAGGGGGAGAAATGAATTACAGTAGATGGGGTAGAGAGAAAAGATGGGAGGGGGGATAGTAGAGGATAGGAAAGGCTGAGGTCAATTTTCATACACTAGTCCCTTTATCCACGGGGATAGGTTCCAAGACTCCAGTTGATACTGGAAACTACAAATAATACAAATCCCATATAAACTATTTTTTCTTTACATGTGTGTTTATTATAATGTTTAGTTTATAAATTAAGCATAGTAAGAGATTGATGATAACTAATAAAATAGAACAACTATAACAATATACTCTATTAAAATTCCCTGCATCACTACACTTGCACTTTGGGGCCACTGTTAAGTAAAAGAAGGATTACTTGGGCACAAGTGCAGTGATAGAACCATCGATCTCATAACTGAGACAGCTGTTAAGTGACTGATGGGAAGGTGGCATATATGGCTTGGATACACAGGATGATTCATGTCCTGGGTGGGATAAAGCAGGATGGCATGAGATGTCATCATGCTACTCAGAATGATGTGCAATTTAAAACTTGTGAATTCTGGAATTTTCCATGCAATATTTTGGGACCACAGTTGACCACAAGTAACCAAAACTACACAAAATAAAAATGTACTAAAGCACAGTAAAAGTGAAGTCCCAAATATTGAGTAGAAGTACTGATATCACTGGCAGCTCAGGCTTCCAATTCCCAGCGAAATCTTGGCGAAGTCTCTACAATAATGAAAAATGTAGCATTAATACATGCAACTTGTATAGCATTAGTCATGTGCTGAACTTTGTTTTAACTGCCTGCTTCATGAACACAGGCAGGCTGACTCCAGAACCAGTGGGTAGAAGAAGCCCACCACACGTGTGGTTCCTTGCACCAAAGGAGAGACCATTCTAGAGCCAACAGGAGAGGAGCTGCTCTAGGTGCTCACCCAGTTATGGACTTGCTCACTCACAAGGGGAACTGCCTTAGGGCCTTCCTCTTCAGGATGAGTGGGCAGCCATAAATAACGAGGCAGCTCAAGCAGGCCAGTAATGGGAATTAGAGATTCCAAAATAAAAACAAAGAAAAAAGAAGTCCTCAGAAAACAAACACCGCAGACAGCATAAGAGAAAAAAAAAAAAAACTTCAAAAAAGCAGTAATTAATATACTCAGAGACATCCTTGAAACAGAAATGAACGTTTGAAGAACAAAAAGAGCTCTTGGTTACTAAGCCAGGGAGATTAGGGGGTTATTCCAAATGCTCTCCACTAACTGCTAAGATCTGGTATGTGCTTTGTTCCTGGGAGCCCAGGGTAGGGAGGGGGGGGTGGAATCCTGGCATCTTCTCTCCATTGATCCTGTGAAAAGAGAGTCTTAGGGGCCGGTAGTGCGACGGCAGAGTTATTTCCAGATTTGCGGGTAAAGCACTCGGATTCTTGTTATTTTGTATGCATTTTGGAGGTTTTAGAGGAGCAGGCTTTCTAAAACCTGCTCTTTAATCAATAAGTTTCTTAGAGTTGCTCTATTTGCTTATACTTATCCTACCTTGGAGATTACATATTATATGGTATGTGAATATATATTATGGATAACAACATAAAATTTGTTTTCCATGATTTAAAAATATGTCTGTAGCCTAAGCATACTGTTTTTCTTTTGAAAATGCTCATTTACACTATATTAATACTGCTAAATATTTGTTTTTGATTAATCATAATAGCTTCTACAAACATCTAAAAAATAAAGCAAAGAAGCATAAAATATTCTTTATTTATGTCTTGGATTATAAAAGCAAGGACTTATAGAACAGAAGCATGTGTGACTTGCAGGTGTATTTGTTTTAATTGCACTTCAGGTAAGTGAACACCAGCATCTTTTGAGCCCCTACTGTGTGCAAGGTACCATGGCATACCCTAGATTAAAACCTGCATAAGAAAACAGTTCTAATTTCAAAGGTAGAACATTCTTGCAAACTAAACACATTAGTCATGTGTACCTTTTAGTTTGAGTGATTGGTATGGTGCACTTGCTTATCAAAAGTCAACAAAATATTTACCCAGCTCTTTTGGCAACTATAGTGAACCATGATTCTAGTTATATTCTGAGCTCATAAGGGATACATTTTAAAGAAATATCTATCTAAATCCCTCTCACTAATAACCCTAAAGTGTGTCCCAAATACATACAGAGATCCTTGGTTGCTAGTTGTATATGGTCAAATGCCCTAATTAGCTATTTGAAGCATGCAGGAGAAGAACAAGACAGTTTTTATTGTTACAAACTTGCTATTATCACATCATTGAAGGAAACATTGTAAATATCTGAATCCTACACTGATAAAATGGAGAATAAATCCTACATACTCACCATAAGCAGTGCTCAAGCAACAACTTATCTCCTTTTTATAAAATGTTTTCCAATTCATATAGAACATCTAAAAGGTTAAATAGTGGAGCTGATGTTTTTCCTTTAAATTTAAGGACAAATGGAGACAGTATTCATATTAAAGAACTAAAACAAGGCCAATGTAAACATCTTTATTCAAATCTCAACTATTCATGAAAATAGTGCTAAAATTCAGCTTTTGTGAATCTTTCTCCAACTATCTAGTTCAGAGTAAGTGGCTCCACATCTTTTATTTGTTGGTTTGTTTCTGAAGCATTTGGGGCATTTTCTCCTACAGGACCTGGGCTCCAGTCTTCTGTGTCCCTGTGATTTCTCTCTCCCAAATGCTATCAACTTCTTCAATGCACAGTCACATTTCTGTGTGTTCCTGGCACATAGCAATATCCTAGGAGGTATCATATACAGAACCATAACAAAACTAAGCCTCTTTTAGAAACAGAAATAACCTGCTTTGAATCCTAATTCTTACTTGGCCAATTGCTTGAAGTAGAAGATTCCTGCTTTAATTGAATCTTTGTGTTGCCTTTCACAAGGGACTGACTTCATTCTTCGCTAACATTCTGGATTCAATCTACTGCATACCCTTCTGGTTGAAAACCATAAAAACAGATAAATAAAATATTTTTTATAAATATCTATAAAAGTGCTTGCTGCCAGGTGTGATGGTGTATGCTTGTATCCCTACAGCTCCGGAGGCTGAGGCAGGAAGATCGATGGTTCAAGGCCAGCCTCAGCAAAAACAAGACACTAAGCAATTCAGTGAGACCCTGTCTCTAAATAAAATACCAAAAAAGGCTGGGGATGTGGCTCAGTGATTGAGTGCCTTTCAGTTCAATCCCCAGTAGAATCTTGCCATCGCCCAAAAATGTTGAGCTGATAAGAAACTAAAGAATCCCGTAAGGGAAAAAGTAAAGTTGGGGACTTAGAAGTAGGCAAATAACAAGAGCAGCAATTTTCTCAACAGTATCTGGAACATCCTGGTAGCTTTTTAGACTAAATTTTGAGATATGTAGGTTGATCATACATCCTGGGTTCTTCAGGATCATACTAGTTAATGCCAGTTTCCAGTACAATCATTAACAGTACCTACCTTTATTCTTCAAAGTTTCTGGAATGATGTGTGATCAGGCTGAGCATGACAGCTAGGACCTAAGGATGTATCTCCACCAACGTGTGGATTCTAACAGTAGGGTTCTATAAAAATCTGCCTATCAATGGGCTGCACTCTCCTCATTAAGGTGAAAGACAAATAAACTACAGAGTAGAAAGGGACTATGTAAAATAGCCTGTATTGACTTTGACACTGGATAGAGGAAAAATGAATTTGCCCCCGAGAAATCAAAGTCAGCATCCAGCTTACATGTAAATGTGTTGTTTACCTGCATGTTAAAATTTGAAGTTCAAGTGGAGAATTGATTTTAAAGGGATTTCCAGATGGGTAGTACCACCAGGTAATTGTAGCAGCATATGCTAAACCTGTTTAAGGGAATACAAGTTTAACCCCATTCTCCAAAAATTCCCGTTGGCATAGTTTCCAAGGATAATGAGAAACGCGTTAAAAAAGAAATCGTAAGAAATGCCAACACAGAGGCTCGGTGTGAAAAATACATTAGGGTTAGAGGGTAGAAGAGTCAGATCCTTGAATGTTTCAAAGGTGGAAATATAAGAAATACATGGGATTAGAAGTTAGAAGGCTCAGACCCTCGAAGATTTCATATCTGAGAAATATCAGATGCTGGTTGTAAAACAGTATGTAGACTGCATTTGAAACAATAAAGGAGACCATTGGAGAAATAAACAAAGAAAATGAATCTTTGGAAATGAATCAGTAAAGTTGAAAAAAATGACTTCTAGAAAAACAAAAGTAATAAATTGAAATAAAAATGGTAGATTAGATACAGCAAGCAGAGAATTATGTACTGGAAGTGAGATCAGGAAAAAAAATTAGCTGAAATGCAACCCAAAGAAGCAAGAAAATGAAATTTGGAACAAACTTGATCTGGACTAGTACAAGAATGTTTGGCATATAACTGAAAAGATTTTCAGAAGAAAATTAAAGAGAAAACAGTGAAGGAAAATAAAACAAACAAACAAAAAACCAAACAAAAGCATTTGAAAAGATTAGGGCTGATAGATTTCTAGAATTATTGAAAACTCCCAGGCTCTCTTGTTGGAAGGCCCCCAAATCAGGGGGGGGAAGTGTAAATCAAAACAAATTGATAACTGAACACATCAGATAAAGTACAGACCATCAAAGTCAGCCAGAGAGAAATGATAAATATCTTGCAGAGGAGTGTCTGTAAGACTGAAGACTGACTTTTAACTGCAAAATTATAAGTCACAAGACTATGAAAAGTCTCCAGTATGTCCAAAAAAAAAAAAAACTATGCATTAATAGAGAATTTTGTATTCAGAAACAGTACCATTTGAGAAGCAAAGCATTTTAAAATGTAATATTACAAGTAAAGAAGAGTTAGAAAGTTTACCATCCACAGACTCACCAAAGAAAATTCCAAGGAATGTCGTTCTGGAAAAAGGACAAACATGTCAACATCTTAGTGACAAAAAGAAATGGTGTGTACAAGAATGTCTGCAATAGTCTAGGTAAATGTAAATGAGCATTGCCTTATACAATAGTAATGATAGTGCATTATTTGTGGGTCTAAAACACAAGGTGAAACTAAAACATTGAGAACTATTAGTATTTACTTTGGGAGAAGAGATACTGTAAGGAGTGTAAGAAGATATTTGTACTGTTGAGGAGGAAAGTAAATTTGCCAAATGTCTTTAGGGTGTGTTACATTTCAGTGTGAAAACATCAAGGGCTTAAAAACCTCTGAAAGAACAAACTTAAATAATTTAAATATATGATAATTCAGCAGAAAGATAAGGAGAAAGCAAAACAGGAGGAGTAGCAGAGAGCACACCGTGAGTTAGCTGCTGTTGATACTGCTGCTTAGTTGTGTCATTAGATCATGAGTGTTAATTGTAATAAGAAACAAGCCAACAGACAATTAGGCAAAGGAAGACTTTTCATACATCAATGGTGAGCGTCTCTCATGGAACAAAGAGGATTATGATTAATCTAATTCCACCTAAGAATTATAAAGAATTATTTCATATGCTTAAATAAATATCAATTAGACCAAATGAAATCAAGAAGTAAGGGGAGAAAAGAAACAAAAATGGGACAATCAGAAACCATAAAATAAGGTGGAAGAGTAGTTGCAAAAAATGACATTGATCACAATAAACATAAAAGGCTTGAAAATGAGATTCAGACTACATGTCAGAGTAGTTTAATGTCTTTTTTTTTAAGAAACAAATGTAGATTTTAGACACTTTTATGGATTTCACTTATGGATTTTAGACACATCAAAAATATAAACCAAGCTTACTAACCTATGAAGAATAAAAAATGGAATAGATCTATAATAATGAAAAAAATAGAATTATGAATTTCAAATAGTCCACTAAAGAAACACCAAGTCCAAATGAACAGGCAAGCAACTTCTATCAAGCATTCAAAAAGCATATTCACAAAATATTATGCCTGGAAAACAGAGAATAGTCTAGCTTGGATTTACAAAGAAAGAAAGAAAAGTGAAAGTATTGTAAAAGAAAGAAAAACAGGGTTTGAACTCACTCGTAGACACAAATGTAAAAAGCCCTCCTGGCGCCTGCCAACAAAAAACAAAACTAGTTTAATAATGTATTTTTTAAAGAAATAATGCAACATAAATGGATGAGTTAATTCCAAGAATGCAACATTGATTTAATATTTTAAAATAGATTTGTATGTAGTCAGTTTTTCCACACTCTGATCAAATATGCCTGATAAGAACAACTTGGAGGAGGGGAAATCAATTTTAGTTCAGGGTTTGGGAACTTTGACTCCATAGTTGTGTGTTCCATTGCTCTGGGTCTGAGGTGGAGAAGGGTGTGGTGGAGGAAAGCTGCTCAGCTCCTACTGAGGAGACAGAGGATTAAACACTTTCAGGGCAGACCCCAGGGACCTAACTCCTCCACCCAGCTCCCACCTCCCTGTAGTCCATCAACTGATTTGATCTACTGCTGAGGTCAGGCTCTCTTGATCTTGCCTAAACTCCACCTCTGAACCGTGCTGCTCTGGGGACCAATTTTCAACACGTGAGCTATCAGATCCAGATCCAAACCATGATTCACTTTATTTAAAGAAGTAAACAGGAAAATAATATGATATTTTCAATAAATACAGAAACATTCAGTAAATTCAATTCCATTTATGATACAAATTCTTAGCAAACTAAAAATAGAAGCAAACTTTCTTACCCTACCTATCTAATGAGGAACCTATAACAAATATAATAATGGTGAAATGTCCAATGTCTTTCCTAGTAAGGAAAAGCAAGTTGATGGTGCCACCATGATGGTTTTCACTCAATGCTGAACTGAATTTTCTAACTCAAGAGTCTACAAACCAACTGCGACCTATTAACCAAATATAGTCTCTGTTTTTGTATGACCCATTGGCTATTTTATTTTTATTTTTCATTTTTAAACAGTTGAAAAAAATCAAAAGAATATTTTTGATGCATGAGAAGTGTATGAAATTCAGATTTTAGTGTCATCAATGAAGTCTTCATTGTTTATGTATCATCTGTGGCTGCTTTGAAGTTATCGTGGCTGAGTTGTACACTTTACAACAGAAACTGTATGGACTGTAAGGCCTTTCAGGTCCCTGACAGGAAACACTTGCTGACTTCTGTGTTAGCTGACAGAAAGACAAAATATTAATTAATTAGTTAATTAATGAAATGTATGAGTGTTTTGGTCAGCATTCTTAAGATATAATTCACACACAATAGAATCCATCAAATTTATAGGTAAAATTCATTGCATTTTGAAAAATTTGCACAGTAGTGCAGATCACCACCACAGTCATTATGTAGGACACTTTTATCATGCCAAAAATTTCTCACATATTCCTTGTCTATGTTCTCTTCCGGCACCTCCAAGCTCTAGAGACTTCTGTTGTACTTTACTGATTTTTGAAAATTTCATATCAATAGAATGCACACTCTTACATCTTTTTGTTACTTCTTTCAATTAACATTATACTTTTGAGATTTATCAACATTTGTGCTGAATCACTATTGTTCTTTTTGTTGATAATTGATAGTCGATTTGTGCAGAAGTGCCATAATTTATTTGTTCATTTAACAATATGAAAGACTCTTGAATGATTTCTGGTATTTTTGACTATTGCATAGAAGGTTTCAGTACAAATATGTGTATGTTTTATTTTACATGGGGTAAATACCTAGAAGGTGATTTATATGGTAAAGAAGTGTTTAATTTTATTAGGAAATTTTCCAAAGTGGCATTCATTCTAGTTGCTCCATATATTTGCCAGCACTTGTTATGGTAAGTTTTTAAAAAAGTTTAGCCCTTCTAAAGGGTGGGTAGTGGTATCAACCTGTTGTAATGTGCATTTCCCTGATGAATAATAATGTTGCACCTCTTTTAAGTATATATCAGCAACATTTTTAAAAATAAAATATGCCTGTTCTGAATGCTGTATCAGTCTTTTAATATTGAGTTGAAAGTGTTCTTTATATATTCTGGATACAAGTCCCTTCTTAGACATATAGTTTGCAAGTATTTCCTCCCAGTTGGTTTGTAACTTGACCCTTCCTTTGCTTAAAAAGCATTTTTTGAAGAGCAAAATATTTTAATTTTGATTCAGTCCAATTGATAGATATGTTTTCTGCATTCTGCATTCTATAAGATATCTTTGCCTTAATTAATAAAAGATGTTTTCCTTGAGAATGTTTAATGATTCAGCTCAATCATTTAATTGCTTAATTAGCTTTTACATTTAATGATCCCTTTCAAGTTAATTTTTTATATATTGTGTGAGGTCATGGTCAAGTTTCCTTATTTGGCATATGAATATCAAATCGTTACTGAAAAAATTAATGAATACACTGCCTGTTCCTCACTTAGTTATCTAGTCATTTTGTTAAAAATTTTCCATATGGATCTAGTTCTCAAGTGTCTATTCTGTTCCATTGTCTAATAAACAATATTTCATCCCACATCACACTGCCACATTAGAATAGCTTTGAGTCATGAAAGTAGTAAAAGTCTTCCCATTTGGTTCTTCTAAGTATTTTTTTTTTGGCTCTCCATGTAAACTTTAGAATGATCTTACTGATTTTTCCAGGATTTTTTGCTAGTATTTTGACTGAGGCTACACTTAATCAATGGATCAGGTGAGCAAGATCAACCCCCTAACAATATTGAGTCTTCTGATCCATAAACATGGTATATATTTCCATGTTTAAATGTTTTTTTAAAGTTATTTCAGAAACTTTTTTGTAATATGCATGTCTGTTACTGTATCCTGGCCAGAAATGGAAGTGACAATGTATAAATTTGAAAAGCAGAAACAGAGCAAAACTTCAAAAGATTGAAATGGCCGGGAGAGGCCTGAAGAACATAACCAGGCGAGGATGGTTAAGCTCTGTGAGTGCAGTGCTCAGTGTTGGTGCAGCGAGAGGAAACACAACACAGAACCCAGTAGAATACCCAGAGGCAGAACCTCACGCAATTCAAAATTTGATTTATTATAGAGCGGTCACTAGAGGTATATGTGGGAAAGACTGATTGAACTGTAACTAGTGCTGGGAAAGTTGAAGAATCGTATGGAAAGATTCTCATGTCACAACACCTTTTGCAAAATTAATTTTAGGAGGATTGATGACCTAAACTGGTCAACGATTTGGGAACTAGCTTGGTACGACATTACTGTTGAAAATATGAACTCTAAAATGTCATTGTCTCAACACAATAAATACTTCTTATTCATTTAAAAAATCATTGTAGGTGTTCCTGGTCAGAAGTTAGCTTCTATCCACACAGAGATTAAAGAACCCAGACTCCTTTCAACTCCTGCTTCCTCCATTGGGTTTTTGGAGTCTTCTTTTCGGTCACCCTCTTCTTTATCACCTTTCCCCTATTCATTGGAGATTGCTGGTCACTTTTGTCTCAATTGGGTCTAGTTGTAGATGCTCATTATCTGCCTGTTTAGGAACTAAAAGGTGTTATCTGGCTTCAGTTCTCAAACCCAATACATAAAGTCAGAGCAGATTAGAGATAAATTCAATGTAAAATGTGACCAAGTTCAGGAATTTCCGAACCCTGCCAGTAGGCATTATGAACCCTGTGCCTTGGCTGTACAGGAGTTCATGATCAGACTTGTTTTTTTCTTTAGGAGAAACTTATTTTCCACAGTTGTCTACTTTCTGGTAGGCTCTTACTTTTCTTTCTCCTCTAAGGTAGTAGCTTCGAGCTTTAGCAAACGCCTGGCATCACTGGGAAGGCTTATTTCAATAGATGGCTGAGGCCACCTCTGGCATTTCTGTTCAGTCAATCTGGGTAATTTGCGTTTCTAACAAGTGAGCTGGTTTGGGGACTGAACTTTGAGAGCCCGCTGCCTAAGTGTCCATCCAAAATGGGCCTTGAGGAGTCTGCCTTCCTCGAGGACAAGATTTTCTCCATCATATTCTTGCAAAGCCCCATTTGGAGGGATGAGAGCTATTTTATATCACGAGCTTTTTGAAGTCATATTGCAGTTTAATTAGCAACACAATTCCCACAGAAACTTGGTGGACTTCTCATCTGTTTGCTTCTGGTAAATTCCAGGTGTGAATAATCTGTCAATTCTTCCCCAGACCTAACTCTCACCTGATTCACATCTTTACTCTCTGCTCCCCACATCCCACTATTGCCTCTCTTGATGTAAGTACCTAGAGGCTATCTCATAAAATAATCCTGACTTGGAAAGAAACAACTTTGCTACCATCTTGGTCTCAGGGCCTTGTACTTCTGTGTAACTCAGAATTCCTAGTGGCCCTTTGTTGCTCTAAGTATTTTTTTCTTTCTAACTTCTTAATCCTGGTTTAGGGTATAGAAATAGGTTTGCTAAACCCCAAACCTCTAAATTTCTGGACTCTCTCTTTTCCTTTTCATCTCTGTCTCAAGACAACCACTTCTTGCTTGGACACTGCGCTTGCTCGCTCTCTCTCTCTTTCTTGATACCTTGATATAATAAGTGAATAGAAACAGGCACACAACAACAATATTTCTAGTACTTTCCAATTACTTCCTGCAGAGCTACCCTTCTACTAGGAACGTGGTCTGCTTTCAAGACTATAGAAGGCAACATTGGTTCACACTACCGCTCTCCATATTTCTGTCTTGCTGTTTCTCCTTGCTGCCCGTCACATGTCCACCATGTGTGCCATACTATGTTAATGGCACATATTTTAGAATTTGTTCAGGTCGACTCCCACTTCAAGATACCAATTTCCATATTGCCATAGGTGATGAAACAAAATAACCCAAAACTGAAATGGCAACAGCCTTAGAAGACTGTTTCTTACTCAAGGAAATGACGGTGTAGGCAGTCATGGTGGGCAGGTGTCTTAGTCCGTTCAGGTGGGTTTAACGGCTGTCATAGAGGTAGTGTTCATACAAAGCAGAAATATGCTTTCACAGTCCTGGAGCTGGAAGGCTGAGGTCAGGGTGGCTGTACTGTTGCTTTCTGTGAGGGCCGACTTCCTGGCTCACAAATGGCTATCTTCTGGCTGTACCTTCGTGGGGTCTGCTCTTCAGCCTAATAACCTTTTAAACACCCCTATCTCCAATACCGCTACATGGAGAGTTAAGATTTAATACCTGAATGTGTTACGTTCCATCTGTGCCAGTAGGCGCTTTACCTACCTGTAGTGGTCCCAGCATCTGTGTTCCTTCGACTTGTGGCCCCACTGGCCAAATAAACTCTCATGGGTATCTCTGCTTGGTCTTCAACTTTTCATTTCTCCCTCGCCCATCTTATCCCAACTCTGTTGGAAATGAGAGTGGCACAAGCACTTGGCAGACAGTTGGCCTTCATTAACCACAAAGAGAAAACGTAGTACAATAACAGTTCAGAAGACATAGGAGACTATCCTTAGAATCCGAGAAGGAAAGTGTCTTTAAAATAAACCTCAATATATAAATAAACAAACTGTGTGTGTGTGTGTGTGTGTGTTAGATTCAGTACATAAAAATATGAAGAATTTGTATTCATCCAAATATACCAGAAAGAGAGCAAAACAGTAAGTTTCGTACTGGGAGAAGATGCTTGCAATGTAAACAGCTGACACCACACATCCAGAATATATGAAGATTTCTTACACAAGCAGTTGGGTAGAAACAATAGGTGAAAATAGGTATATGAAAAAAGCTGCTTAAACTCATTAAAATTCAAGGAAATGCAAAACCAACTACAAGGAGCTGCCATTTCACATCTATGAGACGGGTCAATGTTGAAGAGTGATGGTACAGAGTGTTGGTAAAGGGGTGTGTCATGATGAATGCTATGAAGAAAGGTCATTTACAGACAAATCCGGTGTTGCCTTGTAAAGGGAGTGGGTACAGGTATTTGTATTCTTATTATTCTTCACACACACACACACACACACACACACACACACACACATTCTGTTCCACAATATAACTATTTAAGACAATAATCTTTTGAAAACATGATATAAGAATTGTAGAAAAGCTGATCTTGGGGATCTCCTATACATACACTAGAAACAATTCCTGATGCCTAATGCTGCTCCTCTGTTAAGGTTTGCATATGAGATGTTCTTCAAAAGCTCCTGTGTTAAAGAAGGAATGTTCAGAGTCGAAACAATTCGATTGTGAGAACTGTGAACTAATCAGTGGATTAATCCGTTTGATCTATTAATAATTAGAATGGACTCGCTGGGTGATAACTGTGGGCCTGTGGTGTGTGACTGGAGGAAGTAGGTCATTGTGGGTGTGTGCTTGGGGATTATATATTCTGTCACCAATGTTTCACACACTCTCTGCTTCCTGGCTGCCGTGAGCTGAGAAACTCTTCTCCACCATGATGCTCTTCCTCACCTCAGGCTTCTAACAATGGAGTCAGCTGCCCATGGATTGAACCTCTGAAACTGGGAGCCTCAAATTAACTTTTCCTCTTAAGTTGCTCTGGTTGGGTATTTTGATCACAGCCATGGAGGGTGGACTGATCCATGCCATCCTGCCATCCTTTGTAGCATTGCTTCTTTCTTCTATCACCACATAAGCAATGGATACCATAACTTGGATCAATATGAAGTCGCAGTTCTGAACAAATCCACTTCATCATCTTGCTCTTTTGAGGGTTGCTGACTCAGGCGGTGGGGATGCAGAGCCAGGAGATCTCCTCTACTCCAACCCCCCAAGCCCTCTGGAGGAAGCACACCTTCTGTTTGTGTCAGAGGGGTTAATTAACAGGAGTTGGTGTCAATTCCAATAATTACTAGGAATCACAATTTACAGAAGGCACAACCAGGGCCTGGCAGCTGTATCAAAATAAATCTGTCTCTGACCAAGCAGCTGCAGCTGTTATAACCTCAAAATGTATTTTTCAAAGCTTTTCGCAAATCACCTTGGCTTTCTGGAAGCCTGAGCTTGAGAATCATCTGATTCCTATGAGTTTGTGGGACTTAAAACCTGAAAGAAGGGCTCCACAAAACTGCACTCAGATCTCGCTGCTGGCCCTCCTAACAGCCAAGACTCCTTTTTCATTTCTCTGAGAAGTGCATTTTCAAACCTCGTTTCCTGGGGGGGTCAGAATTTAGGGACAAAATAAAGTTTCCACTGTTGACTTTCAGATGAAATAATCAGTTCTTAGAATAAACTATAGAACGCAGGCTGAAGGAATTGAAATTCAAACAGACCTGTGCTGGGGAGCACTATTTTCAAAAAGGCTGTTTTCAAAAATTTTTCATCCATAAAAATCCTTTGTAAAAAGTAGCACAGTGGCTACTTTTAGGCTTCACAATACTGACCCTTTCCTAATTTCCTTAGAAGAGAGGTTGGAGAAATAAACGAAGCTTTGAACCTGTCTTTGTGGGACACGAGGCGGGGTCATCCCAGAATCCCCCTCCATCCTTAAAGGCTCTCCAGAAATCACTTCAAATCCTGCAGGAGACCACTACAAGCCTTCCCTTTCTTCCCTTAGGCAGAATTCCCTCCTTAATTGTACATCACCTTGACTCAAATGTCAGAAACTAAACAACCACTAGAGGGCACAGAAAACCTTATTAGTTATAAAACCGCCTCAGAAAAAACCATCAGTCCCGGGAAGAATGCAAAGCCTGAAATGTTGTCTTAGCCAAACACAGCTGGGAAAGGCGACAAGATGTCTTTCTATGAAATGCCAGTCTCCACCCGGAATCTAAATCAAACTGGCCAAGTTCGTCAATGTACCCTTTGCCCATTGAGGTCCACCAATTCCTTGTCCATGCTACATTGGATATTAGTTCACAGGCATCAGGCTGTTTTCAAATTTTTTTCATCCATAAAAATCCTTTGTAGAAAGTAGCACAGTGGCTACTTTTAGGCTTCACAACACTAACTCTTTCCTAATTTGCTTTACTTAGGGAAAATCCAAGGGAGCTCTGAAGCAGAGGAGATGGTGGAGTGGAAAGTGGGGAGATGGCACTTGAGACATGGCATGAATTCTGCTGTGCCCTGGGCTTGTTGGGATATAAGGTGAGCTCGGTGGGACTAGCTAGCTAATCCTCCCACTGGTCACTTGCCTCTGCACCCACACAGGAGTTGCTGTTGATGGTAGTATTCACCTTGGCTCAGTGTGTGTCTTTCTCTCCAGGATGAAAGGGAAGCACAACAGCTTTGGGTCCCTGCTTCATGACAAAAAAAAAAAACAAATTGCTAGGTTGTGCTACGACTTTCTTTGCCAACAACTTTCCCTCTGTGTCTGGTGAAGCATGAAATATCTCCATATGACCAGAATCACTGTAAGCTACAAGCTAACTCTAATAAGCATTGATGCATAAGGAAAAAAATAACCTACCCTGAGGCTGCACCTGCCTGGTAAAGATGGAGCAGAGTTTGCAGGCTGGAGAGGAGGTGCTGAGGGACATCCTTGTTTATTCGAACCCACAGTCATTCGTCTCAAATCCACAGGAAGACTGGAAGTCAAAAGAAAAATTGTCAGGAAAGAATAAAAAGTATCTGCGAGTAACTCGATTAAGTGGAGTTTGTGGCAAATTAGAAGGGAAAATGAGAAAGAAAAAGTAACCAAAGGGGACAGCCCATTAGGGTAGAGTGTGTGTAGAGATAATTTCAACATGGAAATGGCTCTTATCGTTGGTCTCTGGGAACAGGAACATGGATGAAGTCCAAGTGAAAGCCACAAGTACAGTTTCTAGACCAAAAGATCCAGTGACTGTTATCTAAAATTCCCTCGGGTGTCAAAGGAATCCTAAGTGGGCAGAAATCTCAAGGATTAAGTTTGCTGCTAAAAAAAAAAAAAAAGGCTGTGTGCTTACTTCTTTGCTGTGTGCTGCCTTAGAATGACCCACAGTGAAGACAAATATTTTAAATGAGAATTAAGTCAGAGGAGCCATAATACCATAGGGTATGAGGTTGGTGACGCCAATGGTGGTGGTGACTATGACAACAGACTCTTTATGGTACTTGTTATAAGCATTTTATATCTATCATCTCATTTAATCCTTATGAGGACCCTATGTATTAGAAACTATTATCATGATCCTATTTTTTAGGTGGAACTAAAGCACAGAGGGATTAGGGGACTTGCTCAGGATCACACATGCAAAAAGTGGTGCAATGGAGTTGAGCTCAAGACTTGCTTCAGGGTCTGTTATTTTAATTGCTGGTTGAGCTGCTTTTCTAAACCAACAATATGCTTCGTTAGTGTTTTTCTTGCTCTAGTCCTTTAGCGCTCATTGGTGTATGAATAAAATGTGTTCATTTGGAAATCTCTTTCAGGTGTCCCAGACCTGCTGACATGGATCCCTGCACTGGTGAAGAATAACCCCCATGGAGCCAACCCTTAAAAGATATTGGCTCTTGTTATCAGCACACATCACCCTCCATCTTGAGATATTCAGAAGTACCTCCGATGCTTGAATTTAAGAAAAGAGATTCCATTATAACAGTGTTCTTTTGGGTTCAAAGAAAATCCTTCTTAACAGTGCAGACTCTGATCTCCCAGAAGGAGTCACAAGTGCCACAGTCTGGCTGCAGCAAAATAACCGGGGAGTGACGAGAGACTTGTGTAGATTCATACAGCAGGAGTGGGAGCCGTTTATTGTAGGACCAGAGGGAGGGATATTTATACATTCCACACAGCTTATCTTAATTAGCATAAACTAGATACAGCAGTCAACCAATAAGAAATCTCCACACTTAATGGCTCGCTGGCATTACTTCACAAACCACTCCCTCTGGCAAAATGCCAGGCGCCATCCAGACTTGTTTACACACTCTAACATTTGCCAGGTGCCATCCTGACTTGTTTACAGACTCTAACATTTCCCCCTTTTGTTTAATTTAAATAACAACCATAGTGGTTTTTACACAAACACCATATATAATCTGCTACAAGCAGAAGGGGAGGATACAAAATGCCACAATACCAAGCCACTTGATGGCTCCATGCAAGAAGCCCTTGGAAAAATNAAGAGCCGGCTGCCGAGACGCTTGGAAGGTCCTTGCTGCGCCATGATTCGCTCCTGCACATGGCAGCCGCTGCACCGATTCACACACCCTCCGGTAACAAAAAGTATTCAGTAATAGCCTTTTGCTGCAACTTTTTTCCTGCTAATCCTTCCTCCTCTGAACTTTCTTCTTTCTGACTAGAGTTCCTGGGCTCTTATCAACACATGCCCTAACTATTCTTGGTTCCACTGGGGTGCCTTCTTCCCTTAGTAATTTACTTCTCACCCCTTCCATATTTTCGTCACAAAGACAATACAACATTTCAAGACAAAACAAGACACAAACATACTGTATCAATCTTCTCCATTTTCTCAAAATGGCCATTTTTCCTCTCGCCCTATCTGCCTAGGGATGAGCAGATTTGCTCCCGTCCTATCTATGGATGGGCAGCTTTTTCTTGTCACTTACCCCCGAGTGTCCCGGGGCTCCCCATAACGGGCCACCATCTGCCGCAGTCCGGCTGCAGCAAAATAACCGGGGAGTGACGAGCAACTTGTGTAGATTCATACAGCAGGAGTGGAAGCCGTTTATTGTAGGACAGGAGGGGTATATATACATTCCACACAGCTTATCTTAATTAGCATAAACTAGATACAGCAGTCAACCAATAAGAAATCTCCACACTTAATGGCTTGCTCTTGTTGCTTCACAAACCACTCCCTCTGGCAAAATGCCAGGCACCATCCAGACTTGTTTATACACTCTAACATTTGCCAGGCGCCATCCTGACTTGTTTACAGACTCTAACACATAAGGAGCAAGAAGGGAAGGACAGTTCAGCTGTTGGTGTCACAGCTCCCCCCATCTCCTTTATCATCTCCTCTGTGTTCTCTCCTCTTCCTCTCACTTTTCTAGAACGTTCCTCACACTAGATGATTGTCTAAAATTTGTTCTCACCAAGAAGTTCAGAAACTTTAGTACGACGGAGGTCATGCCGTGCTGGGTCTTTCTCTGAAGCTACACTCTCCTCCCATTAATCATTTCTAAATAGAGCTTAAATGAAAACTTGACTCAAACCTAAGGAAACTCCCCCACCAGAGGGGGACCCAGGCAGCGCTGTTGACATCCACGTAATTGGCTCTTACTGTTCCCACCTCTAAGATTAAACACTTTAAAACATAGGTTTTAATCACATCATATGCATCCAGGAATTTTGCTTTCCAGGGTTATCTTAGCATCAGCCTGAAACGTTTTAATCATTTCTTTCAAATAATCCTTCAAGCTCTGGCTCTCCACTGTGATCTGCAGGCCTCTGGAAGTCCTTGAGATCCCTTCAGGGGGCCCAGGAGGTCAAAACTATTTTCTTGACTCTACATCTTCTGCCCTTTTCACTACCTTACTGCTGCAAATGTAATGGTGGGCCGAATGGTGTGTGCCTTAGCACAAAACAAGACAGTGGCAACAAACTGTACAGAGAATCCTCCCAATCTTCATCTCCTCCTACTTGCAGGAGAAAGGAAAATTCCAGTCTCATGCAAGACTGTTCTTCATTAAGTAACACAATTTATCATTATTATTACTTTTTTTTAAAAACTTAACTCTGAAATGCATATCTTTTTAACATTATGTGGTCAAAATTGGGTGCATAAATAAATTCTGTGTTCTGACCTCCACAGATGTCTTTTGCAGGAGCACATGAGCAGTTGTGTGGGTTGTGATCTGAACTAGCTACGTTGTTTCCTGTGATACCCTTTTTACCTCAAAGAAGAACTGACAGGAAAATCAGGATTATTCAGACTTCAGGATATTACAACCAAGAAATACTTTTTGTTTCTTTCCTATTTAATACCTTCCCTAAATCTCTCCTTGTGGAAAAAATATTCTGGAAAAACATCAATTGAATTCATAGAGTGCTTGTTTTGTCCCAGGCATGGCTGCCTATATTTTATCGGAATTAATTCATTTAATCCCCACAGTTACCCTACGAGTTACAAGCTAAAATATGTAAACATATATATTTTGAAATGTTTAAAATACATAAACATTTTATACGTTTAAAATACATTTGTATTTTTACATATGAATGAGCTGAAACACAAATAATAACTAATAATAACTAATGATCGTGCAACAACAAGAGGTATGGAACCAAGATTTGAACCCAGGCTGGAATTTTATACAGGACCCCACTGGCTCAGTGTGCACCCATGTAATGCAGGAGTGATAGAAAATTGGCTTGATCACCTCAATATCTGCTGATTTTAGAAATCACAACCATTTCCCCTTTCCCTTTGCCTCAGTCTTTGCTGCAAGATAGACAGGTCTGCTGTCACTTCAACGGGTGAACCCAACCCACCCACTGCCGCCTGTCCTCCCAAGTGGCAGCTCTTCTTAACTGGAGTTACTTAAACACAAGCCAATAATTACTGCTGCCAGATAAACAGAAAAACACTTAACATTTTGCTTCCAAATAATTGCACTTTAACCAATTGGTTGGACCAATCATCAATTGTTACCTGACAGCTTATAATGAGTATCTTTAAATTACCAAGTTTGAAGAGAATGGGAAGGTAATATTTTTTGCTTATATCGACATATTTGCATCCAGAGATACTGGAACTGGTTCTTTAATAACATAATTACATAAATGTCCAACACACATTGTGTGTAGACTGAGTAGTAATCTCAAAACATCATAATTTTCAGAACAGATGCTGCAAAACTGCCAAAGGAATCCAAACAAGTCATTGTTGGGTGCCAGGAGAATACTTCTCTTAATTTACTTTTTCTTCTTCTTCTTTTTTTCTGACCCAGGTGTTAAATGACTGTCATTATTTGTGTCATCTCCTGTGCATAATTAAGTTAATTCACATCACCCAGAGTCTTTCTACAATAAGACATAACTTGTATTATTTTCCCCCAGCTCGTGAAAAGCTTAGATTCATAGAATATCAATGCAAAAGGAGCCCTGAGGGACCATTCAGTTAGCCCTCTAATTTTACAGGTGGGGATATTACTGGTAAATGGTTCACAGCAGGAAGTGGAGACAGGAATCTAGGATGAAAGAGAGATGGTATTTCTTTTTCTAAATTTCTTTGTCAACTGACTCTGGTGACCCACTTTCTTTGGAATTCTGTGTCTCCATTCTGTGCTTTCTTTCATTCTGTTGCTTTGTCTCACAAAAATGTGAGACACAGACTTTTCTCCTTCATACCCAAATGTCCCTGCTCCTATGATGCCACCACAAGGGGCCGGCTTTCCCTGTAGATAAGCTGGAGACACAGCAGGGATTGCGTATGGCAACCACGCAGGACATGACTTCACATTAGATGTTAAATTTCTCCTTTAGTGAAAGTTTCCTAAATAACTAATAATAACTAAATAACTAATAATAACTAACAATCATGCAACAACAAGAGGTATGGAACTAAGATTTGAATCCAGGCTGGAATTTTGTACAGGACCCCACTGGCTCAGTGTGCATGCACGTGATGCAGGAGTGATAGAAAATTGGCTTGATCACCTCAATATATGCTCATTTTAGAAATCACAACCATTTCTGGTGGATTCTGGAGACTTCTGCTTTCTGGCGATGGCCACCATGTTCTCTCCAAGTCTTCAGCCCCTTCCCAACCTCTGGCCCTGTTTTCCCCCCAGTGCCACATTGCCCCATACTGACTTTTGGGGGACAGTTCTTTAAGCTTCCTGCTCACCCATCCTTGATTTCTGTTAGCATCAGCTTTCCAGTGTATGTTCCTAAATGAAAACAGTTCTTTCTAACATGAACTCTCATGTCAACAACAAAATAATGCATTTTTTAAAGCCATATTCATGATAATTGAGATACATTTAGTGGGCTTTTGAACAACTAGTGAAAGTGCTTAACTCTCCAGGAGAAGACGTCTTAGTCAGTTTGGGTTGCTATGAGAAAAATACCAGAAGCTGGGTGGTCTAAACACTGTACATTTATTTGGCACGGTTCTGGGGGCTCAGATGTCTAAGATAGAGTCACCGGCTGATCCCCTGTCTGATGAGGGTCACATCCTGGTTTGTACAGGGCTGTTTCCTCACTGTATCCTCATGTGCCCTGGAGACAGATGGATTCTTTCCAGTCTCTTCTCATAAGGAGACTAATCCTTTTCATTGGGACTCCATTTTTATGACCTCAGTCTCTCAAAGCCCCTCTTCCAAACTCCATCACAGTGAGGATTAGGCTTCAACATCCGAATCTGGACAGGTAGGGACCTACAAACAACCAGGCCATAGCAGTCAAGTAAAGCAACATTTTTTTTTTCTGGAAAATAAAGGAGGCTGAGGAGGAAAAATATATCAAGAAACAGAACCATATACAGGGGAACAAGTGGTAAACTGTAGTCGGTAAAGGGCCTGAAGTTCAGGTTCCTACAGCCCATGGCAGAAGATGATTGGCAGGTAAAAATATGGGAGCAGACAGCGGGGGTCCTTTTATATGACAGTCAGTGATTTTGGTGGTGAACACAAGGTACCAGATTTTGTTCTCTTGTTCTTTTTTTTTTTTTTAAATCTTTTTTGTTTAGAGAGAGAGAGAGATGGGGAGAGAGAGAGAATTTCAATATTTATTTTTCAGTTTTTGGCATACACAACACCTTTGTTTGTATGTGGTGCTGAGGATCGAACCCGGGCCACACGCATGCCAGGCGAGCACGCTGCCGCTTGAGCCACATCCCCAGCCCCCGTTCTCTTGTTCTTTAACCCGTATCGTAATCAGACTGACTCTTCATCCACTCGGGTTCTTCCCTAGTAGAGCTATCACATCTTTTCTTTGACTATTACATTGTTTTAAGGCCCAGAGACAAAGAACAGGATATATCAGGAAAGAAGACTGTTAGATCAAAGTAGTTATTGTAAAAATGTGTGGAATGGTAAGAGATGAGCCGAAGGGATAATCAGGGGCCAAGAGTCTGTCAAAGTTGCATAGCCCTTTGCTTTTGAACTTCAGCTAACTGATGATCTACCCAAATTTATTTATTCAAACTCCAGGAGTGACACATTCACACAATAAAGCCTTTATTCCCACTCCCCTCTGAAAGAAACATGAGCAATTTGTAGTCCCAGCAAATTTCCAGTGCAGCTTGAAGTTTATTACAAAAAATGAATATCAAAATAACAATATTTTATTGATAGAGACCAGAGAAACTGGTGGAGAAGCTCCACATTTACGAAAGCTGGTTGTAATAACATTTAGTTATTCCAGACCATCTGTGCGCACATGGAAATAGTCTCATTATATGTAAACACATAATAATAGTAGTTATTAAAATTTGATTCTCTTTGTACCATACTCAAACAAAGGGGGAAGCAGAGATGCTAAAGTATGTTTTTATGAATGTGGAATCAGAAAAACAATTAGGTGTAAAAAAAGAAACTGTTGAATTTGAAAATTATTTCTGGAATATCTAAAATTTTTATCCAAAAATCCAAGTTGCTCTGGAGATCAACCAAGCCATCGGCCTAACCTTAATCACCCAGCACTGCCCGTGCCCTGCAGGAGGACGTTCAGAGACATTGCAATCAGCGAGCTGGCTTTGCAAGTGCTCTCTGCCACAACTTGCCTCATCATTGTACTGATTGGATGAGATTGTCTCTGTCAATGTCCCAGAGATCTACTAAACCCTTAATAAATGGTCGTGTCCTGGCCTTGATTGGGTGGATAAAGGGTTCTACCATCACCCTTGTATTTTTAGTTTTGCGAGTTCCGTTTTGATTCTTTCCTGATCTTATTCTAGTCATATAAAATACTGCAACAGTCTTCTGGGGCCCTACCATCTGCCAGGCACTGTGCACAATACTTGCATCCTGTAAATATATGTGCATATGTTTTCTCAGCAAAGTGGCTTCTACCACCTCCGTTTTACAGGTGAGGCCAACCCTCAGCTATCAGGTGAGCATTCAAGACTGTAGAATAATTAAATGGAGCTAGTTCAGGATCTTGGTCTTGCACAGCTAGTCCCTTTCTCCTGGCACCTTTTGTCTCCTCCTGGCATCTGCTTTTCCCCGTGGGAGTTGTGACCAGTCAAAGCCTTTCCTTCAATGTTCATTGCAAAAAGGTAGTAACACTTCAAATATAAATCAGGGCTCCATAGTTGAAGTACATTCACTCCTCGCTTCATTGGCTTTCGAAACTCTTTTGGATATGAATTGTCCTCAGATGTACAGATGTAAAGCGAAACAAGAAAAGTGACTTTAGTAATCAGTGGGAGAGGTTCTGATTGTCCTGTGACCTTTGAATATTTTTGTATAAATACTTAATACTCGTAATGATGGTGGAATGTGATGGACATCATTATCCAAAGTACATGTATGAAGACAAGAATTGGCTGAATATACTTTGTATACAACCAGAAAAAAAAAGTGTCACATGCACAATTTATTTAGAGAAGATAGAATGTGCTGTTTTATAAAATGGGAATATAATCTTAAAAGAGAATGGTTTGGATTTTGATTGGCATTGCATTAAACCTATAGAGAACTTTTGGTAATATCGCCATTTTGATGATGTTAGTTCTGCCTATCCATGAACAGGGTATATTTTTCCATCTTCTAAGATCTTCTTCTATTTCTCTCTTTAGGGTTCTGCATTTCTTGTAGAAATAGAGAAAGCAATCATGAAATTCATATGGAAAAATAAAAGACGCAGAATAGCAAAAACAATGCTAAGCAGGAAGTGTGAATCAGGCGGTAATAGCGATACCAGACTTCAAAACTATACTACAGAGCAATAGTAACAAAAACAGCATGGGTACTGGGTAACCAAAAAAACAGGCGCCAATGGTACAGAATAGAGGACACANGGAGGATGGGAAAGGCAGCGGAGCACAACAGACACTAGTATGGCAATATGTAAATCAATGGATGTGTAACTGATGTGATTCTGCAATCTGTGTATGGGGTGAAGGTGGGAGTTCATAACCCACTTGAATCAAAGTGTGGAATATGATATGTCAAGAAATTTGTAATGTTTTGAACAACCAACAATAAAAAATAAAAAAAAATTTAAAAAAAAGAGAATGGTTTGTCCAAATGCTACATCTCTTGGGACATTTAAAAAAATACTTAATACTCTATTGTCAGTTGCAAAAATATACAGACATGATGAAGATAGTAAAACTGCCTTGTGTTTAATAGAGAATGATTAAAACATTAAAAACTCTGAGAAGGAAAGTGGACAATCAATGAATAACTTTCTTGTCATCATAGAACTTGCAACCTGAAGCGAGCACCTTTTCTACGCCTTGTTCTACTGTCATGCTCCTTCCTTCTCCCGGGTCAGCGTTCAATCCTGTATCCTTTGAGTCTTCAGGATTGTGCAACGTGTCTCAGAATTCCTATAATGTGAACTTTTTTGTTGTTGTTTTCATTTTTTGCCCACTTTGCCCTCCTCCTTTCTTCACATTCTCCTCATTCATTTTGGCACATTCAGCTTCACCAGGTTCCTCTGACTGGATGGACCCTGCAGGTCTCAGACAGCAGGAGCATCAGAATTCCCCTGGCTGGCTACTGCTTCTTCACCTGCATTTGGTTGAAATTTGAACGTTTGGTTCAAATTTCACATCCAGTTTCCTCAATTTCCATTTCTTGGTTGGACCATGTTGTTGGAACTTGTTTGGCCAGTCCGCTCCTTGATTTCTTATTTTTGTAAAATGTCATGTCGGTTTATCACTGAGTGACATGGAGGAAACACAACCGCTAGCTTTGCTGTCTGGGTGGGAAGTGACCCCTCTGTGGAGCACTGTGAAGGAGGTGGTCAGGTTGGCTATCTGCTATTCACACGATGGCTTATGGAATGAAGAGCTTGCAGCAAAATGTGCGCTTCATGCAATTATTCACAGTTACGATTCCGTGGGGACTGAAATTTAAATTGTTGTTGGGACACTGGTGTTATTTAACTAAACCATGTTGACTAAAACTCGTGTATGTTGGCACCATGCATAGTAACACTAGCTGTCTACACATGATCAGTTTCTTAAGAAAGAGGAATTGGGTTAGTCTCAGATAGACTCCACTATTTTTTTTTTTCATATTGATTACTTTTCTTGGTTATACTCTGACTTCACATGCAGTAGAGGATGATGGTTTTGCTGATCTTGGAGTTGGATTGCCTATGTTTGCAGACTGGTTCTGTGTGATGGCAACATGCCTGCTTTTCCACTGTTCCTTTATTTTCTCATCTGGCAAAATTGTAATACTAAGCATCCCTATCTTATGGAGTTTTGTGAGCATCAAATGAAAGAATCTGTGTAAAGCCCTCAGAGTGTATCAGTCACAGAGTAAGAGCCTGGTAAACCCTTTCTATATTAAAGGCATTATTATTCATGGTAGGGGGTTCTGAGAAGTTATTTATTTGATAAATATTTATTGATTTTCTGCTGTGTGTCAGGTGTAAGAAATAGAAGTGAGAAGTTTTTCCCCAAGAAACATTATATTCTAGTGAGGCATAAAAGATAGAAGCATAATTATGATTTCCCATTTAAAAATTAAAATTAATAGAAAGATAGAAATACAATTATGAAAAGAGAAAAATATAAAACTGACAAAAATAACAATGTCAGATAAATCATGCCAAGTGCCTTTGACAGTGAGGTTGTAAAATTGCTATGTGCAGAAGAGAAAAGGTGAGTTTCCTGGGATACCCTCAGATCAGAGTTCTGCCCCTGCTTTGGATATCTATGGAAAGAGTCCCTTTTAGTCTTTCCTGACACAAATCCATAAATCTGCTCTGTGGAGTATTCTTTATATGATTGTGTATTTGCCCAGTTCTTGAAGTCAAAGAAAAAAAAACTGCTTTCACTAATATTTACTCACTGCTGTTAACAGATCTAAATGTTGAACAGCAGTTGGCAACCTCAGCCCCCACTGGGAGCTTTTATCTTCTTTTAGAGTTGAGTTTGTTTGACTATGTTATCCCAGACTTTCTTTATGATAAGGCAAGGTATTTGCTCATATAAATATTTCAGGAAGCAATACAAGGGACCTCACAAAGAACACTTGGAGAGGAGACAGATTTATGTCCACATTCTCCTCCTACAACACTTAAATTTGTTCTTCCTGTTCTTTACGGGGTGGTGGGGGGGGGAGCAGATTCTAAAAATACTTCATCAATGCAATCTTTCCAGATCAAAAGTGTCTCTTAGAGAGGCCTAGCAAGGGCCCAAGCAGGGTTGACAGATAGCTGCCCTCTTTGGATTGGGCTTGGGAGTGTGCCTGTCACTCACCATGCTGCAGGGCCGAGTGGTGATAGAGTGGGGGCGGAAGCACCCAAAACGAATATCTTGGTATTTTGAAGAACCTGAATTATGGCAAAAGTGGTAATTTGATAATTTTTTTTCTTTAACAACACAGAGGAAAGGAAGCTTGGGGCTCGAATGACTTCTTTCCTTGATTACTCTAAAGGTTCTCTGCATGTGGGAAGGGTCCTTGCCCAGCATTCAGGGGGAAGCGGGGGTTCTGAGCTCCTGGAGGTGGCTCAGCCACAAGGATGTGTGCTAACAAAAGGAGCCATGGGATCAAGTCCCACAGTGGCGATTGTTAGGTTTACGCTTCCAAATTCTCCCAAGCTTGGAAGAGATGGAGCATGGAGCCCCGCTGTCTGTCAAACAAATGACAATGGTTCCAGCTGTGTCCTCTCCTTCCCCACCCACTTACTCCTTCAAAGAACCCAGAATAGAAGGAGTCAAATTTCAGATGCAAACCACATTTCCTAGTTGGTGGATCAGGTGGGCATTTTGGCGGGAAGTGGGGTATGTTGCCTTTTGAAATGAAATTCTACTGCAAGCTTGAATTTTTTGTTTGGCAAATGGAAATGAGATCATCTGCAGAGAAGTTACTTTTTAAATAATTCTCTGAAACACTAAAAATAAGAATTTTCAATGTAAAGAGTATCAGTAATGAAGCTATTAGAAGGTTAATGTCAAAACCAGGGATTAATTGAATTGATTCAACATGTATTTAAGGAGAAAATACTCTGTGGCAGGCAGGGTTGCCAGGTATGATGGTACAGTGTCATGACTGCACAAAAGCACTTGGCTTCTCACAAAGAAACTGTGTGGGCTAGAGGAGGCCGTAGGATCTGATGAGACTTTTGTTCTAGGAATAAAAATGATGAACAAGCTCGATAGTCCCTCTCCTGGCAGAGGAGCATGTCAGTGGAGGAGGTAGACATGTTGGTAGGCACATGTGCAGCAGTGTGTTGGATGTTCTGGTGTGGAGAGTCTGGGGTGCAGGAAAGAGGACTCTGATCCAGATGGAGTCTTCCTGGAGGGAGAGCACACCACAGCCTCTGTGGGCTGATGCTGGAAGGATGAGCAGCATTTGGTCAGATTCCCAGACAGAAGACGGCCATCGGAATGTTTCAGACAAAGAGAAAGGAACTCAGAAAAGTTCCAAAATTCTTCTGAGTTTGGTAATTTCAAGTCTGAATGAATTAAATTTCAGCAGGGACATCCAGAGGAAGGGTGGATAGTGGAGATGGAAATGCAGGCAGGGTTTGCCCATGCAGAGCCCAGGTGGCCATGTTTAAGTATTTGGAGCAGTGAGCAGAGGGTTGAGGGGACAGGACCTGCAATCTGGAAAGGCCACTGAAAATGACTTGAAGGGAACAAGAAGCTGGAGAGAGGGGATAACCACACCACCAAGGCTTTTGCGAAGATAAAAATACTCAGTGCAGATTTTGCTTTGGACCTCGGTGCAGAGTTAATTTAAACAACATTTACATAAATTAAAAAGTAACTGCTTAGAGTCAAAAGTAAAATTAAATGAATGACCATAGCTATATGTTCATTTGGTGACGAAACCACACAGAAAAGAGTTATTCCAAGCATCACAAAAAAAAAAAAAAAAAAGAAAACCATAAATGGTCTCTCAACCCTGGTGGGATTTACCCTAAGGAGGGGAAAATCACTGCCAAAAAATAAAAATCTTTAAGAACTATTTCAGTAATCAAACTATTGGGGGAATGTTGATGTAACAATGTCAATATTACATAAAGCCATGAAATAGGAATTGTAATTTCAAAGGCTCCTTTTGTCCTTGTATTACAGATTGTGGAAACTGTAGTAAAAGATTGAATTTTCTTAGACAAACATGTTAATGTAAAAAATTTAATTTTCTTAGATAAATAGGTAAGGCCCAAGGGAAAGGGGAAAATAGGGACAGTCAGAAATGGGAAAATAGGGACAAAATGAGCAAAAGCACTTTAACATTCAATATTAAAAATTCTCAGTTTTCTCTTAGCAGCTCAACAAAGAAAGAGATTTGAGGAAGGCTAAAGAGAAGAGGCCAAAGGAAGATGGAGGTCATGGGAGAGACAAGCAACATGGCGGCCAGCTGGGGCCTGTGGAAGAAAAACATCCATAGGATCATGCCTCCCACAGGGAGTGGTGGAAAACCAGAGTGCCGTGAGGTAGGGGATCCCATTAGAGGTTGCCCAACATCTACACCATGTTCTCCCGTGTGCACAAATTCATAAGCACACTGTTACGGTTAGGATATGTCGTGTCCCCCAAAAGCTCATGTGTGAGCTTAACAAGAAAGATCAGAGGTGAAATGATTGGGCTATGAGAGCCTTAACCCAATCAGTGCATTAAGCCCCTGATAGGGATTAGCCCCATGGTAACCATAGGCAGGTAGGGCATGACTGGAAGAGGAAGGTCATGGGGGGCATATATTTTGTCCCTGGGGAGTGGAGCGCTCTCTCTGTTTCCTGCTTGTCATGTCCTGAGCTGCTTTTCTCTTCTGTACCTGTCCTCCATGATGGCTGACTCCCAGAGCAATGGAGTCAGCCACCTGTGGACTAAGAGCTCAGAAACTAAGACCTCAGAAACGGTGAGCCCCAAATAAACTTTTCCTTCTCTACATTGTTCTTGTCATGTCTTTTGGTCACAGCAACAAAAAAGCTGATATATACACATGCACTTTCACTGAGCTTCTCTCTTATGCCAAGCACTATTATAAGCATTGACATTATCCTAAAACCGTCACAGAAAGTTTGTGACCTTTATGTGTGCGGAGTCGGTGTTTGGAAGAAGGAGGGGGAGTAAGGCTGTGTGTGCTCACATTTTGGAGCCCAGCATTCCGGAGTCCAGCTGAGGAGGCATGGCAAGCTCGTGACTAGATGGCAGAAGCTGAAAAGGTGCAGCTGGAAACAAGAGTCAAAGAAAGGAAGAGGGGGAAGTGAGAGAGAGGAGAAGGGCTGGAAGCCTTGATCTAAAATTAAGCAAAGTGTGGTCTTGGAGAAATGTGGCCATAAGTCACTTTCCCTCTGAGAAGGCACAGAGTTAGTCTTGGTATTATGTAGTATCAGGTACTCATAATAGCCCTGGAGTCATACCTGTGGATTTAATTCTGACTGTGTTTACTCCCAAAATTGAGAATTGGGCACGTTATCTAATTCCCAGGGTCACTGCAATTTCTTACTCTGTAAACCTCCTTTTATTTTTTTCCCCTTATTTCTCCATGGCACTGGCTGGTCCCATCTGCTCCCAGCCCCCATATGCCCAACAGAGTGACAACATACAACTGCATGCACCCTGAGGTGGCCGGTGCCCTCGACCAGTGGTTTCCAAACAGAGTAGGCAAAAGAGATTGGTGCTGGGAGCCAGGGAGTCAAAGTAGGTCATAAGAATTCTAGTCTCTAAACCCCAGATAGAGCCTCTTTTTTTGACCTTCCTTATCCCCAGTAACATGCTGGCACCATTTTGCATGAGATGTGCTATTTGGGGCAGATGGTATTTCTCCAAACCTCTCATTTGCCTGGCCAGCCCAAGGGAATATCCTTGACCTGCTGTCACCTTGTCCTGCTCAGCTGGGTGTTGCCTGGTGGTGACCGCTGCCTGGGCCATTCTTCCACTTCCTATTGACAAGTTCCAGGCAGGGAAGTGGGCTGAATCACAACCCGGAGAGGTGCTCTAAAAATCTAGGGGCACACAGAATTACCAATCAGCTTGAGAATCACTGACCAAATGACCAAGAGTCCTTGGAGAGCCATACAGTCAGTCCCTGAAAACAGGATTAGACCTCAGACTTGAGCAATATAACACATATCCATGGCAGTTCTGTTTTGCAATGCTTAAAAATCCCATTTGGGATGGTATGGGGCTGAGAAAAAAAAGGCCCATTATTTCTTAAAGTAATCGGTCTCATTCACCAATGCAATGCTACCTTTCCCATTATAGATGGAACTACAGCTCTGTTTGGGCTGCTACCCAAAATTTTCTAAGGAACATCCATCACACAAATGAGATTTCCTAATCGTTTAAGCACAAGGATTTTCCAGCATTCTAAAGAAATTGATTCCTCTCAGTTTAAATAAGAAAATGTGTCTCTCTTTTAAAATCTAAACAGTGACAGCTACAGAAGAACTATATCAAACACAGAAGGGAATTTCTTCCATTAAATAATTTCCAGAGAGTGCCATTTTCTTAAAGAGAACCACCACCACAAAAAAAGGCTAATACCAATTTTAGCTGAGTGGAAAAAATCTCAAATTTTGCTAACTTGTCACCATTGTTTTCTTTTCTGTTAAAAATGGCAGCAAAAAAATAAAACGATCAAGCTCTACAAGGTAAAATAAAATCACTGTGGACACTTCCCTGCATTCGATCATTTTTATTTTATTTTTAAATGCAAGTAGAGCAAAATCAACTTGAAGTTACCATGAGATAGTAAGTTCAGATAGGAACAGTTTCTTTGAATTTTATTGTTGACCTTACTTTCTTATAGTAATGCATTTAATAATAATGTGTTAACAGTAACAGACAAAAATATTCCATGTAAGTTTGGTTGGCAAACTTAAGTAGTGACCCAATTTGTATCCAGAGCTCTGCCAGACGTCTCCCATTAGCCTTTGCTCTCTCTGCTTCAGGAGAGAGGGGACTGCTTGCAACTTAAACAGAAAAAGGACATCAACTTGCATTCTCACTGCTCTTAATTAGTGTCTCCTACAAATCAATAAGCAAAAGCAAATAAATAGAAAAATATGTGCAAGGGATGTGAACATGCAGTTCAAAGAAGAGGGAAGCTACATGAAGATATACTCAAGCTTGCTTATGAAGAAAGGAAGATTAAACAGCAATGGGAAGCCATTTCACTCCTGCCCAACAGACCAGCCAGAAATCAGAGGTCTGACCAGCCCAGACTGGATGAGGACTGGAGTTGGGCTCCCCATTCATGGCTTGTGGGATACATCAGGATATGAATTTTGAAGGACAATTTGTCATCATCCTGAAAAGCTGATTTTTTTCCTGTTTTATACTATGAAATATAGACAGAGAGAAAATATAACAAACATCTGTGTATCTTCTGTCTAGTGTGAAAAATGCACACTGAAAAGCGCCTGTATATCTCTCCTCATTCCCTGTCTCCCTTCCCAGAGGAAACCACTCTCTTGAATTTGATATTTGCCATTCCGATGCTTATTTCGCTATTTATGAACACATCTATACACCGAGTTTTTGACCTTTATGCAAATGGTATTATTATATTGCATATTCCTTCCTGCAACTTGTTTTTTTTTCTGCTTTGTTTAAGTTCAACAGTATCTTTTGGGAAATTACTCATATATCCATTAATCTGTATATCCATGATATATGTGGCTGCACCTTGTTAATTTTAACTTTGTATAGTGTTCCTTTGGTAAACACATTAACTTATTTTTCAGTTCCCTATAGATGATCAATTAGTTTTATTCTTCTAGTTTTTTTTTTTTTCTATTATAAACCTTACTGAAATAAGCATTCTTGGGCAGATATTTCCTGTGAAAATGTGAATGAGATTTTTGGGTTCTACATTGCATTATAATATCTGCCTTTGAACTTTCTTAAAATGCAGATTCTGATTCAGTAGGTGTGGGGTTGGAATAGAAATTCTTCCCTTCCAACAAGGTCCAAGATGACACCAACATTGATGGTCCATGGGCCACCTACGGGAGTACAAGACCATACAGCTGTCTTTTTTGGTGTTGCTGTTTTGTTTTTTTTCTGGGGGGGGGGGGCAGCTTCTCAGGACCCTCCATGTCCAGTCATCAGCCTGCCCTGGTGTCCTCATCCACATCACAAATTAAGTTTCCCTGGTTAACTCTTTAATACGCGACGCACCACTTATCACCATATATTTTCCCAATCAACCAGACAAATATACCATAGAAGGGCTTTCAAGAGATGCAACAGAGTTTCTTTACAAAGTCCTGAAGCTGCCATAAAACCCACCTGGGATTTTACACAGAGGTCAAGTTACACGTAAGCACTGGCCAGCTGCCGTCTCTGAGCTTCACCAAGCCCTGTGCTGGAGAAAGGGTTTGGAAGGCACCTGCCAAGGAAGCAGAAGGCTATGTTCCTTTTCTTCTACTTTCCTAACTGATTAAGTGAAATTTTGTTTGTTTGGGGATTTTGTTTTATTTTGATATGTGTGTGTTTTAATAAAAATGTAAAATGTTTGTGTGGCCAATAGTACTAATAAGAGTGGAAAAGTCACAGCCTCTACCCCTGTACTCTGGCCCCTCTCTTCACGGGTGGCGGCTGTTGTAGGTGTCTTAGGTCCTGTGACAGGACCTGAGGGTGGCCCCATGATTCTCACCTCCTGGTCTCCTGCCCTTGATTTCTCGGCCCCATGAGGCAGGAAGTACCTGCTCCTCGCTTCTGACCAAAAGGATGGGGCAAAGGTGAGGATATAAATGTGACTACCTATACGTGTGACCAAGTCATGGGGAAGACACTAGCTTTAGTCTTTGAGTTTCTTGCTCCCTTGCTGGTTTTAAGGAAGCAGACGGCCATAGTAGGAACCCCATGCTACAAGGAATTGCAGAAGTGGGCAGCCTCTTGGAGGTGACAGTGACCTTGCACCCACAGACAGCCATGACAAATTGAAGCCTTTAGTCCTATAACTGCAAAGAGCTGAATTCTGCTAACAGCCATGTGAGCCTGAAAGAAGCTATTCTCCAGTGAAACTTCTAAGGAGGACACAGGTGGCCACCAGCTTAATCAGGGTATTGCAGAGTAGCCGTCAGGACCAGAGACGGTGACATAATGTGTGCTGCCCTAAGCACTAAGTTTGAGGTGGCTTATTACATAGCAATAGAAAAAAAAAAATCCAGTACCCTTCCAACAATTATATATATGCACAAAAGATTCTATGTGAATTTTTTGGTTCCAATCTTAGAAATTATTTGACATAGTCATTTGTACATTTGCCCCCTAACTTTTATAGCTGTTTAATATTCCAGTGAATGAGGGTCCAACTTTCATTTAATCAGTCCTCACTTAATGGAGTTTTTAGGTTGCTTTCCTCAACCTTCAAAACTTCCTATTTTGTCATCAGAAAACTATGAGAGTGGCGTCAATACCTAGGCACTCTGGGGTATTTCTGAACCAGCTTCTGCTTCCGTTCTGCTTAGCTGTTCTCTTTGTCCCCTCTCCTCTTCTTCCAGCTGAAGTTTTAGTGGGTTATTAACCACCCCAGTTTGCCCAGGGCTGGGGGTTTTCTGGGATGCAGGACTTTCAGGGCCAGTCCAGGGGGGGAAATGGCAGAGCTGATCACGGTTTGACCCCTTTAAAAGGTTAAATAAAAGGACAAGAGAAGAAATTCCAACAATTGCAGGTGACTTTCTCAAATCTCGACCACCAGAGAAGAAAGGGCACTTCAGGCCTGCTGGCAGAGGTCTGCTCCTCCTGGCCTGGGGTTCCCTTTGAGGCCTCTGTTAACAGTAAATATACAAGTGTCTTTATCTCATGCAAGAATGAAAGGAAGACTTTGGGGTTTCAGAACATTAATCTACCTCCTATTTCAAATGGATAAACCACTCCACCTGAAAGAATGGTTATCCACATGGGGCTTGGATTATCACCCCATAAAGCAGCAGGGTTCTTCTATTATCACCTAAAGAAAGCCTCCATCAAGCTGGAACAAACAGGTCAGGCAAAGAGAGTCTCCAAGAAGACAGAGGCTGTGAATTCAAAGGCTTTAGAAACATGCAGAAGAGCAGATGAGGCTGGGGTTTGAGCCAGGCATGCTGGGGACTGTGAGCAAAATACTTCATGTCTCTGAATTTGCTTTCTCACCTGTAGGCAGGGTCATGGTAAGTGTCCCAACCCCTCCCTCTCCTACTGCAGGACATGCTGGATTGACAGAGGGGGACGTGCATTCCAAGAGGGGCAGACAAGCACAATCTAACTTTATGTCTTCCAAAATATTAAGTGCCCTGGGTGAGGGACACCGAGGGTAACCCAGAGGGAGAGTGTGGCCCTGCCTCTGTCTCTCAGAGGAACAATGCTTACTGAACCCATGTTTACTATATCCAGAGACAGTGACCTGGCAAATTTGCTCAGCAGCACATTCGAGTGATTCCTTAAGGAATCATGGTTAGGAGACTCTGACTGTGCCCAATCGAAAGATCTCCTGCTTCAAGTTTATCACTTCACATTTTATGGTATGCATTAAAAGCTATCATTCTCCTTAGAAGGAAAAAAATACACTTTCACATACTCAAAGACTATAAATTAAAGCACCTTTTAGCCTTCTCCTTCCTGGGCTCAAAAAAAACCCCAAAAAAACTCAATTCACGTACCATTTCCTTGGGAACAGCAAATGCATTTGTGTGGCAGCTTTGGGCCCTCCAACCACAGCTGTCATCACACAGTCACGGTGCGCAGAGACTCTTTGAGAAAGCTGTTACCTGTGCTTGCCAGTTCAGTAGGCAGGCTAAGTGGAATGAAGAGGGGCCCCAGGCAGTGGGCACCCTCTGCTCACTTGTGATACTTCTAAATAGAGAGGCAGGTGCCTGTCGTGTTTGCGATCTTCATTTTGAAGTGTCCTGCTAGCAGAAGGACATTTTTCTATAAAGCATATTCTAGAAGGAAAATAAAATAATCAAATGAGAGTAATTAAATGCCATGATGATTACAGAAGGGTGTTACAGAATTTTAGAATCTGTAGGAAGCTGGAGTCTCACCTTTTTCACACCAAAATGTATTGCCAGAAAGACAGCAGTGGTTAAGCCATTGTCCCTGAGTCAAGGGGACAAGAAGGGGATCCAGAGCACCTGGCAGGGGTCACAGATGGACTTCCCTGGGAAATCAGACAGTGGAAGGAAACTCAAGGTTGCGGTGGCCCCTTTCAATTCCTTCTGGGCAGCATGTTCTCTAAGTTCCCTCAGTCCTCACTCCCACACACTGCTCTGTGCTCAGACAGCCAGGTCATAGGACTTCTGACCCTCCCAGCCTATAATTTACATAGCCACCTTCGGAAGAAGCCCAGATTGTCTCCCTAAAAATGTCATTCAAGCTTTTTGCAGGGATCATTTTGGTCTCCTTGGTTACCTCAGCCCAGATGAGGTCTGCGTCTTTCACAAGTACATCTGAGAGGGGGCAGTTGAGAACTCCAAGCTTCAGGCAACACGAAGCAGATTACCCACATTTTAGTAATAGCTGGAGAAAAGACAAACTTAACACAGCGAGCGATCACTCAATCGTGATGCATGTTCCCTTTCTGAGTTCTTCACTGTCCTGAATAATTTATTCCTTTACCAGATATTTATTCTGCCCCAGCCACCAGCCCCCCTTGTATTCTCACTTTCTTTGCAAATACTTTTAATTCTCTTGCTCCTCTGTACCAAGCTGGCCAGCACCAATACTGGATGAAACCAATACCCACTGGTTCCATTCCTGCAGCTGAGCCAAACGTCGGCTTAGCAAAGCACACAACTGTGTGTGTTTGCTTCACTTTAGTGCATGTCATACATTTCAAATGGGCGTGCAACTTTGCTGGCTAATCTTATTATGGATTCCTAGGAGAGTGGTTGTCTCATTCTCTAAGGTGACTTTTTAACATCTTGCCCTTTCTACTCATACCTCCTATTTCCCCTTCTCCCCCCTCCCTCTCAACAGATAACCATGCCTTAAAGTTCTAAGAACACTTGGAAGCAGCACAAGGGCAATGAATGCCTTCCCCTTCTTCCATGGAATTAACCCATCTGCAGAATATAACCCTGAACTCACTTCCTTCAGGTACAGGAAATGGGCTCTGCCTGCTTCTTTCCACCAAGGAACCATCCTCTCCTTTCTTCTGTTATTATCTAGGGGTTCCTTGTCTCTGTTCAGCAAAGAATTGAACAGGACACAGAGATAGTAAGCAAGAAGTAGGTTAATTGCAAAAGCAGCAAAGATAAAGACTTCTCCAAAGAGAGGGGGCCCCAGAGCTGGGAATCTGGTGGGTGAGTTTTGGCCTGTTCTTTTCATGGTCTCTGGCATTTTCTCCTTTCCTTACTTCCTCCCTTTCCATGTGCTCCTCACTATTATTGATTAGTGCCTCCCCTCCACCCCCGTTCAAGAGTCTGTTTCAGTTTTTCTATTGGACTTCCGGCTTAGGAGCATGAGTATGAAAGTGTCTGTTTGACTGGGTCCCCTGCTTGTGTCCACAGGTGCATTTGTCAACCAGGAAGTTGATCTCATTTGTCCTGGCCCTGCCTGTGACCTTCTCACTAGCCATCTTGTCCTGGCTGCCTAAGCCCTTCCTCATCTTTCTCACTTCCCAATAAGGTTACTTAGGCAAACATCCCTTCTCTGTCCTGCAGTGTTAGTTTGCTCTAATAAAAACAAAAGTGGGAAACAAAAGTGCCTCCAATATTTAAAACAAGCTAAACCAGAGCCACAAACACCTCTCCTGGTACGTCCCCCTGTAGCTGCCAATCCATTGTTCTGCCTCAGCTTCCCAAGAAACATTGTTGAAAGAGTTGCCCAGAGTTTGTCTTCTCTCCCCCTCCAGCATCCTACTAAACTGCTCATCAAATTCCCAATGACCTTCACTTTGCCAGTTCCTTCTCTACTCTTACCTCACCCGATTTCTCAGCAGTGTTAGATGAAGATGGACATCCCAGCTTCTGCACAGCCTCTCCCCTCCTGGCTTCCATGATATCATGCTCTCCTGGTTTTTCCTCTTACTTCACCGTGGGCACTCCGTATGAGCCACTCATTCTGAGTCTCCTTTATCGAATCTTGCTCTTCGGCTTGACTCTTGAAGAGCCACAGGAGATGCCCTGCAAGTCCTTCCTTTCCCAACCTATTCTCTTTCTAGGTAGTTCTACAGGTACCGTTTAAGTGTCATTTGTAGGATGATAAACCTCGCACTTGGGAATATGGAGTTGTTTTCAATGCCAGGCTCTTAAATCGGTCAGATTAACACCTGTCCCAGTCTTTCCCACTCAGTGGCACTGGAACCCAAGGTCCACAATAAGGTGAAGTCCCTCTCAATATATCACTCATGTCTACCATATTAGGAGGTTCAGAGGTGGAGGCCTCTGGAACACATTTGAGTCATTCTCTTTCTCCCCATTTCTAATGCCTCCCCCTACCCCTGAGCCATCATCATTATTTATCCAGATTGTTCCCTTTGTCTACCACTTGTTATTCTGCCCCCTTATTTTACAAACAGAGAAATTCAAACTTGAAGGGCTCAAATGACTTCATTAATTTAAAAATAATTTTGAGCAACAGACTTATCTCCAGATGCTTGCCTAAATTGTACAGTACATAAACAGCAGTGCCAGATCTCTCAGGGACCAGATCCCTGCTCTCAAGTCCCCTGCGTCATAGTACTTTCAGGAATGATCCAGAACATTCCCTCTAGTGTGCTCACTTGTGATACTTCTAAATAGAGATGCAGGTGCCTCCTCTAGTGTGGAGAGGAATGCATAGATAATAATCCCAGTATAATCTATAAATATATCACATGCTTCTAAAGAACAAAACAAGCTAATAGTCTGATAGTTTGGGGGAGTTTCCTCAAGGGAGACAAACTGATATCTGGAAATCTCTCTCAAGGAGCATCTTTCCTTTGCTTATGTGGCCCCTTACCTGGATACCTCTCAATCACATGACTAGCTAATGGCTACTCAGCTCTGCAAAAGCATCATCTGTCTTGAGTACTTCCTTGTTCTCTCCATGCAATGAACTCTCCCTCCAGGCTCTCCGGTTGTCTGAGCTTACTTTTATAGGGATACCTACTATGCTGTGTTGCAATCATCAAATGTTTTAAAATTATTTGGTACAATTGACAAATCTAGATGTAGATACCATATGAAGAATTCTGGATATGAAGAATTCTAGATGTTTAATTTTCCTTTCCAAAACTTGACACTCATTATCATGTTTTCCTTCACCAGCCTAAACTTCCTAAAAACAAAAGTTATAAATGTTTATTGCAAATATGGTGAATGGAGATGAAGTTACTACGCCATCATGGAAAACAAATACAGTCACTTCCTTTTGATTTTTTTTTCTAGCTAAGCACTTAAACCTCGTTTGTCCTTGTTAGCGAAACACCTGGTGTCTCTTCTACATCTCCTCATGTTCATGTTCTATTGCTAAGAATCTTGGGGGTTGGGGGTTACTCAGTCCAGACAGGACAATAACTGCTTCCAAATGTGAGGAAGAGACAGTCCTGGAAAGTCAATTTTTGAATTCAAATAAATGGCTTTGTGGCCTAGATCCCAATGAGCAACCACAGTAGCAGGGCCCGGGCCTTCATCATGCTGACTATGTTCTGAGGAATTCCAGAGACAGCTGCCCCATCCCAAAGCCCTGGGGGTGGTGAGATAGGCCCTAGGCTTGATCCTCCTTCCTTTTTGGAGAATTCTTTAAATCCCAGTGAGCAGTGAGTACAGCCTCAGTCCTTTCCCTTCTAGAAAGCCTGAACTCTGTAGGCAAATGGCTCCACCCAATTCCAGATTCGCGTTTCTAACGGTGCTCTGAGAGGCAACTTTCGCCACACGGCAGATGTTCTCCTGAAACCTCACACACAACAGCGGGTGCCTGAGTGCGCCTTGCGTTTAACTAAGAAATGCTACGTAGCTGATCCTTCCCATAAAAATAAAGGTGTGCCTTCAACTGCAGACATAGAAATATCTGGCATAATTTAGAGGGTAACTTTGCCTCCCCTGGCCATCAGAACTGCCTTAGGCCTGGTCAAGAAGGCCCCGAATTCTACATGACACAGAAGTATTCACTGAGTGAAAATGTTGTAGTTCCTGCTGTCACTAGAGATCCAGGGCTCAGGGTGAGCATAACCCAAAGCACCCAATTTCAAAACTGCTCAGGGAAGATGCTTGGAGGAGCGTGGAGATGTCTGCTGTGTGAGTGCTCAGGAAGGTCCTGGGCTCAGAGGCACATGCACTCTGCAGGGCAGGGAGTCCAGGGGTGAGAAGCACTCCAGACAAAGACAAGTGAATAGACACGCCAATCTTCCTCTCATAGAGCACAAGTGCAGGAAGTTCTGGAATAATGAAGTTCTGGTTTTTTTTCTTCACTGATGCTAAGTGTTCACCTCCTTGAGTCTCTAGGTGTTCCAATTTGTGATTCCACAGATACTCATGAATTCATGAGATATTTCTACAGTTGCACATGGGTGGTTGAAGGACGTTTTGCAGTAGTAATAATTCATATTACTGTTAAATTTGTAGAAATGGGGGTCTAAATGCAATATACATGAAGAGCCATGCTAATTTCATGTATAAATGACTAGAATTGTGAACGCTAGGTTAAATAGTATTTTAAGTTTTTATTTAAAATATAGTGAGACTAATATCAATTTTTAAACTATTTTGAAATTTAAATTTTATTTCAAATTTTTAAATATAAAAATTTGATATTCATTATAATTTTACTTCACCTTTCAGCTTTAGAAGTCATTTTTTTAATATTTTAAAGAAAAAAATTACTGAAGAGACGAAAAGAAAAGAATTGGCTTTAAACTTTTTATATTTGATTTGTACTTTCAATAGAAATATATTAAAATTTAAGGTATTTTAATGTAATTACATATGTCTCATTTACTTAGAAATTTATTTTCAAAATGGGAATATAGATTATGTGAAAATATTAATTATAATAACACAATTTTGATGAAATAAAGGCAAGAAAAATGAATTTTAGGAAATGTGGATAAACTAAATTATGTGTTCTTTTTGTCTTAAGTTGATTACTGACCCTAAATATTGCCAGCACATCCAGAATGTGCATGCTTGCATAATAATAATTGAATTCAATTACTTTGATATTTTATTGATTTATATTGATATGATTCAATATAAATCTATTTTGTGTCTTACTTACAGAATGGAATATAGTAGATGACAGGTAGGCAGGTAGATAGGATGACAAAACACGTTTTGCCTAGCAGATTTGGGTATAATGTAATAACTTCTAAAATGGAAGGTTCTAAGTGGCACTTGGGCTCCTCTGGGGCTCTTGCCCAGGCTCCATGACCTTCATGGGTGTGGCCGACACTGCTGAGCAGGTGACAGCGACAGAGAGGAACAGGCCTTCTGGAAAGGGAGCAAGAATGGGCACAGTTCAAGTGCCAGCAGTTACATGTACAAAGGCAAGTGGCGTGACCAAGGGGTACTGTTTCCCAACTAGAATGTGTGAGGACGAACCCTGGGAGGTACGTCCAGAAGGATGACCGGGATCCAAGCTTGTGAGGCTCTCCCAGCTTGGTTGTTCACTTCCACCCGGAGACAGAAGGGACGGTCACCCCCTGAGGGTTTTGGGTTAGTAGAGCCACATTGGACATCTTATTGATTTAGAAAAATCTCTTGAACCAAAGCTGACTTGGAGCGGATTAAGGCTGGAAGCATGGAGGGTAGTTGGGGCGTTGTTATAATAATTCAGGAGAGAGGAGACTGGAGCATGCTATGACTTGAATGTGTCCCTCAAAATTCAAGTGTTAGAAACAGTCTCCAGATTCATACATTGATAGAATTTGAAGGTGTTGCCTTTGGGGAGAAGTGAATATTAGATACAATCATGTGGCAGGGCCTCCTATGATGGCCTTAGTGACTTTATAAGAGAGAAGAGAGACCTGGGCTAGCACACTTGCCCTATCTTGCTGTTTAATGCCATCCGCCATGCTATGGTACAGCACAAGGACCCCAGCAGATGTCCAGCTGGTATTGGCACCATGCTTTTCAACTTCCTGGCCTCCAGAACCATGAACCAAAAAAACCTCTTATTCTTTATGAATTATCCAGTCTCAGGTATTTTGTTATGGCAATGGAAAATGGGACTAAGAAAGAACCCCAAATAAAGTAAGCAACTCAGCAGAGGCTATGGGGATGGACGGGACAGCAGATTTAGATAGCATTTCTACATAGCTTAGAAATAATTCAGTAACAAGATCAGACCTTGGTCCTACAGAATCACATTAGAGGGAATATTAATATTCCATTCTGAAAATTCAGTTTGATCTTAAGCTTTTCCATTACAGCATAGAATTCATTGTGGAAGATGGTGACAGGGCAATATGGTGACATTCTGTGGGGCAAAACAAAAACCTAAAACAAACTTTCCCTCTCCTTTAGGAAATGGAGGCCCTGTAATTAAGTTTCTGAGGACTGATCACTGCAACCTCAAATGAAGTGGAAAGTAAATATTTCATTTTCATATATATGTGCAATTTTTTATTTCAAATGACAGGTTTAGTTTTAGTGGCTATTGAGACTCTTCAGTCTAGGGTCTTTATCAAAGGGCTATACCTGTGTTCAAGCAAGATTAGCTTTGTAAGTGCTCACGACAGCAGAAGAGACCACACACCCAGAGAATCTACAAGAGGGTGCTAGGAGGACTTCATTATAGAATTTGAGCTTGTGCAAGGTGCTTTTGTGGAGAGTCCAGGACTATGCCCCGGGTGTGACACTATGAAAAAGCAGAGGCAATCTATGATGAATTTTATCTAGAAGCAAAAAGATATGGAATGAGGTTAGAACTTCAGTTGGTAAAGAAGATGTGGACACTCCAGTTCTCTGGGAGGGAGGATGTTTGTGCAGGTTAGTGGTCTGCAAGGCGTCCCTGTATTTGGTCTGTTCCGACTTGATCACAGTCCAGTGTTAGTTTTATTTCTTCGTCGCCTTGTCTGAAGGTGACTTCTGTGGGATTGTTTATACCCAACTGGAGAATGCTGAGGATGCCTGGGTGCTGCTCCTGATGTTGGCCACTGGGCTGCTTTTCTTTTTCTCTTGGGCCTTTTGTGAGATACGACAGGGGAGACAAGGGTTTTTATATTGGATGAGGGGGGACAGAATGGGAAGGCTAAAGTGAGAAGAGATGAGAAACTTGCACCACAGGTTCAAGTGTGGTCCCCATGGGGCCACGGCCTGGACAGCTGGAAGGGCCTTGCTCAAGTTCCCAGCAGCTGCTGCAACCGTCCTTGCCAGTGATCACACAGCGGCCACCAATCAGGCACTGAATACAATACACTGAGAGATGCGAGAAGCAGCCGGCTTTTCAGGGAAGGGAAACAGGCCACCATTGGCCTTTGGTTTGTGCGCCCCAGACTCTGCAGCCAGACTTCCTGGGTTTGAATCCCATGTCTACCACTTACTGGCTACCTTTGCCCATCCACGCTGTTTCCTCCTCTAGCAAAAGTGTATACTTGTAAGATTACCGTAAGGATCAAGGAGTCCAAACCTGGGAAGTCCCTAACTCAGTGCCTGGAACATTGTTACCTGTGTTAGCAGCTTTGCAATTGTTACCTTCTCCACCAACCCCTCCTCCAACCCCAACCACATGCACACTGTCCCAGAATCCCTGGGTTCCCCGCAGGATGGGGAAGAGGGACCCCTCCCATTCTTAAACTTGATTAGGCAAATCCAGTTAGAGCTCCTGGGACAGGGTATGGTGAGCTCCCTAGAGAAGGTTCTGGATCTGGGGCGAGCCATCCAAATTGGTCCTTCCCATTCTCCAGGCACTACATGTGCCCTCCTAGAGAGGGCCACCAGGCCATGTGCAGATAAATATGCTGCTGAGTATGTGGGCCAGAAGTGCCATTTCCCCAAGCCTCTTTCTTTCAAATGAGCACTTTCACACACAATAGATCCCAAATAAAGTCTATAAAAGTACCACAATTTTCCCATTTTAAGAAGGGTCAGCTTCCAATTACTGGGAGGGGCTGCACACAGCGAGTGTTAATGCTGTAAATCACAGGATGGGCTCCACATGCAGCAAGCCCCTCGCTTAGGAGCATTTAATGTCTTCCTCCGTCCTGCAGAATATGCTATTTGCTCTCTGCCAGAGCTTTAGTTTCTGCCCTTCTACTAGACATAAAAATAATAGCCGATGTTTGCGCAAAATGACAAATCAGACAAGGCAAATATTATACCTGTGGAGTACAAATCCACCTGAAGTCCTTTTGATCCCTTATCACAAGGTTATTTGGATGTGTCAGAGTAAGAGGATTTAGTTCTGTTTCCTTATCAGGGCAAATCTTACAAGCAAGCAGGAGAAGAGGTAAATACAAAGTTTGATTTCAGGGGAGCAGGGAAGAGTCTCTGTCCAGCCCCTTATCCTCCACAAAATCTCCCTCTCTCATTGGTCTGTGGCATGATTTCAAAGTTGACCCTTTGGGTGCATTTGCATTTTGAGGCATGACAGTCATGTAAAGTTGAAGGAACAAATCTCTTGTTGCATAATTTGTTATCAGTTTGTCCGTGATAGAGGTCCAGCCATCCCTCAATATCATAGTGTATTGGTTCCAGGACCCTCTGAGAT
Source organism: Marmota marmota marmota (assembly GCF_001458135.2). Taxonomy (NCBI): domain Eukaryota; kingdom Metazoa; phylum Chordata; class Mammalia; order Rodentia; family Sciuridae; genus Marmota; species Marmota marmota. The sequence goes on from NW_025999932.1 coordinate 13,327,690, forward strand.
GTGAAAATCCATGAATTCTCAAGTTCACTATGTGAAATGGTAAAGTATTTGTGAATAAAATACATAATCACCCCATATACTTCAAATTATATCTAGATTTCTTATAATACCTAATAAAATGTAAATAACTACATAAATAGTTTTAAAATTATATTTTTTAGGAAACAAGAGAAAAAAAGTCTGTATATGTTCAATATGAATTTTTTTTCAAAAAATTTCTCTCTGTGGTTGGTTGACTGCAAGATTGCAGAACCTGCAGACGTGGACAGCTGACTGTATTTGCTCAGCAGGCAGATGGAGGTCCAAGGGTATTGGGCGACAATTTACTATGCATGTCAAAGTAGGTAAGCACCTACTTGGATCCTACTGATGTTGACATTTCCTTTCATACCATGTGTCCCACCCTGGCCACTATATTCTGCCTTGGCTCAATTGTCTGCTTATGATGCTACAATTATGAGCAAAATATTGCCAACATGGAGCTTGATGAAAAGAACGTAATTAGCTGCTCAATGAAAGGTCACTGATCTAGCATTCCACCTCCGAGGAACGTGTGCTAGTTCCTAGGAGGAAATCAGCAATTTGGCAGAAGCTCTAAGGAGCCTGGAAATGGCTTTTCTAGGACTATATTCTAAGGGAGGCTGTGGGAAAAGAAAGCTTAGATTAATGTTAACTGGTAATCATTGTTCAATCGTCACGGAGACAAGAGAATAGAACAAGGCACAACCTAGAAAAATGGAGTTGAACAGACTTGACTCAAGGTCAGGATATTCTAGAGCTTTCTCTGACATCTGAAATCTACCTTACATAATTTATCTTAAATAATATTTGTGAATGTTGACTAAAGTACAACTTTAAGTCTACATGCAATTGATAGTTTTGCTCAAGAGTGCATAGTTTGTATTCTGACTGGGATGAGATGAAACCTTAGAGTACTTTTGATTTGCATTTCTCCAATTGTTAAAGATGTTGAACATGTATTTCATATATTTGTTGATCGATTGTATTTCTTCTTCTGCGAACTGTCTGTTCAGTTCCTTAGCCAATTTATTGATTGAGGTTTTTTTTTTTTAAGTGTTAAGTTTTTTGAATTCTTTATATATTCTGGAGATTACTGCTCTATCTGAGGTGCATGTGGTAAAGATTTTCTCCCATTCTGTACTCTCTCTCTTCACATTATTTATTGTTTCCTTTGCTGATAAGAAGCTTTTTAGTTTGAATACATTCCATTTATTGATTCTTGATTTTACTTCTTTGTGTTTTAGGCATCTTGTTAAGGAAGTCAGATCCTAGTTTGAGATGGTGAAGATTTGGGCCTACTTTTTCTTCTATTAGTGCAGGATTTCTGTTCTAGTGCCTAAGTTGTTGATCTTCTTTGAGTTGAATTTCAGCAAGGATGGGGGTGGGGGAAGAGGTACACTCATTCATTGCGGTGGGAATGCAAACTGGTGCAACCATTATGGAAAGCAATGTGGAAACTTGAAATGGAAACACCATTTGACCAGCTATCCCTCTCCTTGGTTTGTACCCAAAGGACTTAAAATCAGCCTACTACAGTGACACAGCCACATCAATATTTATAGCAGCTCAACTCACAATAGCTAAACCGTGGAACCAACCTAGGTGCCCTTCAATTGATGAATGGAGAAAAAAATGTATGATACACACACACACACACACACACACACATTACTCAGCCTTAAAGAAGAATGAAATTATAGCATTTGCCAGAAATGGATGGAGCTGAAAAATATCATGGTAAACAAAATAAGCCAATCTCACAATAAGAGGGGGCACTAAGAGTACTAGAGTTGCATTAGACTGGGTAGAGGGGAGTGAAGGGAGGGGCGGGGATGGGTTACAGGGATAGGAAGGATAGTAGAATGACTTACACATTATTACCCTATGTAATATGTAACTATACAACCAGTGTGATTCTAAATTACGTACATCCAGAAGAATGAGAAACTACACTCCATCTATACATGATGTATGAAAGTGCATTCTACTGTCATGTATAACTAATTAGAACAATTAATAAGTAAAAAAAAAGTTCATAGTCGGGAGCAAGTTGGATGGTCTTACACTGGAATGTGACACATTCAGAGGCAGCTGTACATATAACACTGGGAGCCAAATCTCCATCATCCCACACTGTGTTAATTAGTACAGTGAGTGTTAGAAATGGGTTTTTATTGGTGAAAAATATTGATTTGTTGACTAGCATGAGGACTGTTAGAAATGGGATCAATGGTCTTTACTGGTGAAATTCAAGGTTTTCAAGACATGTCCCTGAGCCAAAATATTTTAGAGACACCTTCCCTACCCTTCACATCTTGCACAAGCTGAGTGTTTCATAAACACTCAGCAAGGTCTGCAGCCTACATGTGTATGCATGACACTGAGATCCCTAATGTCACTGGAACCAACCTAGGTTGGTTTTGTGTGTGTGTGTGTGTGTGTGTATCACATTTTTTTCCCTCCATTCATCAAATTGAAGGGCACCTAGGTTGTTTGTCCACCTTTGGGTTGCCTGATGCTGTAGGGTTGAGAATACTGTCTCAGGCTCAAGACAACCTTTCATGCAAAGTAAGGCTAGAATTCTGAAAAGGCCTGAGAGCTGGAGCTTCGTCGAACTTACAGAATACTTTGTTTGAAATATTGCACAATTACCCCTACTAGCTTAATGTTTATTTAATAAATGTCTCGCACGGGGACCAACATTGATGACATAGTCTATCTATCAGATAGTGAGACTCTGGATGAGTAGCTATCCCTTACTGCCTTAATCATTTTTTAGCTACTATTCTCCACCAAACAAATCTGAAAGAGGTCTATGTGACCATCCTTTTACCTACGGAGGATATAATTTGAAATTGCTTTAGAGAAGTGGCATTGCATTATGTGATATGCTAACACCTTTCCAACTATAAGACTCTGTGGAAACACGTTTCTAGGGCTGTGAGGCAGGCAAAATATTCCTGGATGGGGGAAACAGCGGCTCTGGGGCCTTGAAGTAGAGATGACATTGAAAGTAAAAAGCACTGGAGGGAGGCAGAGAAACCAATTTTTGCCTTGGCTCTGTAACCAAATAACTGTGATTGGGTTTTCCTCTTGGGCTTCATTATTCTCAGCTATAAAGTAAGGGAGATGAATAGCAAAACCTCAAAGTTTCCCTCTTGTTCTCAAGTTCAATGGCTCTCATTTCCAGAGACCCCAAAGGACAGAAGCAAACAGACCTCCCTACTTCTTTGGCATGTCACCAGCAAACCCATTCTGTCCCAACAGAGTCATCCTGTGCCTGAAATTTAGCTAACTGGGTCTACTCTTGGATTAACAATCTCTTTGATACAAAACTGTTGAAGAAGAGTGAAATATTTTCCTCTCCATGTCTTAGTAAGTATAGAGACTTAATTTGCTTAATTTATTTGTAATTAACAAAAATATCGTATGTACTTGTGGATTAAAGGTGATGTTTTCATGCGATATTTGTATACATTGAGGAATATTAAATCAAGCTCATTAACATATTCATTGCCTCACAAGCCTGATGTTTTTTGGTAATAAAAACTACTGTCCTGGAAATTTTTAAATTCAAAATTTATTCAGTATTATTAACTATAGCAAATGTTGTGCAACTCCTCTCAAAATATTTTCATCCTGTCCAATAATCTGTACCTTTTGACCCTCATGTTTCTCCTTTTACCACTTCCCATGTTTCTCCTTTTACCACTGGTAGCCATCATTCTTTTTTCAACTTCTATGAGTTTGTTCAGATTCCACGTGCGAGTGAGATCATGCACTATTTGTCTTTCTGTGCCTGGCTTGCTTCATTTAACATAATGAATACCCTCCAGGTCATTTGAGGATGGTATACTGGTCTGTTTTTCATTACTATAACAAAACACTTGAAGCTGGATACTTTATGAAGAAAAGCGGTTTATTTGGCTTATAGTTCTGGAGATTCAAGGACAAATCACCAGCATTGGTTTTGCTATGATGAGGACCTCATGGTGACTGGCATCACAATGGCAGAAACTCTTGTGGAAAAAAAAGATCCCATAACCAAACAGGAAGCCATAGAGTGATTCCAGGGTCAGGCCTGCTCTTATAATAATTTGCCCTTGTGAGAGGTCAGAGGTCTTAATCCCCCTGAAGGCAGCTCCCCCAAGGACCTCCCCCTGTGTCCCACCTCCTAACCCTTCCATGCCTCTCTCATGATCACTTCATGAACCCTGGGGGGACGCACTTAAACCATATCCAGCCCCCAGTAAGGGGAGTCAATCATTCACCGCTTAGTGGGGGTGGGTTGGATTGGGTTTCTTGCTTTCTGACAGTGGATGCTAATTCATGAGGAAGACGGTTGTTTTTCTCTGAGGAGTGGGGAGTGAACCCTGCCGAGGGGCACGGGGTGCCTGGGAGTGCGAAAGGGCATGGGTCAAAGTCTGGAATCCAGTATTCAGGAAAGAGGGGGCAGCAGGGCACTGGTGACTGCTTAGAAGATTTTTTAAGGAGTGAGCTGCTTTCCTCAGGCCCAGAGTCATTGCAAAAGCCACTACGGAGGCCTGGCCCTGGACTGCTTAGACTTGGGAGTAGCAGAAAGCCCCACCTAGAAGGAGAGAAGGGGCCCCTGTCCTGTCGGGATCCATTTTCACAAGGAAATATAACCTTTTTTTTTTTTTTTTTTTGGCTTTGGTCCTCCTTTTGGGTGTTAAGATCTGAAATTCAGCTGCTGCAGTGTGGGGAGTGCCCAAGCTGTTTCAGCCACAGGAAGTTCAGTATTTAGTACAGAAACTTCAAGTTGGCGCTATCTTCCATTGGGTAGTGGGCAGCAGCAGGTACGTGCCAGAAACAACTGGCTCCTAGGGTCAGGGAGACTGGGAGACAGCATGGACGGAGATGGGCTGGTGTTCTGAGAATTACCAAGATTCAATTAAGAACCCTTCTGGCTCTAGGGACTCCATAGTTACAGAAAAAGTGTTGGGAAGACCCTGGTCTCCCTGACTGAGAGGACTCTTTCTGTGTTTTGAGTCTGTCCAGTGGGAAATCTGGTTTCATCAGGTAAATCATGAAGGAGATGGCTTGACAGTTCTTGAGAATCTCATCCGTTCCTTAATTTTACTCCAGAGAGAGAGACTTATTAATTCCATCCAGACCAAATATTTCCATCAGGATAATAATGTTCAGATCTTATAGCTAGTTTATCACTCTTCTGGGAATTTATTCTAAGGAAATAATTCTAGAAAAGAAAATATAATTTTACCTGTTCTTTGCAGCAAAATTATTTATAATTGCAGGATCATTAAGACCAACCTGAATGCCACCCAAAGGGAAATGGCATATAAACTGTGCTACTTTCTTGATGGATCATTAAAATAATAACTATTAAAACTATGAAAAAGTAAGAAAAGAGATTTATAGTTAAGTACTAGGGAGAAAGCAAGAAGAGAAAATATTACCTGTACGTGATTTTGAATTTTTAAAAAAAAACATATTTTATTGACCAGGATGAGAAAAGAATGCAAAAACCAAACAACACAAAGCAAACTCTCAGCAGCTTCCAGTGCAAGTTGAGTTGGTCTCTTTTTGTGTTTATTCTTCCTGCTCTGGATACCGTGCCGTCTAATTCTGAAACAGCTGGCCTGCAGGGCTGCACTTGGGAATCCCTATTCTCTGACAATATTTCCTTAGTGTGTTTCATGGTACACTAGTTGGTTCTTGGAGGTGAAGGCATTCCATGAAAACAAAATAGAGCAAAACAGAAAAGGATTTTTGGACCAAATGAATGTTAAATCCATTTGATCTCAAAATCGCCACTGTAGGGTTCCTCGGAGCCCTCTGCATGCTGGTGTAGAATGTGAATCTCTCACAAGGGAAATCAATTTGCAGCCTTTCAGAGACATCAGGCCATGGAACCACATCTCTAACCCCCTTACCCTACTCAGGGCCCTAAGCCTGGCGTCCTGCCGAGCAAGTGGCAGGTCATCTCTGGTTCTAACTCATGCCGTCCACCTTGCTCCGTCAGAACTAAACAAACACTTCTCCAGGGCCCATAGTCAACAAGGTGGCAATTTCTTTTCATCCTTAAGGGTCTCACCAATATGGCATCCTCCGGGAATCTTCCCAGTCCCTGGGGGATCTGATCCTCACTCCCACTTCCCTCTCCCTCCACTCTGGCTTTAGTCAAGGTCACTCTCTGACAATTATTCACGTCTGCCCAAAAGCCAGAGCAGCACTTTCAATCTTCCCTGTGCTTCAGCATCAGAGCCCAAGTACCATACAGATGCCGGCGCCAGCCTCAGAGAGCCAGTCTCATTAGGTCTGGGGCAAGACTGGCACAGCCTGTTTGAGGACCAAGGGGCTAAGTATCCCTTCAAGACCAGGGCTGTATTACCAGTGCCTACCACTAGTGGGCAGGCACAAACTTGTACTATATGAATGTGCCATAGGTGGAAAAAAAATTTTCCTTTAAAATCATGTTGTCTAATCCCTCTTAGTTGATAGCATATTCGGGCTAGCTAAATTCCCTAATTTGCTATTTTGATCATGGGGAAAAAAAGAGAGCTACCAAACTATTCAAGAGCTGAGGGAGAAAGAAGAACATAAAAGGTCAGCAACCTGTGAGAGGCTGCCAGGAGGAGAGGTCTTCTTGGGCAAGATATCGGTATCCATTGGTAAGCTTTTTCTTTTGCTTCTATACAATCCCTTCCCATTGCAAGTTCCAGGGCACATGGAACTCGTCCATTAATCACTTCAATTCAACTTGTCAAGCCCCAAGTCCTGCTGGCTCTCGAGTGACTGCCCCAAAGGAAGATTGATCAGAGCACAGACTGACTAGGGAGATGAGCATGGTATTCACCTTGGCACCAAAAACAAACAAACAAACAAAACCCCCCAAACAAAACAAAACCCTCAGTAATCAAGATAAATAATGCACGATGCAATATTTTAAAAATCAAGATTAAAGGAAAAAAATCATTATCAACAAACATCAACATTTTAAATAAAGACAGGATTAGTCACAGTGGTATGTTCAGCCAAACTGGAGCCTGAGGCAAAAAGGAAAACCAGAAATACTGATTCTGTATTTATTTAAAGTTTTTATTATGTTCATCATGCAAAGATAAAGTTTTATTATGCTCATCATGGATTCTTGCATTTGTTTAGATAGTTTAATATATTGCACTAAATATAATTTATTTTAAAATGTTATTTATTATCTTGATTACTGAGGTGTTCAGCGCTCTGCTCAATCCTGCTCCTGAAACATGTGCCTTGTTGTCTGACCCTAGTCCCAACCCTGAGATGGACACTTGGAAACTTCCCTGAAATTGGCCTTCCCACTTTGCAGAGGATGCTCTTTGATAACACCAATAGCCCACGTAGTTCCAAAGAAAGAAGCTGACTAGCAAATCTTTTCAATCTAACAGTATAAAGCAACATCTGTACACACAGAATTTCCTGCAGAAGATAAAATATTATTTCTGAAAACAAAAAGTTTCAAGCTGATTGGAATTGGATCCCTGGTACACCAGATTGCTTGATACAGACTGCATGCAACCCCCAAACTTGAGATTGTCTTAGAGTGGCAGCAATTGAAGAAGAGGATATTGAAACAAGGCAAGAAATACACCAAACCTATTCTTCTAACATGAGCACATCTCTGAGACAGAAAAGCAAGGGGCCCTTATATTGAGAATCCATGTCTTGGACTTCTCATGCCTCAGTGCAATGAGACTTTTGCCCCAGAGCCCATGAATATTTGTTTGGGTGAGCTACAGTCAGACCCACCTCCTGGAGAAGTTATTGCAAAGGGTCAAACAGAACCAGAACAAAGGATTCCTGCAACTATTTTATTATGAAACCCTTTGGGAAAAAATGAACCAAGGTGGCATGAGAGATTTATAGGAATTCCTGAAGCATCTTTGCCAGAGAAGTTAAATTAGGATGAGAGTGTCTGGGAGGCAGAATTGGCTGCTTTAAGGAAAGATCCAGAACAGCAGAGTCAGCACCAGAAGTCCAAAGCAGACACAGGAACTGGGAGTTGCCTCTGAGTTGTCAGTGATAGGAGATCCTGTCCCTGACACTGAGGTTCTATGCCACCCTTTATTCCCAGTCAGGATGTTCTCTGCTACAGCCCGAGGCACAGGACCAAAATAGGAGACCTGTAACTAACTGAAAAGTTAATTAATTAATATCTTAATATCTCTCTCCCTCCTTCCCTCCCCTGCTCCTCTCTCTCTCTCTCTCTCTCTCTCTCTCTCTCTCTCTCTCTCTCTCCTCTCTCTCTCT
>NW_025999932.1:13335987-13572936 GCF_001458135.2 Marmota marmota marmota
GAGACAGGTCTTGCTAATTTGCTTAGGGCCTTGCTAAGTTGCTGAGCCTGGCTTTGAAATTATTATCCTTCTGCCCCAACCACCTGAGCTGCTGGGATGACAGGCATGTGCCACCACATTCGGCTGGAAAATCATTTTCTTGTACTTAGAAACCCAGAATTTGTTTGGAGTAAAAAAAGGTACAGGAGAGTCGGAACATGGCTACTCAGGAATTGGGGATTCAGCAATGTCCCAGAACTGGCTGGTTAGAAATCTGGGCATAGAAAAAAGTAGCAGAACACTGAATGAGAAATGCTGCGTGCACAGAGCACCCAAAGTAGGTGCATTGTCCTCCTGCTCTGAATGGGGATGCTGGAAGGAGAGCTTTGTGCACAGGAAGAGCCCGCCAGGCTCTGTATGAGGAGTGTTCTTGGCTCTAAGCCCTGCCACCCTAGGGATGCTGAATACCCACCCTTCCTTCACAGAAAACCTACTAGAAACTGCAATGCAGGTTCCCTAAGAAAGAAAGAGAAAATAAGAGCTGTAATGGTAGAAATCCTGCATGGAGGGTGTAAGAAATTCACTTCATAGCTATGCTTTAACGCCCTGCTCGGAGGGACCAAATGTGGATGGTGTGCATGCTTCATTGGTGCATGTGAATCATTTCATCTTGAGGACCAGCTTGAACGATTGTTCAGGTTCCCCAAATGAAGGATGCGTTTCTTTCTTTCTTTTTAAAAAATACACGACAGCAGTGGAAAGCAGTACAATTCTTATTACACATATAGGGCACAATTTTTCGTATCTCTGTATATAAAGTATGTTCACACCAATTTATGCCTTTATACATGTACTTTGTTGCATTAAAATTCTTAATGCACATATATACCACAATTTTTCATATCTCTGTGGATTCGTTTCTTTCTTTCCTCCACCCCCACATGTCATTTGGGGTAAAAATTCAAGAGCTAGATGTCCTTTGTAGAGAATGCCAAGTGTTTGCTGAGAAAAGAATACAGCAGGAAAATAACAAGAACAAAAACAACTAGGGATGATCTATTAGCTGGTGGCAGGATTCCTTCCTACTGAGTTCAGCAATGTTTTTTGGATGGGTCATTTTGTTCCAAATGAGCGAGCACCTAGGTGTGGCCCACTTAGGCAGGGCAAACCAGAGGGAATCACGGTGACACTGTTGAGTTTCAGGAAGTCACCATGATGGATGGGATGGCCGGTTGGAGAATGGAGATGAAAGGGGACACTTGCAGGGAAGGTTGAAGAGGGTGTCAGGACCTTCAGGCCTTGGGGAGCACAATCCGCCAGGCAGAAACTCTGAGGATAGGATGGTCCATACTCTATTAAAGTTATCTGCCATAGTTGGCTAAGTTGTCACTTCCAGCCTCACGTTCACTCACATGACCTTCAAGGTAGTCAATGAAAATATCTCTAATCACAAATGACTTTCATGAATTGGGGTTTTGAAGGAAAAAATAAAACAAAGTCAAAAAGGATCAGTACTCTTGTGTTTGTGTCGATAGTCAGGTGAGGTGAAATGAAGAGTCACAAAATGTGAGCTTCGGGGGAAATCAAGAATGCAACTGAAATAAAACACAGGAACAAAGCAAGAGGAGGAGGACCCAAAGCCCTTGAAACTCCTTGGCCCTATGGACGATGCAGGGACGGAGGAATCAGGAGTGGTGTTCTCCAGGCACATGAGAGTGGAACTCCAGGCACCATCCTTCACTGTTACAGTAAAAGGTGACCTCATAAGCAGGCAGAGATGAGGACTTTGAGGTGACTGACATAGAAATGAGGGCTTAAATGCCATCACGTGCCTCATAATGGCAATAATAGAGTTTCTTTTCCCAGAGTAATAATAATGCACTTGAGAAAAGGCTTTTATATGAGTAAAGAGAACATTATTTCTGAATATTTAATGCAAAATTGCCATAGAATAAAATGATCATTAAATATGTAAATGCTATTTACACGTGCTTATTACTCCAATAACTCATCTCTTATATAATACATTCTCCGTGCCCTAATTTGTCACTTGGTCATGAGCTCCACAAATCAAAATCTGGGGCAGCTTCTCATAAAGAAGCAAGTTGATGAAATGCTCACACGAAAAAAAAAATCTCCTTTCCCTGCTAACAGTAGGTTTCTGCATTTGGCCTCCTAGCTCCTGACAGAGGGAGGGAAATGGAAATTAGCACCCTACCAAGAATGGATGCAATGCCAGGTGGCAAAGGGTCATTTGGATCAAAGATAAGTCCAAAACCTCAGTCTCAATAGAGATTAGTGGTTGCCATAGTCTCCTTTAATGTGGACCTAAGCAAAAGATCAGGAAATTTTAAAAACTTGCCCTTTATTCATCACAAATGAGCCAATTTTCTGCTGTCTCTAGAGGCCTGTTTAGGTGATATTTATTATTTTAAAAAGAAAATAAAATGCAGCTGACAAGAGCTCCCTTCTTGCTCCAATGCTTATTGATGCACCTTTCCCTTCCATTTTCCTTAAAGGGACAAATCCTGCTACTCCAAGTGTGTTCTGGGGATCAGGAACATTGGCACCTCCAGAGCTTGTTAGAAATGCAGAAATGCATACTGTCCAGTCCCAGCCAGAGCTGCAGTATCAGATCTGCATTTGAATAGATCTCCAGGAGGATCATATCCACATCTGTGGTTATTATACAAGCATCAGCCTGGCAAGTTGGAACCACCTTTCCCAGAGCACCCTCCCCATAGGATCCCAAATTAGAAACAGCCAAAAGGAAATTTGCAAGAGCTGTCCAAGGTAGAAGTGAAGCAGCCTCCCTTGTTCTCCAAGGGCCCTCATAGTTTCAGAGACACAAATGCGTGCCCCAGAGTTCCAGCTTTTCCTAGCTCTCTCCCTGACCTATCCAGGAGCCAACCCTTGGCTGCAGAAAGTGATGCTGTTATGGTCCAGGCCAAGGTGGTAGGCCCAGGCCTCACCCCTAGCAGCTGCAATTGGAGAGTCTCTCCCTGAAGCCTGAAGTCCTGGCGACTAGTTATGGGCAGGCACAACCCACCCAGCCACTAGAAGGAAACACTTAGGTGCCTACTTCAGGCTCTGTCTTACACTTTGAAATTATCTGCACTAGGTTTCTAGAAAGCAACTATAAGAAGACACCATAGTTTCTAAATTTCAACTGCATTAAATGTTCATTGTTAAAATTTTAGCAAGTGTGGGAAAGAATGCTAAAGAAAAAAAAAAATCACAGTAATCCCACCACCAAGAGAAAATCATTGTAATCATGCAGGTGTAAACTTTTCTGAAGTAATTTTCTAAAGAGTGTTTTCCATATCATTAAATACACTTCTATATGTGCCTTTCAATACTTATATAGTTTTCCATTGTATCACACTGCACCACATAACCAATCCTGTATGGATAGGCCTTTTCATTGTTCCTAAATTATGAACACTGCGTTGAAAATACTTACACATAAATCTTTGTGATCATGTATAATAGTTTGCACAGGATAAATGCCAAGGAGTGCACTTGCTGGGTTAAAAGGCATGCACGGTTTCCAGATTTTCAACATATTGCCATCCATAAATGGATCAGTTTATTCTTTCGTCGTATGTACATTTTGTTGCTTCCTTAACAATGATTATAAAAAGTCTATTTTATGCTTGCAAATTGGATAAGCAAAAACAGTGTCATTGTTTTCCTTTATTTTATTTTGCGAGAGCACTTATGGGACTACTTATGTGCTTACATCTTTTTTTTTGTGTGAATTACTTCTTCAGGTCATTTGCCCTTTTTTAAAGCTCTTTTTTTTGTTCTTTGCATACTGAGGACATTAATCCTTCATAATACATGTTACAAATATTTCCCCAGTTTGTTTAAATTATTTTTTAAATTGAAATTCCTATTTTCCTTAACAGTCTTTTCACTTACTTAATGTTGCCTTCAGCATCATTCTTAAAATACTTCTTTCACTCCACTGAAAGGGAAAAAAAATAGATGAAACAACAGAAATTCCAGACTCTTCCAGGTATTCTATGCTGCTGGATGGTTAATGATTGACGTTAGTTAGCTGCCAACATGAATTTCAGCGATCATACTGCTGACCCTCCCCATGAAAGCAAATGTGGTAGTAACTTCTGATTTTAAATAATTTCACTTGGATTTTATTTCCCACATGAATTTGTGTCTCTTTGCATTTGGATATCCCATTTCTGTTAATATGTGTGTCTATTCTGGTCTCAGAAACACATTGTATAGTAACTGTTGCTTGGTAGTATATTTTATTTTTAAGCAAGTCCAAGTCATATCTTATTATTTTGATTATTCCAAATTGGACTATTATTTTATCATAATTTTTGGATACTCTGTAGAATAATTGTCAAGCTAAACAAGGCCTTCTGAGATTTTCACTGGAATTGTTGAAATGAATAAGGTAATTTATACAATAAAGTATTTCTCTCCATCCAGTAGAATTCTTGTATCCTGTTTCCCCTTTCCCCTTTAAAGATCACCACCACCTCAACTGAATATGTTTCAAGCTCTTTTTTTTAAAATTTTTTTATTTTAAAATTTGTTCTAATTAGTTGTACACGACAGTGGAATGCATTTAGAAACAATGTACACAAATGGAGCACAACGTCTCCTTCCTCTGGCTGAACATGATGCAGAGTCACACCGGTTTAAAGGGGCTTGGAGCTTTCTATTGAATTTAAAGAAAGCCCTTTCAAACTAGGGAGTCCCTTTCCTTCACATCCAGAAGTCCCAGGCTTGCAGCTGACAGTGGTGACATGGAGCCTCTTTCTTCCTCCCAGGGATCTGATCATCTCCTGTGGCATTGTCAAGGCTTTCCACAGAGGTCTGGGGAACTCTCTGTAAAAGTCTTCCTGGCCAAGTTAGATGTGACCTTGGGATTTCCACCCTACCAAGAGTTAGAGAGGAACTGATAGGCCCCCTCCCGCGATCTTTCTTTTAAAGAAAAGAAGACAATTTGCAGACACAATCTAAACCCACTCTTTGAGGAAAGCTGGCCTGAGCGGAACTCACAGTGGCAGAACTGGTCATTTTCTCCCACCTCAGAGCGAATTCTCCTAGAGCAGCAGGAAATGAAGTGGTATTCACACTATCAATTACGCCAGCTGTTTGCCTAATGAACTCAGCTGCAGAGACAGTCATGTTCGAGACCAAAAGAATGTAATAAGCCCATGGTAACCCTGCAGTAACAAGCACCTTGGCACACTCGAGGTCTGAATTCGTGCGATTACAGTCTTGCTGCCAGGAAGGTGCCATCCCATTATTGACTTATAATGCCATGTTATTTATTGGGATAATTATGCTGTTCTACCCCTCAGGGGCTCCAAATCAGAGAAAGTAAGCAATGTATTCTTATTCATTCAGCATGTGAGCAAATTTCAAGTCAGAATAGATCTCTCCAAGATCTATTATACTATGTGGGGACACCCTGCAGGTTTTGNGGGTGGGGGCACCCTGCAGGTTTTGGTCCCTACCCTCCAAAATTATAGGGGCTTAGAGGGCATTGTATGAGTCAGTGGGAAGCTGGTTCTTCTAAGTTCAGTGAAACAAATTTCCATTTTGTTGGAGCAGTTAGAGTGAGGTGGGGCAAGGACTAGATTATCTCAAAAATTACATTGTAGCTTTATTATTATTTGATTCCAGGTCCACTTATTTTATTCTATATTTTTGTAGTTGTAGATGAATATATCTTTATGTGGTGCTGGGGATGGAACCCAGGGCCTCACACGTACTAGGCAAGCGCTCTACCACTGAGCTACAATCCCAGGCTCCAGGTGCACTTTTGAGGTTGGATCATCAAAATGAAACTAGGGGTTGGAGAGAGTGGTGGGAGTAGGTTGGATGCTAAGAGTTTTAAGATGTCTGTCTAAGCACACTGAGTCACTGGTAAAGAATGAGAATCCAGGAATGAATCTCCCCCTCAAGAAAGCATTATGTGAGTGGCGGTGGTGAGTAAATGAATCCCTGGCAGGCTTGGACGTACTTCCACCAGGGTTGGAGTTGGACTCTATTCTGTCGCTAAGTACCTTCTGATTGCTTGGCTTCCTCTCTAAGGAGCCATTGGACCTTGGACAGCTGACTTCAGCTGTTGACTTCTTCAGGGGGTCAGGAATTCGTGGGAATGTTATCACAGGCATCCCGTGTGACCATCTCAAGCCAGCACAACCCCTTGTCCCTGTCCAGTTCTGACCACTGCTTTTCTCTGTGTCCTTCCTGCAGTCTTCCTGGACATTACTCTGCCTTCCATTTCCTGCCCAGAAAATGACTCCTGCTCAGAAGACGCCATCTCCTGCAAAATCTCTGAGAAATGCATCACGCTTTGCATTTTGCAGCACCCTCAGAGGTCAGAATCTAAAATAAAACGGGCTCACCGAGCAGTGAGAAAAATTCAAATTTCATAAATATCCATGTGCTGTTCTCTCTGTGTGTTTCACCTACGTTTTATGAGATTTGCACGAGTCACCATGATTTATCCCAACCAATCCGTGCTTCATGTGGGGGAAAAATGCACTTTTGCAAGGTTTTCAAAGGAAGCTTCCCTACAACAGCCATGTTACTGCACTTTTTAGGACCAGTTAGTTACAGACCCTGCTGAGGCTTGATTCATATTCATCGTGAGAGAAAACAAGCCTCTTAAGACATCCTTGAACTTAAGGGCAAAGAAAAATGCCTTGCGGAGGTGTTTCAGTGCCAGAGTACAGCTCAGAGCCACCAAATCTGTGAGAAAGCTGATGATGAAAGACAAAAACATATTTTAGTCATGGTAAAGAATGAGAATCCAGGAATGAATCTCCCCCTCAAGAAAGCATTATGTGAGTGGCGGTGGTGAGTAAATAAGCTAAACCCTGGGGATTAGTTCTTGGTGGTGGAAGGAGACGAGAGGCACACTGGCAAACAGCCCGCTGAATAATTTTAATGACCTTTCCTATGAATAAAATAGTTTTATTGCTTTGTACCTTTGCTAAGGACAAGGGTCTAAGAAAAGGCAGGCAGGGCAGAAAAAGAAAGTTGGCTTTCACGCCAGTGGTGGAAAATAAATTCCCCAAATAATTGTACTTAGGCAATGCACTCTCACTAGAAGGATTCTTAAAAAACAAAACAACAGCAGTAACAACAACAACAACAACAAACGTGCACACTGTAAATTATTGAGTTCTAAATTCAAATGGGGCCTGAGAACTGCCCAGGTGACTGGGGTCTTCCGTTGTTCAGAATGGCTATTTTCTGTCTTCTTATCTTTGAACACCGCATCCCAACTTCCCCACCTGCTCCCCACAGATGACATCAAGTCCAAGTTCCTGATAAAAATAGCACCATTAGATCAGATCTCCCTTAATGTCTTGTCACTAAAGATGAAAAATTTACTTTCATTGGTACTGTATTAGTTTGCTAGGACTGCTATAACAAAATACTGTAACAAAGCACAGTATCGCCTCACTTATTTGGGGGAAGAAACTGCAATAACCATTTCCAAAACTTTTCATCATTTTAGTTGTCTGTGGTCCACCATGTCTGGACATATTAAATGGAAAATTGTAGAAATAAAGAATTCATCAGTTTTAAATTGAAGGCCATTCTAAATATCATCATGAAATATCTAACTCTTCTTTCATTTATCCCAGGACATGAATCATCCCTTTGTCTACACTGTATACACTACCTGCCCATTAGTTATTTAGTAGCCTCTGAGTTATCAGACCCACTGTCCCAGGATCACAGTGCTTATATATAGGGTTCAGTACTCTATGGTTTCAGGCATCTCCTGGGGCTCTTGAAACATATCCCTTGCAGATAAATGTGACTACTGTATTGTGTGGCTTAAACAACACAAATTTGTTGCCTCACAGTGCGAGAAACAGGAGGTTGAGATTAAGATTGGTTCCCTCTGTTCCGTGTCTCCTCCTAGCTTCTGGTAGTTTGCTGGCAAACTTAGGTGTTCCCTGGCTTCCTCTGCACCACCCTGATCTCTGTCTTTGCCACCTGGTGTTTTCCCTGTGTGCATTTGTAGAAAAATCCCCCTTTCTTAAGGATATCAGACATCCTGGATTAGGGGCTCAATCTGACCTCCAGTATGACCTCATCCTAACATAACTAATTGCATCTGCAATAATCCTGTTTCCATATAAATTCACATCCTGAGGTACTGGAGATTGGGATTTTCATGTGTAAGTTTTAGGGGCCACAATTCAGTCCATAGGGGTATCGATCTTTACCCACGCCTGATCTTTTCGGAAGTACTTTTCCTTTGAGGGTTTTGGAGTCCAACCATTCCTGTGTCCTCAGCCACCAACTCTTTTCAGTGAGTACAACTATTCCTATTTTACTGACTCTTCTAATCAGCATTTAAATAAATTCACCCATCTCCCCTTGCAGGCAACAACCGCACCAATAAAAGCTTTCCATGTGCCTCAAGACCCACTTCAGCTCTGGTGGGGCTCCTTTTCCTTTGCACCCCTCCTTGGCTCTGCTCACCTGCTTGCCTCCTACCTGCCGGTCGCCCCACAACCCTGGTGAGCACTTCACTGAAGTTGCTCTTATTAAGAACAGTGGATGACTTGCGTTTTGCTAGATGCAATGGTCTCTGCAGGCTTCTTCTTACCTGAATCTTCATCCCAGTTCATGCTGTTGACCTATCTCCACTTCTGGAAGTACTTGGCTCATTCATCTCCACGTTCTCCTCCATGTTGTCCTGGTTTTCTTTCTACCTCACTGGCTTCTACATAACAGTCTCCTTGGCTGGCTTCTCTCTCTCTCTCTCTTTCTCTCTCTCTCTCTCTCTCTCTCGTCAATCCCTTAATATGTCATTGTTTCTCAATCACTGTGCTCAATCCTCTAGACTCTCTCCCCTGTGACCTCTTTCACCCCAACACTCCGACTACCACCTGTGTACTCTGACCCTCAAATACAGTTAAAACTAGAATGGCTCTCCTGAGCTTCCAGAACTCCATGAATAATTATCAGTGGACAGTGTCAGATAGGTGTCCACAGACAGCTGAAACTCAGCTTGTTCTGACTGAATTTATCACAAGTCACCCAAATCTATGTCTCTGTCTCCACTGGATATCTCAATCAATGGTCCTTCTGTTTTATCCGTATCTCAGCCAGGAAATTTGGATTTTTTTCTTTATTGTTTTCTTCCTCAGAAGCCACATTCAATCACATCTATTCTTTAGATTCTCTTTGTTATTTTCTGAAATTCTCCAATTCTATTTCCGGCAGGAGCTTATTTCAGGCTATTAACATCATTCTTGCAGACTCTTGAGGCAGCCCACTAAGAGGTGTCCTCGTCTCTGATCTTGCTGTACTCTGATGCATTCTCCACACTGCAGAGTGACCTTTCCCAGTGTAAGACAAGACTCCTGCTTAAAGAGATTGTCAATGGTTCCCACTGCTCTGCAGTTAAGATACAAACTCCATAGCATGGGGTTTCGCAGTCTGTCCTGTGCTTGACTCCTTGGGATCATTGTGTGATATCCTGATGGACGGCTCCAGCCCTTCTGAAGTACTCTTAGGTCTACAATGCATCTTGATTTCCCTCACCCTGTGGCCTTTATGCACATTGCTCCACCACAAACGCCCATCTTCCCTCCTTCTCTCTATGCCACCAACTCTTCAGCTGGGATACTCACATTTCCAAAGTTGGCACAGAAAGTCCTCCTAAAATTTACCATATGAGCACAATCCCACCAGCTATCCTGATGTTTACCACATTACATATTTTGTGTTTCATGGTTATTAGTGTTTTCCTTGAGGACAAGGAGTTTGTAGTGTAAGGGTAAGAAATGAAGCCCAGGGCAAATTTATGTAGCTGGAGGAGCACATGAATGGCTGGTCGGCACTATCTTCAGAGGAAGCCTCTGGACTCTGCCCCAGGATTTTAGCTTAGTGTAATAGAATCGGATGAAGAATATGATTTCCACTTCTTATGTTTCTAGTATTACAAGGTGGTATGGAGCCCTGGCTGAAGAGAGAGAGGGAGGAAAGCTTGTCTAAGGTCTTATAATAACAAATTCTGTCAACTCTGCCATCAGAATACACCCTAATCCCAGCCATTTTCTACTACTTCTTCTGTTCCCCTTTGGCTCGAATCATAATTATTTCTTATCTGAATTATGTCAAGGGCCTTCTAACATCTTTTTGTTGTTTCTTCATTTTTTTTTCTGTGCTTAACTAAATTGCTCAGGGTATCCTGCTAAAGAAAAAGTAAGAACATTTCATTCCTCTGGAATTTAGAATAAAATCCAAAATGCTTATAATGGGTTTCAAGATGTTGCAAGGTCAGCCTCCCCTGCACCAGACTCTGTCTTTGTCCATCAGTCCTTCCCTCACTCCATTTTCTGCACACTGGCCACTTGGTTGTCCATTAAACACTGAAGGCAAGGATTTTGCTTCAGACCTTCTGCACTTCCTGTTCCCCCAGCCTGGAGCATTACCCTCAGATAGCTTCAGGCTTTACTTATTTGCTTTCTCCAGATCTCTGCTCTAGTTACTTCACTTCTGTGGCATCTTCCCATCCACTCATTTTAAACTGCAATCCCTTCTCACTAACACACATTTACCTTTTCTGCCTTAATTGGCTTCTTAGCACCTGGTTCCCTCTGACATCTCATATATTGACTGTGTTTGTTTCTTTGTCACCTGATTTTTCATGTTAGGAAATCTTTAGGGTTATGATCTGCTATTATTGTTCAATGAAGCATCTTCCATGTTAACACAAATGTTGCATTACCAGTAAGTATGTTTTAAATAAGAATATAAAATCAAATTCAAAGACTTTCACTTACACCCTAATGGTGGAAAAATGACCAGATTAATCTTTCCACTTAAAATATTTTTTAACTTTAAAAGTACTTTTAAAGTTTAAAACAGACAAACCATATGAAAGGAACACTGTTTTCCACACATTGAGCAAGTATAGCACAGCATAGTAATTACTGAGAGAAAGGCAAGAAATAAAGTGCCAAGAGTGTCTCAGATAAGTGCCCTGAGAAAGTTCACTAGGTGTAATGCAGGAAGGGACTCGGCAGTATCCCTCAGTTGAGAGGACCGTTCAGGGAGTATCAGGTGGCTAGAAGTCTCAGGGAAGAGAAATGGAGTGGAGAGATGAACGCAGAGGGAAAGCTATTGAAAGCTATAGAAAGTTCCCTCTGAATCTATAGCTGGGTACTCATCAGCACGTGCACATGAGGAACCGACCTTCGACTGAACGCACAGCTGCAAGCTGTTTCATAATTGACATTAACCAATTCGTGAGCACCTCAACAGGTAAAGAATAGCATTTGAAGGGCTGGGGTTGTAGCTCAGTCATAGAGAGCTTGCCTTGCATGCTTGAGGCACTGGGTTTGATCCCCAGCACCACATAAAAATAAATAAATAAAATAAAGATGTTGTGTCCACCAACAACTTAAAAAAATTTTTTTAAAAAGAAGAGCATTTGACAAAATTCAATACCTATGATAATTACAAGAAAAAATTCTCCCCAAATTAGGTATAGACAAAACTTCCCCCAAATGAAAGAGATCTACAAAACCATAGATACAATAAACTCAGTGAAAACTTGCTGGGTAAAAGGCAAGGGTATCTACTCCCAATGCTTCTATTTAATATTATACTAGTGCTCCTAGTCTGTGTAACACATTGAGACAAAGAAACAAAAACAAGAACACTGAACAAGAATAATCAAAACTATCCTTTTTTTTTTTTACAGACAGCATGATGATTGTACGTGTATCTCAAGAAATAAATAAAATAAGTACTAAATTTGTCTAGTGAATTTAGCAAGAAAGCAGAATACAAAAGTCAATTTTATCTTCATATTTAGATTATATTCTATACCTGTTTGGTACATCATAATCTATTTTTACATAGTAGCAGTGAATAATTGAAAAATGGTACTTAAATAAAATTTATTAAAAATTCAAAAGATGCTTGGGGATAAAATTGACAAAAGATGTATAAAATCTCTGCACTGAAAACTAAAATATTGCAAAGAAAAAATTAAAGAATACCTAAAGATATAGAGATGCACCATTCAGATGCATTTGTCAAAACTCAATATATTAAGATGTCAAGTCTTTCCACTTGATTCAATACTATCACAAAGTCCCCACAAACATTGCTGTAGAAATTGACAAGAGGATTCTAAAATATATATGAAAATGCAAACACTGTGCAATATCCAAAACAATTTTGACAAAGAAGAACAAGGTTAGAGGTATACATTACCTCATTTCAAGACTTACTGTAAAGCTACATTAATCAAGACAGCATGGTATTGGCATAAGGATAGAAATAGATTCAATGGAACAGAATAGAGAATAAAGAAATAGATCTACATGCAATCAATTGTTTCACAGCAAATTCATCAAGGTAATTAAATGGCAAAGGGAGAGTCTTTTTAACAGATTTACTTGGATAAGTTATATTACATTTGGAAAAAATAAAAGAGCCTCAATCACTACCTCACAACATTCACAGAGTGAATTTAATATCTGCAGTAAGCCTCAACATATAGAGCTTCTAAGAGAAAATATGGAAGAAAGAAAGACAACAAAGAATTCTCTTTAAAATCCACAGTTAGATAACAAATCCAGAAAACACTGAACTGTAAAAGAAGAAAATTGATGATTGGAATTTATTAAACAGAAAATTCTGCTCATTAAAAGACTCAATGAGGAAAACTTTGGCTTCCTGGTTACCAAGTACTGAGCTGCTTTCCTCTGCCTTGTTCGGCCTCATCTTGGGCCTAGAGCTATGGAGTCAGCCCACCGTGGACTGAATTTCTGAAGCCTTGAAACAGAATTAACACTTCCTCCTCTAAATTGTCTTTTCTTTAGGTCTTTTGGTCACAGTGAGCAAAGGCTGCCTCAAAACAGAAGTGGATACTGAGAAGTGGAGTTGTTGCTGTGGTTCAGTAGCTTTTGGAGTAGCTTTTTGAGGGAATATTTTGAAAGATTTTAGAGATAAGGCTGGAAAACCTTTAGAATGTTTAAGTGGGGTGTAATGAGTGATGCTCTGGGAAAGGCTCCAAAGATCAGATTTCCAATAGGACCAGAGATGGTGAAGACTGGGCTCCTGAGGTGTCAGAGGAGAAGGAGGACTTTATTGGAGGTTGGACCAGAGGCTGTTCATTCTGACAAAGAAGCCCTCTACATTCTGCCCATGTCCTGAGACTTCCTGTGATGCCGAATTTAAAGGTGGTGGACTAATGAATCTGACAGAGAAAATTTCAAGGCAACACAGCATTTGGGCTGGGGCATGGATATTGCTGGAAACTTTAAGCCAAGTACAGAGGAGCAAAAAGCCAAGCATAAAGATTTGAAAAACTTGCAGTTTGGCCAGAAAGGTGTGAGTACATCTGGAGCAAAGGAAGTTATGGTTGTTAGAGATTATAGCCACTAAAGAAACATTAATTACTTTACCCAGAAACAATAGGAAAGATGGCTTAAGGGCATCTTAGGGACTGGCAAGACCACAGCCATTTCAGATGCAAAGGTGTAAAAGTAAAAATTCCTTTGAGAAGACCTTGTGGTGGCACCCTGCTTACACAAGAGGGCCTAGGGATTCATGTCATGTGCTCAGTCACCCAGAAGCTCAGAGATTTCTGTGGCTAGGGACCCAGGACACTTGGCCACAGATTGAGATGGCATCAGACCTTGGCATCAACCATGTGGTGCTGATTCTGCAGGATGCTCAGGGTCCATGGAGATTTCCACTGAGATTTCAAAGGAAGGCCTGGGAGGCCAGGCAAAGAGTAGCAGGGCTGGGATTTCTCCAGGTGACCCCTGAGAGGGTGATGCAAGAAGATGAGAGAAGGAAGCTGAGGTCCAGTGGAGAACCTCAGCATAAGAGATTCCAGCAGTTTGGAATATCTGCTGAGGAAACTGCAGAAATTGAGCAGAGCCGAGCCGAGAGAGTGGACTGCAATCGGCAAGGCCACAGGAGCAGAGCTGCACAAGCCCTATAGAGAGAACCTCATGAGGCCACTGCCCCAGATGCTGGGCATGCAGCCTCAGCCCTTGTTTGCTCAGCTGGATTTTGGCTTTGCTTTGGTCTCATTCCTTCTTTCTATGTCCCTCTTTCTCCCTTTTGGGATGGAAATTTTTACTTTGTGCCATTATGTATTGCCGGTATGTAACTTAGTTGTTTTTTTTTTAAGAATATTTTTTAGTTGTCAATGCACCATTTATTTTTTATTTGTATGCAGTGCTAAGAATCCAACCCAGGGCCTCGCACATGCTAGGGAAGCCCTCTACCACTGAGCCCCAACCCCAGCCCCTGCAACTTAGTTTGATCTTGGCTTATAGCTAGGAGTTTGCTTTTGAGTCTCAGATGAAATTTTGGACTTGGACTTTGAGCAATGCTGTAACTGTTAAGACTGGGGAGACTCTTAGGCTAAATGTATTTTGCATTGACAGATGGACATGTGCTTTTGGGGGGCCTGGGGTGGAATTTTGTGGTTTAGATATGAGGTTCCCCCCCAAACTAATGAGACAATATAAGAATGTTTAGAGGTGAAATGATTAGATTTTGAGAGCTTTAATGTAAGCAATGTATTGATCAATGATGTGGTAATGGTAGGCAAGCAGGGTGTGGCTGAAGGAAGGAGGTCACTGCCTTTGAGGTTTATTGTTTGTCTCTGGGAGCAGAGGTTGCCAGTCCTTCTGCCATGATGCTCTGCCTTACCTCAGGTCAGAGCGATGGAGTTGGCAAATCATGGACTAAATCTCTGAAACCATGAGCCAAAATAAAGTTTTCCTCCACCCCATTCCCAAAAAAATCTTAATGAGGGAAATAAACACATACAAGACATATTTGGAGAATATATTTATGATATAAATATCTGACAAAGGACATTTGTTCGGATTCTATAGGAAGCTCTTACAACTAAATAATAAAATGACAATAATCCCATTTTGAAAACATGTGCAGAAGACTTGAACAGGGAATTCAAAGGAAAATAGAGAAATGGCCATAAGCAAATGAAAAGGTGCTGAACACTTTAGTCATTGGGGAAATGCAAATTAAAAACAAAATAAAGATTTTATCTCACACTCAGAATGAGTCCTCTGTAGTTCTGCAACTCTCTTCTCTCACTCTGCTTTACGCCTCTCCCATCTTGACGTGACTTCTGATCAACAAATTCTTAATTTGAAAGTAGTCCTTGGGCTGGGGTGTAGCTCAGAGGTAGAACATCGACCTGGCATTTGCAAGACCCTGGGTTCCATCCATAGAGTCCTATTTATCAGTCTTTTCTTTATGGTTGGTGCTTTGTATGCTGTTTATGTCCTGATGAAAACATACGACCGTAAGATGCCATAAAAAGGAAAAGCCAGAAACAATCCAGAGATCTAACAACAATTCACTTGCTAAACAAATTGTGTTATTTTCACACAACTACTGCTAAGCAATGACCATTAAGTGCTGATACACACAGACAACATAGATTAATTCTCAAAAGCATTGTATTGGGTGAAGAAAACCAGATACAAAAAAAATTCATATCGTGTGCTTCTCTTCACAAATTACATGGGATATTCAACATTTTATTCTAAAACTATGGTCTCCAGGTTAGAGGGTTTTGCCTAATTGTAGGCTACTCACTGTTCAGTTGTTTCAACCATATTTAAGATAGGGTAGGCTAAGATGATGTTCGGTAGGTTAGGTGTATTAAATGCATTTTCGATTTATAATATTTTCATCTTATGATAGGTGATAGTGATGTAATCCCATAGTAAGTTGCAGAGCACCTGTATAGTTTCTGCATCTGGAATCCAACAAAGAACGGCTTGGAACTAAATGGAAATCTACCAAGGGGGGGTTCTGATGAAAAATCAAGTGTGAAACACTAGTTAGTATGGAAAGCTATATTCTGTAGCCTTTTAGCAAAGAGTTAGAGGCTAAATGACTCCATGTACTCTCTCTCCTCTGCCAGGAGAAAAGGGAAGGAGCCCCTAAAGGAAAGTAGAGACAGGGGATTTCAGTGCCCCTTGCAGCCTGACAGCTACATGGTTCCATGATTAGCCTTACACATGTTCAGCCTGAAGAGCAAACAACTGCTCTGGGCACACGTGTTCAGGAGAACTCTGGAGGTTAATGCACTGGCTTTTAGCAATATTTGACACAGCACAGAACAAGGTGCTGTGTTATTAGCTACTTGAGAGTTACAAATAGGTTTACCATACAACAGATCTGATTTAGAAGCTACATTAAATGAAATGATTGGGTACAGGTAAAATGAAGATAGGGACTGAGATGCAGAGCAAAGGAGGTATTGGAACCTCGCCTTTGGTGGTCCCTCTGGCTCTCAGCTAGCCTTAAAGCATTCTGTTGCCACAAAGAATTATCTGAAGCTCTGTCTCTGCTTGCAGACATTTTTCTTACTTTTTCTGATATTTGGTAACATTTTTGCAATCCACTGTTCTTAGATACCCATGGAAGATGGCCTCCATCTTTTCAAGTATCAGAATCATCAACGAATGCCTCAGATATGGAAAGCAATACAACATAAGTACTATTTACCTAAAGAGCTCTTGTAAATCAACACTATAACACAAGCAGGGTAGGGAAGCTGAGCAAAGAGCACAGAAACAATTCTAAAAAAAAGAGATACAAATCTCTAATTTACCTTAGATGGGTCCAGGTGTCACTAGCAAGACACTTCAGCAAAAATGAGCTTGGAAAATTTTGCATTATGCATATATATAAGACATAGTCTTGTTGATATTCATAGAACTATAACTGACATTACCTTTTAGAGGAGCAATTTGATAAATGTACTAAGTAACTTATAATATTTTCTGTCCCTTGAATTAATCATTGTTCTCCCAAGACATGGACCAAAGAAAGTAATCACATGTATAGACAAAGGTTCATGGATGGGAACATTTAAGAGTTAGCAAAAATTAGAAATCACATAAGGGTTTAATGAAATTAAAGAGTGTGGTTTAAAAAATGTGGTATGTTATGAAATATTATTTACTCATTTTAAGTAATGTTCATGAAGAATATGAGAAAATATTTAAGATGTAAGGCTAAGTGCAAACATAGGACAAGTGAGTAAAACTATGAATAGATATTTCACAGAAGGAGAAGACACAGGGGTATACAATTTTATGTAAATATGTCAAAAGGCCATAGCAACTAAAAATATGAGTAATAATAATGAGATACTGATTTACAGGCATCACAACAGCAAAACTTAGAAGAAGTTCTAATATAAAGTGTGTATAAGAGTGTAGGTCAGTGGAGATGTGAATAACGCTGGAAAACAATTGGTGGGACTCAAAGAGACTGACGTTCACGACCCAGGAACTCCACTCTTGGGTATGTACCACAGGGACAAAGACACAGATGTTCCGATGGGAACATCTGAGAGACATTCGTCATGATACAGACTGTGGAGGAGAGAAGTCAGAGTAACCTACATATTCAACAGTGGAGAAAAGAAGAGATAAAATCTAGCAAATGTACACTGTGAAATGACAAATATTAGATGTATAAATATAAAAAAAACTGAACAGCAGCAACAAAAAGTAAAGGTAGAATGAGATTTAAAGACAGACACATATCAAGAACACGTGCATGAAGCCATGCAATATACTGCATATATACAAATGGCATATATACAATGCAACATATTGCGTATATCAAAGCCATTTGAAATTTCTTCATCAGAGAAAAAAATAGTAGTTTTTATAATTATAATTATAAAAGAATGTGGCCCTTTTAGATTGATGGTCAGTGATGAAATATTCTGCAACCAAAGGCACAATACCTTCAATGCTCTGTGCCTCAAATTTTAAACATCAGCACAGTCCCAACTTTGTATTAAATATACAATTAAACACCAGGAGGAATGAAAAAGATCAACACATTGACAATGAAAATCTCTAAATGGTGATAGATCAATTGCTTTCTTTGTACTTGTGGCTAGGGACCAACCTCTAACCTGTAGGGTGCCCACCCTGGGGATCTCAAGATGTTTGTGTACAGTAGAGAGGTCGAACGGTGTCTATTCAGGCTGCCAAAATAGAAAGAGGCCTTAAACTAGGTCACTTACAAGCAACAGAAATTTATATCTCAGTCTAGAGTCTGGGAAGCTCCAGATCAAGGTGCTAGCAGATCAGTGTCTGGTTCATAGTCCTCAGGTGTTGGAAAGGGCACGGCAGCACTTTGAGATCACATTTGTAAGGGCACTAATCCCATCCAAGAGGGCTCTCCTCCATGACCTAATCACTCCCCAGCTTCTAAGTCCATCACATTGGTAATTAGTTTTATACATGAACTTTGAGGAGACACAAACGTTTAGATTATGAGGAGTAGGTAAGATAAAATTCACTTGGACAAATATTCTTAGGGGAGAAGAAGTCTAGAGCTCAGGCACTAAAGGGACAGCAGATGTATTCTGAAGGTCTATCCTTTGGTCTTGAAGCTCAGACCAAGAAAGTAGAAGCCACAAGGAGAAGACGAGCCATCCTTCTGGAGTGCCTGATTGAGTAGGAAACTAGGGCAGGGGTGGGGAGGTGTCTGCTCCACATTTCTGCATGCCACCTCTCAGAGCTTTAGTGGCACCAGGGCACTTTGGGTACTAGAAGGCCATAGAGCCAATTCCTTCATACAGTGAACTCTGAGTGGCCATGTAAAGAGGAGCCCAGGGTCCCACATGGACTTTGGAGCCAGCAGACATAGTTCAGAGTGAATAGAGCTGTAGAGAGGGAATAAGTCAAATATCACAAATAGTGGGCCAAACCATGTTTCCTGGCCCTGTGGATTCACTATACATTTTACTTATTTGTTCATTTCTTTTTCTTTTTCTTTCACTCTCTCTGTATGTGTGTGTGGTGTTGGGGATCAAACCCAAGTCCTCGT
This sequence comes from Marmota marmota marmota, assembly GCF_001458135.2. Taxonomy (NCBI): domain Eukaryota; kingdom Metazoa; phylum Chordata; class Mammalia; order Rodentia; family Sciuridae; genus Marmota; species Marmota marmota. The sequence continues at coordinate 13,354,861 of NW_025999932.1, forward strand.
GCATGCTGGGCAAGCACACTGTCCCTGAGCTACATCCCAACCTTCATTTATTTTCTACTTCTCACCCTTCTTTTCCATTCTTCAGTCCAAAGGTAAACTTTACAAGATCCTTGATTTTTTGTCTTTTCTTCTCTGCAGTAGTCTTAGTCAGCTTTTTGTTAGCTCTTTTGTCACTGTGACCAAAATACCTGACAAGGACAGTTTAGAGGAGGAAAAACTTATTTTGGCTCATGGTTTCAGAGGTGAAGTCCATGGTGGACTGATTTCATTGTCCTCAGCCCACAGTGAGGCAGGACATCATGACACAAAGGGCTGGTGGATGAAAGCTGCTCTGTTCATGGCAGCCAGAAAACAGAGACAGAAAGAGGGGAAGATGAACCCTTCCAGGACACATCCCCAGGCACCCACCTCCAGCCATTCCTCACCTGCTTGTAGTTAACTTCTAGTTAGGCCATTGGAACCAGGAGGGACTGATTCAGTTATAGTCCAATCACTTCACCTCTGGATATCCCTGCATTAACACGGAAGATCTGGGGGGACACCTCACACACAAAACCTATCAGGGTCTAATATCAGTGTCTTCATAGAGAAGATGCTTAATAAGTAGTGGTTGAAAGGACGAATGAGTGAAAGAATGGATGGATTTGAGGAAAATAATCTCGGTAAAGGACATTTTCAAGTAGCTCTTAAATAAGAATTAGTAGGTGATCGACTAGTCCATTTGCTTATTCATCACATATTTATAGAATAGCCATTAAACATCAATCACTACCATGGGGAATTCAGCGGTAAATAAAATACAATTCTTGTCCTGGATTTGCTCATGCTCTGGAAGGGCAGAAAGGCCCCTGGAAGTGAAATAGCATGTTCATCACTATAATTCAGTACTTCCAGGGTCGGAGCACAGAGCAAGTATGCTCAATCCGGTTTGGGGGGTTCCATAGAGCCTCCCAGGTCTATCTAGGCTGAGACTGAGAAGTAAATAGAAATCCCAAGGCAGTAGGAGGCAGAAGGATTTAAAATACAGGGCTTTGTGGCAGAAGAGAAAGTCGTGCCAAGGCTTGGAGGTGAGAGAGAAGGTAGCCTGTGCTGGGCCATGGTGCTGGGAGCTCAGGGGATATCATTCACATCGCATTTAAGCGAACAGCTCTCCCAGGCTCTATTATGAAAATAGATGGTGGTAATGATCGCACATATGTGAATGTATTTAATGCTACTGAATTGTACACCAGAAAGATGGCTAAAATGACAACTTTTATGATACATATGTTTTATCACAATAAAAAAGTTTTAGAAAAAGAATGTGGATAGAAAAAATGTAGGAAAAGGTATTATAGAGATATATCAGGCTGTTAATATAGGAAGGGTATTTTCCAACCCCTGGATTTTGTGATACTTGATTTTTAGCTTTTATAATTTGTAGTGTTTTCTTATTTGGCAAAGTTTCATTTAAGAAACCTGGAGTGGATGTAGCTGAAGAATGGCTCCTGGTAGGCCTCGCTCTGTCTTGTTCAACCCTGGAGCATCCCTGGGCTGCTTGTACAAACATCCTCTCTCATGGGAGAGAAAAGCAAGCTTGCAAGTCAGCACCTGCCCGTGAGCATCCAAGCAGAGGGTCCATCTGGTTCTGAAGCCTGTACTTGATTCCCCGCATGACACCCATCTCTCATCTGAAAACTGCTTCTTAGATTTTAGTGTGGTTCAAGAAAATAAGCACCACACACATCCTGTAGTTGCTTTCTAGGTAAATCTATTTAGATAACTGAAAATTTTAGACTAAAGAGGGTGAACTTAACCTCTGCAGGAAGAAGCTGCCATCTGATGCTGAATTGCCACTAACTAGTTGTGGAGCCCTTTGAAAAGCCATTTAGTTGCTTTGGGCCAGAGTTAAAGCATCTGTAAAAACCAAGTCAATACCATTTATTGAGTGGCCACAAGGCACGAGACCCTGAGGGAGGCTCCAAGGACGCTGAGGCAGAGGCCACAACTTTGCTGTCCATGAAGTCAGGATCTAGTTGAGCAGAATAGAGGCCAGAAAATGTGGCAGGAGTCAGAGGACAGAACCTTCGATGGTGTCTGGTGAGGTAAATCTTGATGAGGCATGAGGAGGAGATTGGGAGGCTTTGTATCTGGGGCCTTGGAGGTGAGGGCCTCCAGAAACAGTTGGTGCAATCAGTTTTTCAGGTTATCTGGTTGGGTGGAACCCCTGGTTTGCTGTCTTTACTTCTCACGGTCTGCACTGAACACTCTCAAGTGCCTGCAGGTGGCTGACGGTGGGGAGAGGTGGGCTCTTTGTTCTCTGAGCTTTGTGCATTACATGGACAACATACACAGGCACACACACGCTGGAGAAGGGGAAGTGCTTTGCCCTCTGTTCTCAGTGGTAGATGGCCACTGCCACCATTTAGAGCCAGGACAAGACAGGTGGCTGACAAGGGAACATCTTCTACACACTTTTCTTCTGTATGTCCAATGGGGCCCCACGGCATGTGGACTCTTCTTTGTTCCTTCGAGTCTCTGGAAGACTCTCTCTTTGCAATCTCATGTGCAAACCCTGCCTTCTTTATCTCGTCTTGTCCCTTGGTGGGTTGGTCTCCACTATTCCCTTGCTGGCCCTTCCTCAGTTTCTTCTTCGTTTTAAAAAACCTTTGAATGGAGCTGGGGTTGTGGCTCAGAGTAGCTCACTTGCCCAGCATGTGTCAGGCACGTGTGTGGACTCCGTCTCAGCACCACATATGGATAAATGAATAAAATAAAGGTCCATCAATATTAAAAAAAAAACAAAAACCTTAGAAGTGGGGTCTGCACACTCTGTTTCCTTCCTCTGTTTCTGCAGTTGGGTTGGTGAAGCTGGTCAGGCAACTTGGAGTCCTAAGGCTGAAACAACCAAGAAGGGCCATGTTTAAAGGTGGAGATTCGAAACAGAAGCCTTTTTGTCTCTTCCTTAGATTTAATTTTACCCTCAAACTTTACTAACTTTACTTGCCTTTACAAATTCTTAACTTCTTAAAAACTCAACCATAGACCAAAGGCCATTTCATCTCAGAGACCAAGAGAGAAGGATGTTTCTGGGAGAGAGATCAGAAGGAGCCAAAGCAGAGAGACTGAAATACTCGCCTCACATTAAAGGCAGGAATCACCTCGTCTTTTCAGTGCATAGGGCGCCATCAGATGGTGGTGGTAGGAAATGGATCCTCAGAAGTCAGTTGGGGTTTCTCTCTATTATGGGTCTTGGGGTCACAATCAGACATGGTGGGTTTCATTTCATAGCACTTGGGAAGGGGTCATTTCAAGGTGCGGCTGGATGATGATAAAATCAGGTATTTATCTTGGTTAATTCTGATGATTCTGTTGAATGGATTAAGGGAAAGAGAATGCAGGGTGGAATTTGTTCATTTATTCATCAAGTATTTAGAAGCTGTCTACAATGTTTCTGGCACTATTTCACGTGGTAGAAGTAGATGGTAAGAAAAGTGGGCTCATGGAGCTTATAGGCTGTGATCAGAAGACTATTAGGTTGTTGTGGCCTTGAGTGGGGCAATGACAATCGGCCTGTTTAAGCAATATGTGAAAGAATTTGGTAAATTCAATTCCCAAGATGTTTAAACTTGGGGTGTGGACATGGCACACACCTGTAATCCCAGTGACCCAGAAAGCTGAGGCAGGAGGATTGTAATTTGAGGCCAGTCTCAGCCACTTAAATAGAACCTTTCTCAAAATGAAAATTGAAAAGAGCTGAAAAATGCCCCTGAGTTCAATCCCCAAGTATCCCCCCCAAAAGAACTTGGAGTGTGGGAGGAGTTGGTAATATGGCTGATGTCCTGTAACCAAGGTAAGTTTGGAGAATAAAAATGCTGAGTATGGATTTCAGAAAGGTATGTTGTAGATGAACAGATACGAGTATCCTCTAGGGAACTCGTGTGGAAGGTCTAGAAGGCAGATGTAAACGTGTCTGGAGTTTGAGAGCCGGTTGAAAACTACAGATTGGAGAGGGAACAGAATTCAGGTGACCACTAAAGCCTGCGGGCAGCACAGAGAGCCTGTGCAGGATGATGTACATAGAGGACAAAGCTTGGAACTTGGAGGGGCATTTCTTCAGGAGCAAAAGTTGAGAAACCAGAGAGGGACTGAAAAAGGTCATCAAAGGAGAAGGAGAGGCAGGAGACGAGGATTCCAACCTCGAGGAGGCGAGTTTTCAGAAGGACCAGGGGAGGCATGTGCTGGGATCTTTGAGGGGAGCAGAGGGCATATGGAAGGGCCAGATTTCTACCAGGAAATGAAGAAGAACTAATAGATGTTCTCAAGCTCTATATTTCTTGAGTCTGGCTACGTTAGAGACATAGCAGAGACATGGTCTATGACTTCCTCATGATAACATCTCTAGAATTTTCCTTGTAAATCCCAAGGCGCGAATTGTGGGGTGTGCAGAAGACTCAAACTTCATCCCGAGGGTCATAGGAGTGTCTGTTACGGAGGCCTTTGTCTCAGTGCTCAGCTGATGGCCTCGGATTCCTTCTCCATGGTCCACGGCAAGCACTCAGGGACCACAGTGACTGAGTGCTGTCCCAGTATCTTGGGACATGATGCGAATGTCTCTCTCTTTTATAGTAGTAGAAGGAAGTGTCTTTATTAAAAACAAAATCTCCACCCATGCCTCAGTATGGTCAAGACATCCAAACGTTTTCAGAGCTTTTGAATATCCTATTTAGAATCGAGTTTCCTTGACATCCCAGCATGAGCAGTTCTGAGGCCTCATAAATCAGTAAGTAATCTTCTTTGGATCAGAATAGAGTGAGTGGGCCTCAGTGAGACCTAACTGGACAAGGCCTGCAAGAGATTTAAAGCATTAATAACTCAAGCTTCCTTCAGTCTACATAATGACACAGCTAGACACGGTGGTGGGAGCACCCACCACCCCCATTTGTTTACTGGAGTTAAATTACCCCTCCCAGGGTGGTTTTCGGTGGGTTACCTGCCCAGCTCACACTAATTTATTTGTTCGAGTCTGCCCCATCCGGCTTCCCACAGAGGTTACAAAATTAAAAATTGTCAGTTCCTATAACTGTCTGACCTTTTCAATTGGAAAAGTTCAGAGACTGGCCCTTTGGGGCACAACAGTAATTCTGCCAGGAGCAGCTGTGGCCTCAAAGAGTCAATGTAAATATTTCAACAGGTAAATAATCAGCCAAGTTTGGATCAAAAAAAAAAAAAACTATAAATGTGGAGCAAGACCCAGAATATCACAGGTGGGGTAAATGTAAGAGGAGAGCTTCAGGAGTGGCACTGCACAAGAATAAAAGCTCATCAGGAAAAGGAGCTTTGAGAGAGAATGATCTAAAGTTCTAATAAATGGCCACTTTTCAAGGTAACTCAAGAACAAATGGAAGAACACATGAGGACCGCCATTTATCCTGGGCTTTGCGCTGTAAGTGCTACATCATCACAATGGCCAATACTTTAAAAAGTATCCAAAACTTTTTTTTTTTAAAAAAAGAGAAATGAATAAAATGGAACTTACTATGGCTGAAATATTTGTCATGAATGTTTTATCAAAATGGAAAGGTGCAAGAATGAAGAGTGCAGAAATTAACTTATTCACCCACAGTCAACTATCCTGTCAACAAATGGTCTTGGGACAACTGAATACCCACGTGCAAACAAATCCCTACTTCACACCATATGCAAAAATTAATTAAAAGTGGATCAACACCTGCATACAAGAGTTGAACTCATAGCATTCTTATAAGAAAATGGGTAAATCTTTGTGATCTTGAAATTGGCAATCCATTCTAAGATGTGATAGAAAGTCACAAGAAGCAAGAGAAAAATAGATCCAACTGGACTTCATCAAAGTTAATTTTTGCAAAATAAATAACATCATCATAAAAGTGAAGAGGCAACTCAAAGAATGGAAGAAAATATTTGTAAATTATGTATCTGATAAGCACATAATATCCAGAATAGAGAAAGAACTCTTACAATTCACCAACAAGAAGATAGCCAACCCAATTAACAGGTAGGCAAAGAACTTAAAGAGACATTTTTTCAGAGAAGATATGCAATGGTCAAGAAGTCCACGAGAAGATGTTCCCCTTTGTCATTAGAGAAATACAAATCAAAGCTATGATGAGCTACCACTTTACACCCATTAGGATAGCTTTAATGAAAAAAAAAAATCAGACAATAATAAGCATTGGAGAGGACGCAGAGGCATTAGAACCTTTGTGCATTGTGAAGGGAACATCAGTGGTGCAACTGATGTGGATAGTCTAAGGGCTGCCCAAAAGGTCAAACACAGAAATACCATATGATCATGTGATTTCCCTTCCAGGGACATACCAAAAAAAGAATTGAAAACAGATACTCAAATAAATGCACGTACATGTGTGTTCATATGAGTGTCATTCACAAATAGCCAGAGGATTGAAGCAACCAAAATGTCCACTGGTGAATGAATGGACAAACTGATATTATTATTATTATTATTATTATTATTATTATTATATCAGTTAGATTATTATTACATAGATTATTATTCCTCCATGAAAAGGAAGAAAGTGTTGATACAGGCTACAACATGGGTAAACTGTGAAAGCATGATGCTCAGTGAAGGAAACCAAGCACAAGATTCACATATCATATGATGCCATTTATATGAAATATTCAAAATAAATAAATACATAAAAACAGAAATTAGTTTGGAAGTTGCCTGGGGCTTGGCAGAGGGGACATTGAAAAGTAATTAGTTAAAGGGCATGGAGTTTCTTTTGGGTGATGAAAATATTTTGAGCCAGATCAGGGTAATGGCTGCACCACACTGTGTTTTAAGTGGCCCTGAATTGTTTACTTTAAAATGGTTCAGGTGGGGCTGGGGACACAGCTTAGTGGTAGAGCACTTACCTAGCATGAGTGAGGCCCTGGGTTCCATCTTACTTTGTGTGACTATCACCTGAAGACTTATTTTTAAACTACAGAGGTGTGGTTTACAAACTCAGGTGTGGTCCCCAATTCTATACAGAGCAATCTGTACTTTCCAGGAAGCATTCAAGCCTTGTCTTAGAAGGAAATGTGTTTCCAAAGGGGTCAGCCCAAATGAAAACGAGCAGCTTTTGAGAACTTTCTAGCTACATTCCGTCCCCAGGGTTGTGGTGGGGTGGGGGAAGTCCCTCTCTGCTCACCCCGTACCAGCAGGTGACCTCAGGCCACCACCCTGAACTTTTAGTTTTGTCCCCTGATGGATCTCACCTACCTTGCCTACTTCCAACTTGGGACTCTGCCAAGTGACAATAGCTAGGGACCAGCTCATCAAATAAAACAGCAAATTCATTGCTGCTGTAGCAATTCACTTCTTCAAGTGGATTTATCAGACTCATTCTTCAAGGCTCAGCTCAACCGTGAACGCCCTCTGAGCAGCCTTCCCAGTGCCCTTGGCAGAATCCCCTTTCCTGAGCGAGTTCTGCTTGTTAATGGCAGGGTTCTCACTTCTCTAGGCTGTCAGCAAAGCCGGGGCCTAGTAGAGTGCCTGGCATATAAGGGACACCCGTAGGAGGCACGTAGGTGGAAATGCCCCTCCCAGGTAATAGCCCGTCGCACTGTCTCACTCAGTAGCCTGCACTTGATCCTTAGCAATACCCCCATCTGTATGGGGGTGGGGCAGAATATATCTGCCTGGGGAGGGCATTTCATGACTCTTTCAAGTCACCTGGCCACATGACCCTGCGTGAGAGCTGTGCATGAATCAGTCCTGCTGATGTGACTCTCTGTGCTCTAAAGAATGCTTTTATCATTCAGAAACCAATTAATTTAAGCTAATTCTGCCTTCACCATAAGCTTTATCTGAGGCCGGCTCCTGAGCTGGAGGGGTGCTGGTGGGAAGAGAGGCACAGACAGCCAGTCACTGGGTGCTGGAGGGCTTCAGGGGGGACACAACTGCGGCAGACAAGGGGAGCCTCTTGCCACTCAGCACCCAGTGCCGGTCCTTTCACCTCCCACAGGCTAACGAGGACCTCGGGAGCCACCTTGGCAGCATCCTTCTGAGAGGGCCAACAGGAAAGGGGAGGGAGTAAGAAAGTAAATGCGACTGGCAGAGCAGTGTCCTTCTCCCCCGTCCAGAGTCAGTCCGGCTCCTCCCTTACAGAAATGACAGAGTCCAAAAATAAAAAACCTGAGAAAAGTCGGATTGTTCTGAAGTGAAGATGCACCGGTGGATTGTGGCTGTTGCTGGTGGGAATCTAGAGAGTCTAAGAAGTCAGAAGACCCAGGGACCGAGGCTGAGCTGGCTCATGGGAGCCCACACTACGGGCCTCCAGCCATGGAGTCCAGGTGGCTCGGGAGAGGCCATTTCCTTAGGCTGAGATTTCAGCTCTGAAATATCCTCAGGTCCTCAGACATGGCGGCTGCTGCTGCTTACAGCACATTTGGTTCCAAGAACTTCCAGTGGCCTTGTTTTCTAGTAACCTCCACCATTGTGTGTGTGTGTGTGTGTGTGTGTGTGTGTGTTGATAGGCTCTGCGGTCGTCTTTGATGATACTGGAGTTGGCCTTACTGCCCAAACCACTGGAAATCCTTCCCTCCTGTGGCTCCCTCTGACGTCATCTAGTTGACTGTCACCAGGAAAGCCACTGTTACAACACTGTCATAAAGTTTGTGATGTGGAGTAAGAAGAGGAGGAACTAGAGTCACTCAGGTTGGGGATACTGGGCAGTCTGAACAGCTAGTGAGTGGGTACATTTTCTATTCACAATTTTAAAGCCATAGTAAAAGCAACATAAAAGCATTCGCTCTATTTTGACTATGCAGTGGCAATGCTAAACCATGTCAGTGTTGAAATCACCCTCCCACTCAGGGTAGATCATGTCTCCCCCGTACCCCTGTAAACCATTGGCTTGAGTATATATTTAGCATGTTCCTGCGCTGCAAATGAAAAAAAAAAACTGTTAATGAATAGTTTAACAAATAAGATATTTTTGAATGTACAAACAATTAAGACAATTAAGGTCAAAAAGGAACTCAGATATCATTTAACAATATTTTCCCCATGTTTTCCTTCATTCATGAAACAAAAATCTGAATGGTAACAGCTTGAGATAATGTTGAAAAAGCTATTCTCCCGCTCTTGAGAAGCTTAAAAGTCAGAGAGTGGTCAATGACTTTTTCAAGGTCATTCCAAACCAGAGAGCCTAATTCAGAGCAAAATTGGTGAGATCTGCAAATGACCATGTTCTGAAACTCAGGAACCACAGTGTTTGAAGAGTCTTAAACAACTTCAAACAATAATTTTAAATGCCTGTTGTTTTTTTATGGAAAATTTGCTCTGGATTTTGCTTTTTTCCCCTTAGTATATGAATATTTCCTGGAGTTTTTCAATGGTTTCTTCTATCCACCACCATTTAGGACAGAGATTTTTCAGTAGCACAATTGCATTTTGAAGTTTGTTCTTCAAAGTCACTACCAGTAATTTCCTCTCCAAGTGCCCAAGCGGAGGCCATTCCCCCAAGAGCACCTCAAGGAACTTTTAATTACATTGAGCCCACACAGCCATGACTTGGGCTTTGAACTCCTGTTTTCTGTGTCTAGAGCTCTGTTTGTACCCCATCTAGTCCTCTGGGCTTCTGGACTTGGAGCCTGATTAGAGCAGGATAATACGATGAGGTGAACCCAAACCTTCGCGTGGCTCTCACCTGAGGCAGGCTAATGGATGGCAGGGAAGAAGGACGAGTGTCACTTTCATCACCAGCTCTGCGCTGACTCCTCCTGGCCAAGCACTTACTCTAAAAGCCACAAGCCACATCCGACTGCCCGGATCTTCTCTTTGCCTGATGGTTGAGGTGCATGTTACTGTTGAGGCAGGTGACAGTAGCTGCCCCACACAAGCCAGAGGCCATCGGTGACTCTGCAGCTCTGTAGGTCCCAGGTGAATGTGGGGGGCTGCATGTAACCTTGCAGTCTGCTGGAGGTGTCCATGTTCAAAGGTCCAGGCTCATTTCTCCTCCCATTTTGGATGGAAGCCAGGATTTAAATAAAGGAAAGAATAAGAAATAAAAATCAAATAGAAATTCAACCACTAGAGTCAAGGGCAAGCAAAATTGATTTTAAAGGGCTGGCTTCAAGCCACAGAAACAAGGAAAGCGGAGATGCAAACTGCGCTTGAAGCTCTTGGTAAAAGCACTGCAAGTGCCGAGGGAGGGCTACGGAAAGGGAATGGACCTCGATGCTTCACGTCCAGCATGCCCAGTGCACCGGGGACTACGACGACAGCACACTCTTTGAAATTAAAGAAAAATTGCTCCAGAGTAGTTCTGCCTGCCCGAATATAAGCAGAGGCACTAAAATCAGAGGAAAATGAGAGGGTGGGAAGGAGGACACAGCTTATATCCTGTAGCTACACTTTTTTTTTTTTTAAAGAATTGATGTCTCTAAAGTCATGTAATTTTTGCTGTGTAAATAGGCTGTTCAAATATAGACATTGTAACACCATTTATGTAATGTACCATAAACTATGTAAGATTTATTGGCAGGTAACCTTGCCTTGTGGTTGGGAGAGCTAGTTCTATAGCCAAAATGCGTGAGTTCAAATGTTGGCTTTGCCTATTACAAGCTGTGTGGCCTTAGCCAAGTGAGTTGGTCTCTCTGAGCCTTTGTTTCTTAATTTTTAAAATGGCAATCAAAATAATAGTATATAAGTCACAGTCCATAAAATGAATTAGACATGTAAGATGTCTAGGGCAGGGTTTGCACATAAGTGATATATAAAATGTTTGTTATTTTCATTTTTAAATTTTAATGATATTTTAGCTATAACTTCTATCTACCTATTTAATTTCTCTCAAAAACCCATCCACATAAAAATATGCTTGTGGAGAAAATGACTTCAGCCATTTTAATGTTGATACTAAAATTAATTTCAGGTAAATGTTAAATACTAAGTTCCCACAGGATTATGGTAAGAGAAAACAGTTTTTAAACAGACTACACTAAGCACTGATCATAAAAAGACATTGAAATATTGGACAACTTGAAAATGAAGGATTTCTGGTGATGAAGACATGTTAAGAGAAGGAAATGCAGGCTACAGAATGAGGAGGGAAAGCGGCAGGACTAGGAAGGAACCCTACACAGAACCTGAGAACACTCCCCCAACTCAGCAAGAAAATATCAGAGAACACAATAAAAATTGGACCACATATGGGAAGAGGCCCTTTACAGCAAACAACACCCAATGCCCAACGCTCAGTGAGAGGCCAATATGGGCCACAGGGAGGGAGGGGGGCAGGGGGAGGGGACCAACCCAGGTCCCATCGTGTAGGAACACGGAACATGGGATCCCACTGTGACGTACAATTCAGTGCACCAATAAGAACTGACCTTACAAAAGTGCTCAACATCAGCTGTCACCAGAGAAATTGAAATACTAACTGCTGAAAATTCTTCATTTGCTAAGAATGGATCAGAATTAAAAGAAAAAAAAAAAGATGCCAAACACCAAGTGTTGATGAGAACCAAGTGTTGATGAGAATGTGGGAGAAATAGGAAGCTCATAGCCACTTGGTGAGGGCATAAAGGGGAACAGCCATTTGCAAAATCGCTGGCAACATGTACCAAAATGGAACCTGTGCATACCAGAAACTCAGCTAGCGTTTCCATTTCTGCTTTGATTTTTCAACAGGCCTACGGCCCCATGGGTGTATGCAAGAACATCCTTATTGCTACTATCATTACCTCCAAATTAGAAAAACCCAAATTCAGAAAGTAGAATAAATGAATAAGTTGTAATGGACTACGATGCATTTCTACAACTAAATATTATGCAGAACAAAAGGAACCAGCTATGGTTACACACAGCAATATACAGAAATCTAAAAAAAAGAAAAAGAAAAAACAGGATTGAAGAAAAGAAGTCAGACACACTAAAAGGAGTACTTGAATGACTCTATTTGCATAAAGTCTAAAAACAGATAAGGTAGTTGATCCTAACAGGAGATAGGATGGTGGTTCATTGTGGGGAAAAGAGTTAGTTACTATAGGGGCAAAAAGGGGTCTTGTGGGGGGCTAGCAATGTTTTATTTACTGATATGGGTACAATGATATGCTCTTTTGAAAATTCATTGAGATTTACAATTTGTGCACTTCTTTACAAACCTGTCATGCTTCACTAATGGAATTTTACTTAAAATTATGAAGTTCATGGAAATTAAGAAAAAAGGTGTTGAATAACCAATCTACCCCTTCAAGTACCAGCACTGGTTTATAATCCACTTACATCAAAGCTAAACTGTGTGCACGGGAAGGTGCACCCAGGTACCTATGGCTTGAAGGTAAGTTCTATGAAGACAGGGATTTCTGAGTTTGATTTGTGACTCCTATCTATGGCCACTTCAACAGTGTCTGATATATAGTAGGCGCTCAATAAATATTTGTTGAATGCATAAATGAACAAACGCCTTGCATTTGATGAATTAAAGGAAAGTTAATTTAATACTGTATTTGTGGGCCAGGAAAACAGAATGGGTTCCTTCCCAGGGAGTATAAATATTATGATTGATCTACTTTTATGTTTCCTCCAGCCAGTTTTTCTCAAGCAGGGTTTGTAATTGGAGAGAATGATATACGAGGGACAAGCAACTGTGGGCACCAGCATGCAAGGCCATGAAACGTAAAGGAAATTAATTTCTGAGCCCACCAAGATATCTCAGTATCTATCACTTAACAGAACACACGCATTCCAGCAAAGAAAATTCCAGAGCAAGTTCTTCGGAAAAAAAGAGATCTAATTTCCTATGGGACCTCTCCAAAAAAGTTGAATGGGTGTTCCTTTAGGGGACAATATTATCATAAATACAAAGCATTAATGAGAATAATTAAAGGAAGTGCTTCTCTATTGAGCAAAAGATGGCGGTCAGACCTACTAGGTCTCACAGCACCTGGGACAGCTGGGGTAAGTTTTGAGGTCATTTTCATTTCCTTCCCTTTTATTACTTATCTGCATAAGTTTCCCCAAGTTTGGCATTGTCTACCCAGTCAGGGAATACATTTCTGTGAAATTCTAGCCCCCTGCCTTCTTGTTAGGCTTGGTATTTGCTGTACATAATGAAGCATAGCGGGATAACTTGCTTCACCTCTGTTAGTGATGATGTCAAACTCCAGCTGAAAAATTCCTCAAGTTTGAAGTCTAGCGTTGTGTGAAATGAAATTTTAATTTGGTAAATTCAAAATTTAGGTAAAGCACCCTTAAGTTTCCTAAAGGATGAATGTGTCGAATTTGCCCACATCACATATTCTCCAGCAATCGGGTCCAGGTTGCTAGAGGAGCCACACATCCAGGGGTCAGTGACTCAGGGGACAGGGTCAACGAGAACAGTGTGAATCCATGCTCTGCTACTGTGGTTCAGAGGTCATCAGGGGTCTCAGTTTTTGTTTTTGTTTTTGTAAATCAGGGATTGAAACTCCTAGTTTGGCAGACTTCAGGAGCTAGTGTTTATGCACGACACAGAATGGAAGCTCTGTAGATGGTTTCCTCCTTCTCCTCTTCCTCTTCCCCTTCCTCTTCCTCATCACCACCATTTACTTCTAGAAAGTGAGAAAACAGTCCAGCATTGAGCCCCACGACCCAGCAGTCATTGCTGTTACCTACCGTCTGGATGTTAGAGAACTTGAATTTAGCTTATCCTTGGCTGAGCTGGTTTAGCACCCGCCCTGGTGCATTCATCAATTGGAGAAACCAGCCCCGGTGGATGCTCTTTCTGGCTCTGTCATTGAAAAGCAGCTCATCACCACCCTTCATCTTTCCGTCTGCAAAATGGGGATGAACACCCACAGCAGTTCTTTCAGCAAGGCCCAACTTGGAAACTGGTTTGGCAAGTAAGCACAATCAGCTAGACAGCTGGGCGGCGGGGGGGAGGCCCTAGGGTTGCTGGTTGGAAGCGGAGCGCTGGAAGCAGTTCTCTCTGATCTATTGCCTGGAGAACACCGGGAGCCAGCTGGCCTGAGAAGGTAAGAGAATTGTTCTCCAGGCTGGGTGTGCCACACCTGACAAGGAGCTGGGCAAGATGCTTTCACTGGGTGCCAAAGTCTGCATGCATTTCATCTGGATTCCAATTTTTATCCTTTGCCACGCTTTAGAAATTACTTTATCTCTTCCCTGGAGGAAATAACCACAATTTCACTAGCTCCTCTCTGACAGTTTGTTCTAAGTGTAAAGGATTAAACATGGGAGTGGAAACAGACATTGCCTTAACCAACTTGGAGGGTTTGCAAAACTGTAATACCTTAAAGAGGGAATTGGATCCCTTTGGAAATAACACTACCTTTGCACGCACAGGCCGCCAGCCTGCTTTCCTCTGTTTGTCTCTGGGCTTGCTCTTCCTACTGAGAAGGGGGAGCAACCGGTCTTTTCCCAAGCAGGATGGCAGCAGGGTAAGAATGGAATTCAGCACTTGAGGGGTAACTGAATGTGTCCACTTGTCTAAGCCACGGTGCACAGATTTTTAAATCAAACACCAATCCACATGTTGCTGTGACATTTTTTTAAATTTAAGATTTGATGAAGATTCAATCAGTAGACTTTGAGGGAAGCAGATTGCTCTTTCCCTTTTGCTTCACAATGGGTGGGTCTCATCCAATCAGTCGGAGGCCTCAAGAACAGACTGAGGCTTCCATTTTTTCCCACAACCTAGAAACCTTGCCTGGGACTCCAGCCTGTGGCCCTTCAGATCTCAGACTCAAGACAGCAATACCAACTCTTACTGGAGTCTCCGGTGTGTTGGCCTACGCTGTAGATTTCAGGCTGCTGGCCCCACAATCACATGAGCTAATTTCCTTAAATCAATGTCTGTCTCTACACACACACACACACACACACACACACACATGCACGCACACTCACACACACATATGTGCACCTGCCCATCTTTCTTTCTGTCTCTATCTCTGGGCCCCTTGCATCTCGGGTGTCTCTATTGCTGACTCCCTGTCTCCTATTCACCTGGGTAATGTTTTTATTAGTGCATTAGAGTTACACACACTGGTCACGTTCATTCTGAGGCAATCACACCTTCTCCTGTGAACATCTTAGTCTTACAGCACAGAGTCTTGTACTGCAGGGTTTCTTTGCTTGGCAATTATTTTCTCTCTCTCTCTCAGTATTTAATCTTTGGTCCCTTAGCATTGTTTTTATCTTTAACAATAATCACCAAATGTTCACTTCCTATTCTTTTATTCAGTTCCTTTGGAAGCCATTGCTCCCACTTATTCTTTTCTTCTCTTCAGCCCTTTGGAGTCAACTCTGCTCCATTTTGCAGATGTGGTCACTGAGGCTGAGCTTGCTCTGGTGTCAGAGAGCAGACTGCAGCCCATGGCTGAAAGCTGGTATCATTCTGCTCCAGGGGGAGCCCAGAAAGCACAGGCCAAGAAATGCCGCTTGGCCTGAAAGGGATCTGGGCAGGGGTCCTGAGCGCAATGGGAACCAAGGTGATATGGGAGCTACTTAAAATGAAGACCAAGGAGCTCTTTAATCAGTGAATTTAAATGCGGACATGACATTTACAGCATGAAAACTCAGGAATGCTCACTCATTGCTCTTAATTAGACAGATGCAGTGAATTTCAAAATATAATTAAGCCTCCCAATCCCCCAGCGAGGAGGTGGCATGATGTTCATTTTACAGATGGGTGAGCTGAGGCCAACAGAAGACGAGCCCCTGGAAGTGAACTTGTGAATCTGCGAGGAAGCATTAAGGGAGCCCTGGGTTCTCTGCTCCTCTGGGCCTCTGCGCTTCCCAGCTCAGAGCAGTGGTCTAGAATTTTTAAGGAGTCAAACTTTTCATCCATATTCAGCCATCAGAATAATACCTAAGTAAGTCCGTGAGGCAACAGAATAAAGAGTCGTTCGTATCTGCTTGAAGGCCCCGATGTGTCATCAGGGTTCTCTCAGGCTGCCCAAACTTGCACAGTCCTGAGATTTCCCTGTAGCATTTGTTCATCATCTAGCTTTGCTGGATAATCCCCTGGAGAGTGTGAGTTGGTAGGTCTGAGCTGGGTCCTAGGACTCTGCAGTTTTTACAGGTTTCCAGCTGATGTTTACCACCAGGTCAGGTGGGGAAGACTGGGTTAATTATTCTGCAAGCACTTCTGGAACTTCTTATTTACTTGGCTGGCACTGTGTTAGCTCCTGTCAGATGCACTCACAGCACAGGAAATGGTCTTTGAAGTCCGTTGCTCCCCCTGATTCAATGCAAGGGAGAGTGTGATGGTTTATTGCAGACCTACTCCATCACGAGCCTTTAGCTCCTTGTCTGGGATGCGGTCACTGAGTCACGAAGATGAAGGTGGTGCAGAGAGCTGAACAATAACTGGAATAACAGAAGTTTACATTAAAGAGAGGTTTCTTCAACATGCTGATAGGGAGATAAGGGAGCAGGTATCTCCAGTTGAAAGGAAGAGGGAGGGATGTAGAGCCAGGAGAAAGCTTAATGAGCTGGGCTTTGAGGGATGAATAGGAGTTTCCCATTGAGATCCATTGCAGGGGAAACAGAAAAAATATGAGGAAAGGCTATGTTTAGTACTTGTACACAGACACATGAGTTTTAATCACAGCTCTTCGGAGGAAGGCAAATGATACAGCGTGTCAAGAGCGTAAGTCTGTGGTGAGCAGGGGGAGGGCCCAGTGTCCTTGTACATGTCACTCCTTCATTCAGCATAGAGGAATTGAGCATGTGCTGGCACCACGCCGTGTTTGAGGGTCTGAAGATTTATCAGTTACAAACCAGTTTTTAAAAATGCCTTTCTCTGTGAGTTTATATTTTGTGGAGTGAGAAGACCAACAAGACAAATAAAAAATGTGGACTATAGGATGTGATGGATGCCACAGGACAGAGGAGGGGGCGGAGAACACCTGCTGTGGTGGCCACTTGCTGGGCTGGCCTTGCTGAGGTGGTATTTGACCTTTGTCCTCAAGGGGGCCAGGGAGGCAGCATCTGGGGAGAAATGTTCCAGACAGGGGAGGAGCAACTTCAAGGTCCTGAGCAGCAGCATGCCTGGGTGTCTGAGGGACTGTAAGGAGGCTGGTGTGGCTGGAGCAGAGTCAGAGGGCAGGGGGTCCTAGGAGACCAGGCTAAGAGGGCAGGCAAAGGAGAGGGAGCTACAGGGTGGGCCTCCTGGGCCATTTTATGGATTTTTATTATGCATGAAATGGAAAACAACTGGAAGATTTTTAAATAGAGGGGTGACATGATCTGACTTTGTTTAAAAATATTTCAAAACTCTGACTGCTGTAATGAGGACAACCCACAGGGGCCAAGGGTTGATGCGAAATAGAGGAGAGGCTACTGCAATGATCTGGGCAGGAGAGAGTGATGGCCCGAGCCAGGATAGAAGCCATGGAGATGGGACAAAGAGGTAGAATTCTTGACATATTTGGGATTTGTTAAAAGGGTAGGAAATGGGTATGAGAGATCTTGGGCCTCGTTCTAGAAACTGTTGCAGTGGTATTACCTGATCTGTGTTTTGTGCAATCCCTCTGGCTTCAGAGTGGAGAGAGGGCACACGTGAAATTATGGAATAATAAACAGGTCAGGAAAGAGAGAAGCCAGACTGCCCAAGCTGGGTCGGTGAGTTCCAAAGAAACAGTTGAGAAAAGCTTGGGAAGGAAAGCTGTGGAATCTGGTGACTCAGTGATGTGTTTGTTGTGATCCTTGCATCAAGGAAAGAAGAAGACAGTGAGATTCATGTGCAGAGGGGATGAGTTTGGCTTTAGCTTTGGGCTTGAGGTGACTATGGCCTTTGGATAAGGAATCATTATAAATGAGCAGTTCAACGGTCACTGGGGAGTAAAGCATAGCAGGAAGTTTGGTGACTGTCAGTGATTTTTAGATATTGCACCGTAATTTTAAAATGAGATTTCTAGCTCTTGTTAAGGATAATGATTTCTATAATATATGGTCCTCATATCTCCAAATTTGAGTGCACAGGATGTGGAGACATGCTTGGAGATAAAGCAGTCCAGCAGGAAGGAGCATGGACACCACCGGGGACCTTGGGGAGGAGGAATGTGGGATGTGAGACGTCCTGGCCCTCCCTGCAGTGGCCTTATGCTAGGGACATGCTGCATCAACTGTGATTTTTTCTTTGCCTCAGTAAGTGTGACAAACACATTAATAAATTGTCTTTGCATTTTTAATGCATATTAGAAAAAATCCCCAAATGGGTCTCAAACTCCCTTTCAGAGCCATGTGGCATTCCCACCCCACCCCCATGATGCTTACAGGATCAGAGGTCATGAATATGATAAATGCTTTTTTGATGGAGGTAGGCCAAAGTCAATGCTCTTTTTTCTACGTCATGGTTTTGCACTGGAGACAAATAAATAATATATACAAATCCTTTCTTTGAAGTACCTTTGTTTTGAAAGTTTGTCTCCTTAATTTGCATATGGAGATTCACTCCTTGTTTCCCAAATAAATTGGAAGAAACATGCAGTGGAAATTTGCCATGAGCCTTATAGGATTAAAGCCTGGTGAGGTTATTAATAGACTGCATGTGGGCAGCAATCTTTGCCTGGGGAAAGGTTATTAAAAGGATCCGGATGTCCACTCAGCTGGTAGAAAGAATTCCCTATTGTCACTCACAGTGGTGTGATTATTGGCTGGAGGCAAAATCTCTTTGTGTCCACCCTGTCATTTAGCTACCCCAGATCAGCCCAGATCAGTTCAGAATACCCAAGGATGTTGCCATGATTGGAGAGCCGAAAACTATGTCAGATCTGAAAATGGAAACTGCCATCGTGGTGCAATTAGAAGAATCAAAGCCACTCTAGTCCCAAAAGGGCAGTCCCAAAACAACCATCATCAGCTTTGGGGGGAACTTTCACATCTGTGGACCCAAATGATCCTCCCAACAGCCCAGGGCAGAATTGCAGGCAGAACTTGCACGTGTTTGGTGATCTGAGGACACTGGAAGGAGAAATGAGAACCTGAGCTTCCGCTGTGGCTGCCATCAGCAGCCTCGAGCAAAACAGTCTTCCTCAAGTCCATAAAGAACAATGGCCGCTCGGTCTTGCTCACAGTGAAAAGGACCTGATAGGATGTGAAGAAGAAAAATGGAGCCCTTTCGTGTTTACTCAAAGAGGAAAAGGAGGAAGACATTGCTGGTGATCTGGGGGGAAGTAAGAGAGGGAGGCAGCAGCCCAGATAAAGTGGTATGCAGCCTTCTAAAATGGCTTCCAACAATCCCCTTCCTGGTCTCCAGGCTCCTGTGCAGGTCATTAGCTGGAGCTGATGACCTATTTCTAATGAGCAGAGTACGGTCAAATGGATGGGATGTCCCTTCTGAATCTAGATTATAAAATACTTCGATTTGGAGGACACTTTCTCCAATGCTCACTCTGGTGAAGCTGCCAGGGTGGAGCGCCTGTGGGGAGGCTCATGTAGCAAGGAACTGGAGGTGGCCCTGAGTCCAACAGCCTGTGACAGACAAGCCCACCAACCACCATCAAGTGAGCTTGGAGATTCTGGCCCAGTGGAGCCCAGGATGACTAGAGCTCTCAGAGGATTCCTGGTTGAAGCCTGAAAAATATTCGGGACAGAGACACTCAGCTCAGTCATGCCTAGAAACTGTAAGATAATAAATGCGTGTTGTATGAAGGTGCTATGATTTGGGGTAATTTCTATCACAAAATCCTTTGCTTTTTACCTGCTCCAGTTAACCTGGGATATAGCCAGGGATGGTTTTAGAAGAAACACAGGGTCTTACCTAAGGAACATGGGAAGTGATCAACCATGACATGAAAGATATGGTGGCTGGGGGAGGGAAGCCTCCAATAAGCCCTGGGGTGGAAAATAGAGGGAAATATGAGAATAAACAATGATCAAAGCATATTTATTTGCACTTGCTATAATATGGGAATCAAATGTTGTCTCTGTGTTTGGAAGAGTCTCAAAGATGGAGGGAGTGGAGGGGGAGCTTTACAGACAAAGGAAAAATGGCTTCAGGAATGTCCTGTTGGCCTGGGGAAACGGAAGCCGCTAACTGGAAGTGGGGTGCCCATGCCATTGGCTAGGGAGCATATGTGGCTTCTAGGGTTGGTCCTGAAGTTGGAGTGGTCAGGGGGAGATTAGTGAAGCTATCAATTAGTAATCTAGTCTTGGCCATTTGAGGCTGACTACCACTGGAGATGGTGTTTGACCTCTTGGGTTGTTGGTGGAGACAGTGCTCTGACGTCCTCAAGATGGACTTATAGATGGCAGGTTGGATTCCTGGCCTGACTGGGTGGTCTCCAGGGCAGCCTGGTGATGGTGAGAGGTCAGAAATCTGTTTTTATATGTGCTCTGGCCATTGTCTGGCCAGAAGACCATTGGGCCATACATTTCTCCACAGTCTGGAGCCATGTGCAGCCTTTGGGCTACATCAAGTCACCTGTGGTCACATGGTAGCCCCACCTGGCTGTCCTGTGCTGTCCTTGCATCTGAAGCAGTTTTGTGCTGCTGTTTCTGTAACACCCAGTAAAGATTCCCACCTACTTTGCTCGGCCCCCTATCACATCTGTCTCAGACCTCCACGGCCTTTCTCTAGAACAATCCTGGAAGTCTGGTCTCCATGACCCCGAGTCTCAGTGTTTCTTTCTTTCTTTCTTTCTTTCTTTCTTTCTTTCTTTCTTTCTTTCTTTCTTTCTTTCTTTCTTTCTTTCTTTCTTTCTTTCTTTCTTTTTCTCTTTCTTTCTTTCTTTCTTTCTTTCTTTCTTTCTTTCTTTCTTTCTTTCTTTCTTTCTTTCTTTCTTTCTTTCTTTCTTTCTTTCTTTCTTTCTTTTTCTTTCTTTCTTTTTCTTTCTTTTTTTTTTACTTGCAGATGGACACAATACAATACCTATAGTTCATTTATTTATTTTTATGTGATGCTGAGGATCAAACCCAATGCCTCACATGTTCCAGGCAAGTACTCAACCACTGGGCTACAGCCCCAAACCCCCAGTGTCGCTTTCTTTACTGAACTCCTTTGCAGACAACCTTCTGCACAGTCAGACTTTGGGGACATCCTTACCCTTTGCTTTTTACCTGCTGCTTAACTAGAAAAGTCCCCTCCACCTCAGAAGGTAAATGCTATCTCATTCCCTTGCTGGAGTAAAAAAAAAATTGTCTTTTCGCTTTGCTCTGTAGGGCAAAGCTCTACCTCGGATCAACACTCCCTGTTAGCAAGTGGTGACTTCAGAAGGGTCCTGCGGCCTGGATAATGACAGCAGGGCTTGTAATCTTCCCTGTGCTAATGAGGGTCGCATCCTACCTGACTTGTGGCCTTCTGCAGAGGGAGTTAAAGCATCTTGGGTTTTAATTAGCAATGGCTGATGGAGGGAAACCTGCACTTTTAAAAGTAGCCATCCTAGTGGTTTGAACAATGCAGAGAACAATTATTTGCAGGCCCAATGGTAAAGATGGTTAATTAAAATAGTGATGATGCCTATAAGAGGAATGACAGATGGGGGTCCCTGGTTAATGAGAACGGTCGCATTCTCCACTCCTTTCTCCCCTTGCTCATCAGGAAATAGCAGAGCGGGGGCCCCCAGAGAATCCGGCTCAATTAGGCCCTGCAGGCAGCACGGGCTGCCAAAGGGCTATGTGAGGAGAAAATTTAGCCACCTCATTTGAGAGAGAAGGAGGGAGGGCAGGGGCTTTAATGCAGCCTGCCACCAGCACTTACAGGTGCACGAGTGATGGGAAGTGCCACTTCAAAGAGCCCTTAAAACGGCAGGAGTGTGGCTGGCCAGAGACCCGGACTTTGAAGTCACCCAGGGCTGGCATTAGATGTTGCTTGTGATGTTACTCCACCTTCCGGAACCTCTGTTTTCTCATTGAAAAACATAAGAAAAATGACAAGGACCTCATCATGGGCTGTTTGAGATTGTGTGTGTGTGTGTGTGTGTGTGTGTGTGTGTGTGTGTGTGTGATCACACAGTGTTGCAACTGGCACCCTGCCCCGTGCTCAGCTCCCAACACACCTGCCTGATGGACTTCAGGGCTCTCTGCTTCTCTTCTGGCTGAGAGTCCTCCATACTTTCTCCTTTCTGATGTTACCCTGAAAGGGTTCTGAAGACCATTCTAAGACATTTGGTCTTATTTTTTCTAGGGCAACCTCCACAGGACAGGACCCATTCTTTCTCTTTATTTGTCCTCTTCCTATCGTGATCCTCAGCAGGTCCCCGGTTGTCTCATATGAGTCAGATGTCACTCTTGCCTCTGCTGTCCATAACAAAGGAGAGTCACTGGGGGACACGGAAGCTGATGAGCCCTAGTTCTTGCTCCTTCACGTTTTCAGAACCCCCTTGGTGATGATATTTCTATTTGCAAGGCAGAAGCCCGTATTATCTCACTTTTATTCTTTCCAAGGACCCCGTGTGAGGCGGGGCCCAGGCTCCACGGTTTAAATAACTTGGCTAATAACTCACTTCCAGGAAGAGGAAGAGCTAAAAGTCAAGTATTCCAAGGCAAAGCCAAATGTATTTTCCTTTCTTCTGGAATTCGCTCGCGTTTGACTCTGTGTCACTCAGGACAGTGGACTAAAACAGCAAAGCTTTATTTTCTCTTCATGCTGTGTCTCTGTCACAGGTCAGCTGGGGTTGCCCTCACTAAGTCACCACCCTGGGATCGTCTGCACTCTGAGAGCCAGGCTGGTAGAGCAGCCACTCCTCTGCATCACTAGCTGCTGGGGCACAAGAGAGTTGGGCACACTCATCCAGCTTGTTTGATCTTAAAGAATCAGCCTGGAGGTGACACATCTCTCCTGCTCAGGTTTCATCCACCCTACAAGTTCAACAGGGCAGGGAAGGACAACTCCTAATCCTCCCAGAAAAGGAAGCAGGGACATCAGTGAACAGTCCACCATCCATCCCATAGTTCTTGGTCTCAGCTGCTGAGTGCTGTAGTGAGAAGGGGTAGTGAAACCATCAGCATGGCACATGATGGCAAATATCATGGGGCAATGTTGACCCCAAGTCTTGCCCTAGGTTGGAGGCAGAGACAGAGGGACAGAGGAGGCATAGCTGTAAGGTTGTCTGCTCTGGAGGAGATGACTTAGAAGGAGATGTTTATATTTGGATCATGGATGAGATAAAATATTAGCAATAGGAGAAGCGATATGGGCTGCAGTCCCCTGCGTGGCTCCTTCCCCCTGATCAGAGCCACTGTTTCAGGTATGAGCATGGTTCCAGGCCACCTGCAAAGGCTCACAGTTTTGTTTTGTTTTTTAATATTTTTGAGTTGTAGATGGACACAATATCTTTATTTTATTTATTTATTTTTATGTAATGCTGAAGATCGAATCCAGGGCCACATTTAAGGAAAACACTCTACCACAGAGCTACAACCCCAGTCCAAGTCTTACAGTCTTAACAGGACTTTTATGAGTGTTTATACTGGTTTACTGAGAAGCGTGGAGAACCAAATAACTTTATAGTTACAAAGAACCTTATTTTCCCTTAAAGAATTGTATAAAAAACTTCTAGGTGTTTGGTATTGATACAACAGATCAGTGTCAGAGCCCTCAAATAAAAAGAGCTTACGGCTGAATTCTAGGACTCTCCTTAGGACACGACTTCTCCTTTGTATTTATTTCTATTTACATTGTGCTTTTGCCCTTTCTTCTTATAACACTGGCTTGTTCACCCAGATTGAATAGTATTAGCCCAGGCTCCCCTCCTGGTTTATGCAGCCCAACCCACACACAGGTCAGGCGTATTATCTACTTCCTCTTCACACTCCACTACTTCCAGGAGGATTTGAGACAAGTTCTGCTTTACACTTGTGGTGATGCAGGACAGCGAGAGCAGAAACCAGAGCAGAGCCTGCAGCAGAGCAAATAGCTAATGACACGTGCTGAGCCCTGACATGGCTGTGAAGTTTCTGGAAGTTGCAGAAGGAATGTGCTGGCCTCCTTGGAGCGTCCTGCATCTGACAGCCTAGACGATTGCACAGGGAGTATCGCTCTGTGGGATGTCCCCTCCTGCTCGATCAGGGACACCTCTCCAGTACGCAGAGGCCTACAAAGATGGATTTATTGGTAAGAAAGGTTTGCAACAAAATCAGGGGCCGCGCCTGCTTCCCAGCAAGCCTCTGCAGTCTGCCCGCCTTCCTCCTGTGTAACTCGTGGGGAAGAGGACCTGCTCTGAGGGCAGCAGAGGGGGCTTTACAGCACCCCCTCATCCGGGAACTTTTGTTCAACTGCATTCTTCTAACATTTCTTTCGCAACTCCTTTTTCAGAGCCTGGAAATGAAGAGATGAAGCAGGTGGGGTCCTGAACATAGGCATTTGTGAACAACCAAAGTTTATCTGATTTGGGAGCCCTTCGGACACCTCCTATGGTTGTCTAAGGAGATGGTCACAACTAGAAAACCAGTTACCTTTCCAGAAGGTAATTAGGCAGCCTCCTTCACTAGCTTTGTCTGTGAGGTCGGGGAAGGACACACTTGTGATTCCTACACAGAACTGAGGCCCAGAGAGGCTGCGCACCAATAACAGACCCCCAGAACCAGGCAACCCGGACTCCACCATTTCCCTCTGGTTGTGCACCTCCCATGGGGAAGGACTCTGTGGGGCCAGGACAGATGTATCTACTGAAGCCTGTGACCCTCTCCACCTTCTGCTCCATGTTCCACATACCCAGGACCCCAGAAAGCGCTGCCTAAAAACAGCTTCCAGGACCTGCACGAACTTCTTCCCAAGACCCCTTTGGGCCTCAGAGGTGCCCATTCAAGCAGGAGTGGTAAAGGTGGGGTTTAACACCAGTTTGCACCATTGGCCTGAGGGTCCTCAAACCATCTCCCATGCAGTACAGGATCTAGTGAGGGGTGCAAAGAAGGGTGGGATGGCCAGGAGGCCAGTTTGCTCTTGGTCCTGAAAACATGGGGATGGCCTCATGAGTGGGCATTGGGGAGGTGACTGTAGGGCTAAAATGATAGCAGAGCCTGAATCTAGGACAGATTTCTTCTTGCTAACAAGGAGTTAACCCACCACTGTTACCTATTTCTGATTGTTTACGGGAAGATTTGATCATGAGAGGCCAATGAGAGTGTTCAGGAGTCTGATTCTTCTTGTCTATCTAAATTACCATCTCAGGAGGTAAAGCAAACCAATTTACCTTGAGGCTTCCATCAAGGAAATCCATAGACAGTCCAGGAACCACATGCTAACAAGATAGTGAGTCTTAGAGTTGAAAAACAAAATAAAAAGCCAAACTCCAACGAAAATGTTTCCCTTTATAATAAGCTCCCACATAATTCAGACACCAAACTATCCAAAGGTAGCAGTACCATAAGAGAGACAAGTATTCTGGTAAACCACATATTGGTTTAGGATTACCCATCCTAACAGAATTAAATATGGAAATTTAAAAATTGTACTAAACGTAATCATTACCCTTATTCTTTATAATCAACCTCAGTAATTCAGGCAGATTGCCGTTTTTTACGTAAGTGGGTGATATGTACTTAGGTTCTCTCTCCAAAGGTGGATTAGGAGGGAAAGTGTCACAAAATGTCCCTCCTGGTGAAAACCATAGACAGACACAAGCCCTTCTCTTTAGGAAGAGCTGGACATGTCCTCCTACCTCTGTCTATAACTTGTGACTTCATTGTAGTGGTGGCACCTGAACATCAGGTTGCACTTTCTCAGCTAGCATCCTTTCAGACTGTGTGGTTCTTCAAAGAATTCTCTTTCAATATTCCTTCCTTCTCACCACTCTCCTTCTGCCGTGGAGGTAGAACTGCAGTTGCATCCCTAGCCCAAATGGTTATTTTTCTATTGGAGGCCCTTCACCCTGAAGGTTTCCCAGGTCTTTTGGTGTTTTTTGCTTCTTTCCTTATTGTCTTAATCAACTCTGCCCTCTCCTGACAACCCAGTAGGCATATTTCTCCCCAGGCCATTTGGAGGAATTCTCCAGCAATTCCATATCCCTAGAATATAGGACAGATTTTGTGGAGAGTGAGGTGAGGTGGGTTGATGCATCCTAAGTGCCATGTTACAGAATGTTATATTGATCCTAAGATCAACAGTCACCATTAAGAAGGTTACGCAGGAAAGTGACATGATGGAGTCTTTGAATAGGGGGGTTGGACTGAGGAGAGACTTTGGACACTGGGAAAACAATCATTGCAGAATTGAACTTGAGCTTTTGGATGAAGCTGACTTCATATAGTTTCAGTATTTGTCAACTTTATAGCTATTAAGGGGCTATTGGTTACTTTCTCTGATACTCAGTTTCTAATGAGGAAAAAAGTCAAAATGCTTCATAGTATTTCTGTGAAGGTTAAAATAGGTGTAAAATCTCCCTCTGGCAAACAAGGTGAGACAGAATGACTGTCTAAACTGGGTGGTGGTTCTGGGAATGGGGAGTAGGAACAGACTCTGGAAATTGTCACCAGGTTGGAAAGGGTTGCTGTAGGCCCCTAGGGGTTCTACCTTGGGTGACCCTGTGGGTCTGCAGGTCCTGACTTAAGGGAGTTCAGAAGGAAAGACAGATTTGGAGGGCTGGTGGTGAAAAAGCAGGTAATGAATTTCAGTTTGGGTATGTTAAACTGAAAGGTTAAGCAGAAGGTGTTTTGGAACAGGTGTTCATAGTTCACCAAAAAATAGGCATCTAGAGAGCTCAGTCTGTTGGGGACCCATGAGAACATGGGTCGTTGAGGATACTATGGGATTTTTTGTGGCTTGCTTGAGAAGAGTTGGGTTCATTCTCTGTCACTGATGTTTTTGCTCACTAATTCATCCATCAAATATATGTTGAGTATCTACTGTGGATCAGGCTGAGCAAAGGTGAGCAGGCAGAAATTATCCTGACCTTAAGGACCTTCAGTATATAGTAGAGGATCAAAGAGGGAAAGGATGCATATGACCTTCAATGCCAGGCAATTAGGAAGCCAGGCTTATGTTTGAGCTGGATACCAGGATGCTCCGTGGTGTACGGTGGGAGGTAGAGCTGATCTATCCTCTTGGGCCATGGCATAAGGAAGAGGGAAGACTGTTTTGGCCCAAAGTGTCTGAGCATGGAGCAAAGTACAGATCAACACTAGACTGTGTGCAAGAAAGGCAGGAAATTTGGGGTTTGTAGGCTCAGATGGCTGAGGGTGGTTCCCTGGGGGTTATTCTGGGGTTCATGTCTGGTGAATGCTGAAGGGATCACTGGAAACATTGAAGTCTTTTTGGCTCAGAAGGACCCTAGTCTTTGAACTTTAGCATTTAGTATTTGCCTGGCTCATGGAAGAGGCATAATGAATGTTTTTAGAATGGAAAGAAGCCTACAAAGAAAAGAAGAAAGGAGACAGTGAAGAGACTTGAATTGTCATCACGCTGGTGGTAGATTTAGAAGGTGGTAAAGGTATAGGAGAGTCCCTCCTGACATTCTGAGTCATGGGTCCCACTCTGATGGATATCTTGGTAATCTGAGTTTGGAGGCTATTAAAAATTAGTGAACATTTGCTCTGATAACTTCTAGGAAAGCTGATGACTAGTAATACCAAGATATGCAGCATCACTGTGTGGTGGTGAATGTACTGTATACCTTTTCCAAATTTCATGACCTCACCTAGAGATGGCTGTCTCTCCTAGACAGCAAAGAAAATGAAGATGTTAGCAGAGGGTCCTGGCTGTGGCACCCTCAGTCTTTAGCGGCTAAGCTAATGCATTGAGCTTCTGTTGCTGCCTCCACAAGGGGAGCTGCGTGGGGTGGCAGGGATGGGCTGTGACTTACAGCTGCACATAAGAATGCTAAGCATCAGCAGTGGCTTCTTAGAAGAACAGTAATGTATGTGCTTCTGCTTAAAACTTAACTGGCAGGCTTCCTGGCGGGGCTCCTAGGTGGGGTGCCCTGATTTGTAAGGATTTGATGACTTCTTGTAGCCTAACACCTGTAGGTGTTGAAACGAGCAGGGGAGGGCATAGCACCTGGCTGTGCCTCTGATAAGGTGAGCACCGTGGATTTGTGAAGGCACCATCTCTCCTTTCCAGCAAAGAATTTTTTATATTTATTCAATCACTGCTACCTTGATATTAAAATTGCCAGTGCTCTTGCACAGAAATATTTTAAAATTATATTCTTCAATTAAGAAAAAAATCAAGCCATCTCTATCTGCCACAGAAGGCTTCTTCCTTCCTCCACTCCTTGGAGTCTTTCATGATGGGGTAGCTACTTGCACATTAAACTCAAAGATAGTTGCATTTCTAAAGCTCTGATAAAGTCGTCACTCCTTTATTTGTTTATTTATTTTCTCAACGAGCTACCTATTATTCACAGGAGCTGATGACATCCTGAAAGCAAGCTGTCCCCATGGCCTTCAGACACTAATTTGTGAGGTCCTAATTTCCTCTTTATCTTCATGTCTTCTTATTTCACACACCACAACTGTTTGAATAATTTAAATGATCAGATACATGTGAGCATGACAGCAGAACTGTGAGGACTCTGACTCTGAAAGGGACTCGGAGTTTCCAGATTAGGATGACAGATTTCAGTTGGGTGAATTTTTACTGTCCTACCTCCTTTGTGTATAGATCTGGCGCTAACTATAGTAATAGTGTATCACCAGTGAAATGAAGGGAGAATCCTAGTTGATCTCAAATCCAGAGTTGTCACTCCAGATAATTAAAACAAAGGACTGGAAGGAGGAAGAAGGGAAGCACATAAATGTGAAGAGCTTCAGATGACATAAAAGAGAGTCAAGTAAATGTGGCTGCATTTCCAACATGGATTTCAAAGAAATCATAGCCTATCATGGCAAAGCATTTGTGTAGCAGGCTCAGGGATCTGGGTTTGAGCCCCCTAACCACAAGATAATAATGATAATCATAATAATAACAAAGATAAAATGGGAGACTTTAAAGCAAAAATATTCAATGATTCAAAAAGAGTCATTTAATACTGAGAATGATAGTCCCATCAATGAAGAATATAGAAGTCATGAGCACAAATAAATGACCAAAATATGTGAGCTAAGAATTGTTATGAATTGTAGAAACACATTATAGACAGATTCTTCTGCACTCTGATAAATTATGTTTATATATGTGCATATATATAATCATTCTATATGTATGTGTGTATAGTTACACTCATGTATGTAGAAATTAAATGATTCTATATAGGGATATATATGTAGGTAAACTGTTATATGTATGCCATATATATATATATATATATATATATATGATATTTCTATATTTTCTGTATATGTATGTGTGTGTATATATATGCATATATATGTATAATTTAATAAGACAGTACATATTCTTTTCAGGTATTCTTGAAAGTTTTACAAGAATTTAATCATATACAAAGCCTCAAAGGGATCTCAGTATAATTTCAACAAGTAAAAAACTGTGCAGGAGGAATTTTTCGAGACAATATAGTGGCTAAAAATAACAGAAATAAAACAAGTCTGCTTCAAACTAAAGGAAAGAAATGACATGACGACAATGAGAAATGACAGAAAATTGAATGTAGACTGTCAATAAAAATGAAAGGTGGGGCTTAGGACATAGTTGAAATTGACAAGGTTTAAAATAAAAGATTTAAAAACTGGACACCAATACCAAATAATAAGATGAAAACAATCCAACCATAAGTGTAAGATTAAAAATTGAGAACTAAAATTCAATAGAAAGGTAAAATATGTAAAAAAAAAAAAGCATAAAAAAGCAAAGAAAAAGCTTTATTAAAGGAAATGAAGACAAAGGGGAAGGTTTAGGAAAGAGACGAAGGAGGGAAACATCCTCAAGAACAGGAAGGAAGTGAGAGCTAACCAGGGGACTCTAGAGCCTGGAAATGGAGGGAGTGAGGTGGGGCCCCAGATGATAAAAGGCCCCAGAAGCCAGCTCACGGCAGGTTCTTCTCTGCTAACTCCACTGGCCGAGCGAGCACAGATTCCTTTCAGTCATAAACAAGTAGAAAAATTGCCCAAAATATTTTTAAAAATATAGCTGAGCTCAAGACAGGAAGGCAAATCTCCAGGTACTAAGAGGGAACGCTCAGGCTGTGGAGGCTGGCACCTGGGGCTCCAGGTCAGGCCATCTCCCTGGAAAGCAGAGACTTTAGAGCTGGGCGTGAGGAACAGCCCTGGGGAAGGGAGGCTGCAGAAGGCAGCCCAGGGAGGAAGGAACTGGGGTGCCCCAGGATGCAGCCCTCAGCTGACCCTACTGGGTGCTTCAGAGCGAAGCCGAAGAGTTGCTGCCAGTCAAAAGGCATGGCCTCTGCCTGCACAGAAGCATTATTAGCTGTTGCTTGGCCCCCAGATCATATCACACTGGGGCAAGGTCTCACAGAGAACAGGGCCTTCAGACTCAGCTGAGGGCGGTCAGCCAGCAGGTGTGCTCCCACTGTCTTAAGAAACGATAATCCAGGGTCAGGTGGAGCGCTTCTAGAAGACCCATATAATTTCCTTTGATTACATGGGTAAATCAATTTTTCTTATTTTTCCACAAATCATTTAACTGCTTCTATGTCATTTTGACAGTATTATTTTTTTCTTTCTGGTTTTTTTTTTGGGAAGATGTAACCAAAGCAGCTTACTGTCTTCTCTCCAACAGGTATGCAAAGCCACATAAATGCTACTTACTTACAAAATATAAATCTCAGTGTTATATGAGTGGAAAATTTGAAAAAGAAAAGTTGAGAATGACCAAAACTACGAAAATGCAGAATTACATGCAGCTATTAAAATCATGTTTTTATAGAATGGTTATTAAGAAGTTAATATACATAGTTCCACTGATAGATATATGATTCCAATTTCTTAAAGCATTTTTCAAAAATTTACCCTAATTGCTAAGGCATAAAAATATGAAAGGAAATAGATCAAAATAATCTCAGGGTTGAATTCTATAATGTATGGATTTTAAGTAACTTATATTTTTCTGAATAAGATCTTGTATTACTTTGTAATCATAAAATATTAACATTGTTTGTAAAGTAAAGAAATAATTGCACTGGCCTATTTTATACAGCATTAATTTGCATATTTATATTTGATATGAGAACTGGCCTGTGAGAATAAAACAGTGTTATGTGGATTGGATATTTTCAATATACTCCACGGTTTTTCAATTTTACTTTTAATACTACAGTAGTCTCCCCTGAGTCGCTGTTCCATTTCCCACACATTCAGTTACTTATGGTAAACTGTGGACAAAATTATTAAATGGAGTATTCTAGAGATAAACACTTCATGTGATTTAAATTGCATTCTGTTTCAAGTATTGTGATGAAACTTGCACCATCCTGTTCCATCTTGCGTGGGAAATGAATCACCCTTTTGTGCAGCGTATCCATGCTGGGTGTGCTACCTTCCCACTAGTCACTTGGTCATCTTGGCTTCAGATATATTGTTGTCATATTGCAATGCTGGGTTCAGGTCACCCTCATTTTAATTAATAATGGCCCCAAATGTAAGAGTAGTGTTGATAACAATTTGGATATGCCAACGAGAAGCTGGCAAAAGTTCTCAACTCAAGGAAAGGAAAAATTATAAGCTGAGTATCATGGTTTAGATATGAGGTGTACCCCAAAAGCTCATCTGTGAGACAACTCAAGAACATTTAGAGTGAAATGATTAAATTATGAGTTGTGGCTTAATCTGTAGGTGAACCCACTGACTAAGCAGGTGGTAGCCATGGGGAGGTAGGGTGTGGTTGGAGGAGGCAGGTCTCTGGGAGGGTGCCTTTGGGGTTTATATTTTGTTGCTGGTGAGCTGAGCCCTCGCTCTTTTTCCTGTTGCTAGGTCCTGAGCTGCTTTCCTCCACCACAGTCTTCCACCATAATGTTCTACTTTACCTGGGGCCATAACTATGGAGCCGGCCATCTATAGACTAAGACCTCTGAAACCATCATGAGCCAAATAAACTTGTCCTCCTGTATGTATTCTCATCAGGTCTTTTGGTCATAGTGGTGAAAAGGCTCAGGTTGCTGAGATCTACAGTGAAATGCAGTAGGTGGAGGGTTCTGTGTTATCCATGGTTTGGGGCACACACTAGAAATTTTGGAACATAGCTCCCAGGACAAAGCGGGGACTATTGTATTTTCAAGATGAATGGAGAAAGAAGTTACCCTCAGGATTCCTAGGTCTTTCTCTTATTCCAGGGTTTTCTTGGAAATCAAACCCCAAATTGCTCTCTCTGTCTCTGTCTCTGTGTGTGTATGTGTGTGTGTGTCTAATTTCCATCTTTTGGAGTCTTTCCTATGGATAGTTCCCTTTCTATGATTCCCATTAGATAGAGGGACATAGTCAGATGCCATTTTTTCTATAGTTAAAAATTCTCACCCACAAGCAAGGACCTACAGCTTCCACTTCACAGAACAGAAAAAAAAATTATAAATTGCACCATTCAAGAGAATTTCAAATGAATTTTTTTCTCTGCTAGAAATTTCTCCTTCTTTGCTTTTATTATGGGAACAAGCTTTTTTTTAAAAAAAAAAAAAATCTCACATTGAATCCTACACTTGAATCCATGGAGAAACCCTGTTAGAGCTCACTACTGTGGGTTTCTCTCCCTTTCCTCCTCCCCTCCTTCCTTCCTGTTCTCTTTCTTTCTGTTAAATGGAATTCCCAGATTCTTTACTCCAATATGTTTCTCTCCTACCAGTCTTTCTCAAGTCTTTACCTCTCCCTTCATCTCCTGGTGGCTCTTCCACATTTCACAGCCGACTTCAAGGTGCTGAGGTGGGCAGTGTGGGGGAGGGGGTGGGGGCTAGGAGCACCATGCTTTAGAAGCTAATGTGTTTCAGAGCCTCTGGAATCCTCCTTGGCCTCACAGGCTCTAAATTGTTTCAATCCCTATTTCCTTTGTCTCCGATGACTTTTAGAGTTTCCCATCCGATAACCACATTTGTATCCACAGCATGGATTTGCAGAGTTTGACTAAGCTGATCCCGTGGATTCAATTTCCATAAATCCCTTAAAGTGTTTAACTAACTTTTCTCATTTTGCAAAAATGTCTCTGACAAAAACATAGGGGAAAACAATTGTTCTTGACATCACAACAGTTTAATATGTTAACTTATCCATTAAATTGTGCTTCACATCAATGGAAATCCTCAGTTCTACAAACTATCATTTTTAAATAGCAATAAAGGTTGATAATGTCACAATACAATCTCCTAGTAACTGAGTTC
Source organism: Marmota marmota marmota (assembly GCF_001458135.2). Taxonomy (NCBI): domain Eukaryota; kingdom Metazoa; phylum Chordata; class Mammalia; order Rodentia; family Sciuridae; genus Marmota; species Marmota marmota. The sequence goes on from NW_025999932.1 coordinate 13,387,993, forward strand.
ATACATATTATTGCACAGAAACAAAAGGAAATATCTCTTAGGAGAAATAATTTACTAGCTATTGAATAACTATCTTTACATCTAAAATGGGGCACCAGATAAAGATCCAGATTTTTCTAACATTGAGTTGATACATGAAAGAAAAATAGTAATGCAAGCAAAACCCAGAAAGTACTCTGGGGGAAAGAAAAAGGGGAGGAAAAGAAAAGATGGCCACATGATTAAAAAAATACAAGGCCAGGAGATGGAAGGCTGGGTGATAATGACTAAGTCACACGAGACTCCGCTCTGCAGAACAGGGTTTTCCCCAGCAAGGGCTGAGGCTTTCCAGCAGGGAATCTGGCCCTTTGATGAGTGTCCAGAGTGCAGCAGAACACGGAACCCACAGAGGTCCCACTCAGCATGCTGAAGCATGGCAGTGACAGTGGTTTCCATAGACAATTTGGAACACGGGCTTGAGAAACATCTGTGTGTCCATGTTCCCAGATCTGGCATCCTGTCAGGTTACCTTGAGCCCTTGCCTGGACGTTGAAGGGCTTGCTTTTGTCTTGCTGGTGTTCACAGCTAGGCCAGTCCTCTGGAAATCTCTGCAAGGCAGGTTGGTTCTGTCAATGTACTGTGGAGATGCACGTGGCCACCAAACACACAGGTCTCAGCATCCCCCGCTGGCCCAGAAGGGCTAATGCAAAGCATCGGGGAATGAGTTCAGATGTGTGCAGGAGAACGCGGAGAGAGACGTAGGCATGGGCTCATGTTCAGCAGAGATGGAGGAGCAGGATGACAAGCAATGCCCACAGCACCTGGGAGGAGACCAATGCAGCCCCCTGGATGGCACTGGGTCCCAGCTTGGAAGCTTTCAGAGGAGAGCAGCAGAGGCACCATGACTGGCAAAGGAAAGCCCTAGAGTGACGGTGGTGACCGACCAGGGTTTTCCTACCCACATCCAACCCGGCTTTCTCCTTGATTCCACTCCCCAACCCAAACAGCCTTCCGGCTCTAAAGGCAGCGGGTGTTCTGGTCCAGTCTCAAGAGCCCTTCTCTTTCCTGTTCTTTGCTGTGGGTGAAGGAATTGTGGTCCACATGCTACCTCAGCTTGCCCCTGTTCTATATCTTAGAAATAGGAAACTCATTTTTCTGTTTTTCAGGATTGCCTGGCACATATTTTATTCATCATCTCTCCATCTTTGAAGGGTCTGCCTCCTTTTGATAGCCCCATTTCTTCTGTAGTTACCCTGCTCCCCCTGGCTCCCCTCCCCAATACGTCCTCATCACAGGGACTGTCGTCTCAGCCACAGGTTGTGTCTGGAGGAATTAAAAAAAAAAAAAATCTTTGAAGATGGTAGCTTGCTGCAGCCTAAAGCATTTCCTCTCTCTAGCGAATGTGCCAAGGAACTCATTTAACACCAGGAAACCCTCTAAGAACTAGCGCAATATTCTGCTGATAAAATTTCAGGGAGCTGGGGAAGGAGAAGTGGAGCAGGGCTTGTATTGATCACCCTTAAGCTTCACTAACAGGCGCTACTGAGTCTGCATATGTCTAATACTGAGCTTCCCCGAGGAGTGGAGCACATCCTCTCCACCTTCATCGTGAGTAGTTCTGGGGTTGAGGAGGGCAGACATCCAGCCAGAGGTGTCTGAACGCCTCCCCCGGGGTCAAGGGCTTCCTCAATACTGCTCATCTCCCGGGCATTTCACCCTCACAGAGGCCCCTGCACTGGAGGCAGAGTGGAGAGTCAACTCGACCTTGGCAGTTTCTAGGTCACTGCAGTTCCACAATGAGGTGAGGGAAGATATAAATCAATAAAGACTTAGATTTCATATTCTTGCAATTCCCAATCCCAAAACGGATGCTGAGCAGCATACAGTAGTGGGAAAGTCTATGCAGTCGGAAGACTGCGGCTCTGAGCAACTTGCTAATGAATTAGAGTCTCTGGGAAATCTCTCAATGTCTCTAAATCTTCATTCCAAACTCTCAAATGGGATAATGAATAGAACTCCCCTTTAGCACACAAGAACGCAATGAAGGCCAGATGAGATATTAGATGTAAAAATGTTTTGAAAAGCATTAAACGCTATACAAAGCGATGAATTTTAATCTCATCCCTTGCAAAACTTATGATGAAATAAATGACATTGAAAAGCACTTGAAGTATTTTTCAATTCCCTATTGTGTCAGAGACTAATAGTTTTTATCAGTATTAATTTTCACATTGTTTCTTTCATAATGGAACCCCCGCACTTATCGAGGTACCTGGCAATGAAGAGTAAAGACATTTTCTCTGCAGTTGGATGTGGCTAATGTCTAAGTCCTAGCCCATAAGATGTGACTGGAAGTGATATGAGCAACTGCTCTTCACTTCCCCTCTAGCATCATAAATGAAAATAAGATAGCAGGAGCTGCAGCAGCCATCTTGGACCATGGGGTGGGTGCCACACATGAAAATGTAAAAGCAGTAAGAGAAGACCTGGGTTTCTGAGAAGGTCACACACCAGAGCTATCAAACCCATTTGTCTTAAGTGAGAGGAAAATAGCGTCAATCTTATTTATTATTTGAATGTCTGGGTTAAAATGGTCAAATGGGATTCCTGCCTACTATGCTTAATCTTAATGTTTTGATGCTCTAGTCTCAGCTCCTTAGTAAGTCTATCTGGTAGACTTTCTTCCCAAATTAGCACTATCTCTACTCAGACTTTTTTTAATTTTTTTTTTTAGTTGTCAATGAACCTTTATTTTATTTATTTATATGCTGTGCTGAGAATCGAACCCAGGGCCTCATACACGCTAGGCAAGTGCTCCACCACTGAGCCATGACCCCAGCCTGTCCACTCAGACTTTAAATACTTCAAACCTTTGGTCAAACTATGGTGAAGTTACTCTGTTAGATGAAAATGAGCACATCCATGATTTCCTTAACTGTTGTCTAACATTGTTTGTTAAGATCACTGATTATTTTTCCAGTTACCAAGAACAGGCTGCCAAAAAGCCAGAAGGAGACAAAATAAATGTGTATCTTGGTTCTTAATAAAATGTCTCCCCCTTTCCCCACAGGGAATCTCATATCAACGTGGTCACTAAGGCTTCCATTGCCAAGAGAAGGGAAAGGGTGTCCACCTGGGGACTACAGGGGTTGACAGGACGTGGAGCTCCCCGTGTGTGTGTGTGTGTGTGTGTGTGTTTGTGTGTGTGTGTGTTCTGGAGCTTTGGACACTAATGCCCTGGAGCTGATTTGGGCTGGGACCTTGAGGTCACTGACTGCCCATGGATCCTTGGGCCCAGGTGCCTTCCACGGGCATCCTGTCCCTGAGAGCCACTCCGCATGTAGGTGTGCAGCCAATTTCCAGAGAACACACTACTTCTCTAACTCTCCATTTCCATCAACACAGGACCCCAGGGACATGACAAGTGTGCTGCTTTACAATGAAATGATATGAGGAGGAGGGCCACGTCCGTCTTTTTAATTTGCTCAGTGCTGGCCTTGGGCCAACACACAGAGATGGCTTCTCCTCTGAACATCCTGCTATCTGGTCTCAAGCGGAGCCCCATACATCAAGCCTTCAGCAGAAAGGCAGTGGAAAGCCTTTTGATAGAAATCCCAGGTGCCTCAGGAACAGTGTGAAGTGAGCAGGGGCTGCCTCCGCATCTCAGCGCGGCACAGGTTCCCTGCCAAAAAGTAAAGTGGGTTTAGAAGAAACAATCCAAATGCTTTCCAGCTTGTTTTGATTTTCCACATAACAAAACACTGGATTGTCGGTGTGTGTGTGTGTGTGTGTGTGTCCCTGTGTCACAGTGCAGAGCGAATGGTAGGGAGAAGGAAAGCTTGCAGCCTTTCTATTCTGGGCGAGACACGAGACTGTAACACCCAAATGTGAAGATGGAGACACAGCCCCTCATTAGTCCCTGCAGCAATGTCCCTTCCCTCCCTACTTTAGGAACACATGATTGGAAAGGGGAGACACAAATATTTGGTTGGCATTTTTCTACCAACTGACAAGTGCTATTTTCTTGGCCCCTTTTAACTCACTCTTATATATGGCTCACAAAGTGCAGCTGCCCAAGAAGTCACTGATCTCAGCTTGTTGCTGAATCAGTGATGTGGAAGGGACTTACCCCAAAGCAGCCCGGCTCTGGGTCACTGCTAGCTTGGCGCTATCACAGTTGTGCCACCTATGTGGGTCAGGGACAAATATTTCAGGGCAATCACATCTGGCTTCTTGCATGATTGACAGGAGGCTTTAGGAGACCTGAGCCTTATCCCATATGAAGAGCAGGATGGAATAAGTAAAGTGTTTGCACTTTGGGGTCAGCTAGGTCTACCTTACAATCCATGGGGAAGCCACCTGTGGTCTCTAGGCTTCACTTTTCTCATCTGGGAAACTGGAACCAAGACTATCTACCTTGTTAATGCAGAGTATCCTTAAAGTATAGAAAGGGTCTCCCTTGGTTCATAGCACAAGGGAGCCTGTCCTCAGCTAAGTCAAGGGCAGTGAGAGAAGCATGGGAGCCACTTCTCCAGATCTGTATTGGATGGGGACGTGGGGCTGTCCTCTGTGCAGCAGCTCTCCATGAATGCTGGTGGGCTGATGGACTCTCCACCCCAGAGAGCATTCTGCGGGGTGGCCCACGGAAAGCAGGCTTAAACATCAAACACGTTGGATGTTGATGAAACAGGCTTCTCCATCTGACTTAGGAGGTTTACTCGTCTTTCAACTCCTTGGAAGGACTGATCACATCAATGTGTGTGAAACTTTCTACCCGCTCTGAGCCTCCAGTTGGAGGAGAGACACACTTTTCTCTTCCTTCCTTCCTACTTCCCCCATTGGTCAGTGCACTTTTGGTTACTGTACTTGTGACTGGGAAAAGGTGAAAATAAGCTCTTGGCAATACAGTGGGTTTGGGTTAAGTTTATACCCTCCGACCTGATTTGCTGGGTGTAGCGCAATCTAAGAACAGGTGCACACAACATGGGAAGGAACTTTAGGCTACAAAGATTGGGAATGTTGGAATGTAGTGTCTGTATCTACGTCTGGAATGACCATTTGGTGAGTGATGTTCGTGTCTCCTGGCCCAAATCAGAGTTATTATTCATGTAGTGACCTCAAATATATTTTGTATACATACCAGCTAAGCTCCTATTCTTTAGGCCAAGTTCTTTTTAAATCTCTTTTCTTCTAGAACAGTAGAATTTCAAACCTCGTAGTACCTTGGCAAAGAAGAGGATTGTCCCCAAAGAGATTAAACTCTGAAATATTCTTTTAAAAACTAAGATTCTGTAGCTGGTTTGGAAATGTTAAACATGTTATTTCTCCTGATTTTTTTTCTCCCTTAATTGATCATTCATTCCTCACATTGAAGATTACAATTGGTACAGTGTGATGTCCTCAGTAAATAAGCAGTTCCCCTAAAACCCCACCAATGTTCATTTCTCAGCCACAGACACCCCTGTCCTGTGTCCACTCCCTGTCTCCTAAGGATGAGGAGGAAGCATGGCATAGAGCCGGGATGCCAGGGTTGGTGGGATGCGAGTCTCTAGAGATGGTCAGTGATTTTGTTGAAAAACAACTGCAGCAACAAAACACATTACTTAGGATGGAAGCTGCATTCAAACAGAGTTCAAAGACGAGAACCAGCAGTCAGGTGAGGGTCGGCGTGCAACCTCATCTAAGGGCAGAAGCCTCCTTCCCTTTCTCTCTCTTTAAAAGACTAATATTTCCATGACAGAGACAGTATGAAACAGACCAGGTTCAGCAGAACATCCAAGCCATAACTTGGCTTTTCATGTGCATCTCTGAGGGTTCCAGCTCCCCAAAGGATCACCTACAAGGCTGCACAGATCACACAGACCCTTTCCTTCGGCCGCTGTTTCTCCTTGACCTTCAAATGTTTTCTATGTAGGATGCATCCCTACCCTACTTCAAGTCACTGGTTGAAAATGTCAAGAAAAAAAATGAACAAGGCAGATAACCTCCAGCTGGATAAAAATGAAGACCAAGAGGAAGCAGATGTCCCAATACAGCCACCCGGAGCCAGCGGTCCTCTGGATGGCCCAACGTCTCCAACAGATGGTCAGTGCACCTGCTCACGCCCCCCTCCCGAAAGAGGAGTGGGCAGGGGGTCACCATCTCACCACCTGGCTGTTGTAGTCCTCAGTGACAGTCCCCTCTGCGGCTCCGTCCTCTTTTGGCCACCGGTGGGCCCGGTGCTCGCGCTGCAGCCTCCGCTCCTCCCGCCGCTTTTGGCGGTCCCGCTGGTGCTCTAGCTGCTTAGTGTGGTGGTAGCGCTGCTGGAAGAGGTCTCTCGCGTACTCATAGAGCTGCATGTCCAAGAAGTTGAGCTCCTCAATGCGCTGCCGGGCGCCCTCGTTGATCTCCACGTTGGAAGCCCGCGTGATGTTGAACTGCGTGAAGGGGGAGATGAACTTGAGGTTGAATGTCCTCTCAAAGAGAAACTGAGTCTTCCGCTGGAACTCGGTGAGCCCGAAGAAGGCCATGTTCTTCAGGTTGCTCTTGGCGCTCTGCAACAGGATGGCGTTCCTCTCGCTCTCGTTCATGGAAGTCAAGTTGTAGCAGCCCACCAGGCTGAGGTCGGCCAGCATGCGCACCTGGCGGTTGTTGGCCAGGTTGTAGCTGCAGTCCATAAACTCCCGCAGGCTGACCCCAGACCAGTCGTCCCCAGGGTAGCAGGTGGGCAGCTCGTCGGGGGTGGGGCTCCTTCCATCACACATATGGAGAGAGGTTTTCCACGTGGCCCCCCTCTGGACGTGTTTCCATTCGCTCAGGTAACGCGACACGGGATCCCGCAACATTGTGATGTAATAGAAATTCCTGGAAGAAATCAGAGGAAGAGTGTCAGTAGCTGACGACTCTAACACTGAAACTGTGAACCTCTGTGGTTTTACAGCCACAGGAGTCCAGGAGCTCTTCTGCCAAATGCTCAAAAGAGATTGTTGGCCTGGATTTGCACCCATCAGGAGGGTGGGTGCACATTTCCATAAAGACACGCACTGCAGACCCGCTTTCAATACTAAGTGTAATGCGCTTTCTCCCCCCAGTAGAATGTGGAGAGGAGGGGGGTGCTTCCGCTCATTCGCTGATGCAGTACTAATGCCAGTGATGTCTTATACTTAGAGAAACACCATGATTTTAAAATGTATTTCTGTTTTCTACTTTATTTGATCCTTTTGTCAACCTTTTGGAGTAGCTGGGGTACTGCTTGAGAGGGAAACATGCAAGGGCGTGAACTGACTTGTCCAAGGCCATGGAAATAGAAAGCCAATTCTCCTTCCTGTGTTCTGTGTACACAGCTATTCTGGATTATGAGCAAGGTGGGGCTGGGAGGGCATGGGCGACTCGCCCCAGCCCTGTCCCTAGGAGTGTTTGAGCAGAGCCTAGAGGTCTATCTGTCACAGAAGATGTAGAAAGGACCACATGGAGGAGCAGCCTGAACACCAGGCCTCCAAGCTCTCTTCATGCTCTTAAACCCCATTTTGGCCTTTGTGCTTCCACAGAAGCCAGTCTGATCCCGGTTCCTCCACTCTAGTCCATGGCCCATTGAGTTGGGTCCACTGCAGAAATATGGGGTCAATCGTGTTAACCCAGAGATCCCCCAGAGGACAAGGGTGGTCCCGGAATGCCCTATGAAGAGCACCAGGCCTGCCCTGACCCTGTGCTAAGTGCTGCAGAGAATCTAGGAACCAAGGCTGGTGCTGGATCTGACAAGGCTGGTGCTGGTCCCTGGCAAGTGGTCACAGGGGGTGCACAATGTCCTGAGCAGAAAGCATTACTGTGCAGCCGCGGCCTCAGCCTGGTGCCAGAGGGCCAGACCAAGCCAGGCCATTGGTGCTTGACTCATCCTAGCAAGTGTTCTTTGTAGAAACTTGACAGGAAACACACACACACACACACACACACACACACATTTTGACAGAGAATCTGCCAAAGAATGACTTTGGATTGACCTTGAATCCTGTACTATTTTGTCAAATATCTCTGTTATCAACCAGTTATGGGTATTATTTGCCCAAATCATTCCTATGTGCACTCATGGATAAAGGGTGCATCTGACTACAGTTAAATCAAAGGCTATCTTACAGGTGCATGAGAAACTGAAGGAACAGTGGGAGGGCTAGGAAGTCACTCTGTCCCCTCTGTTCTCACAGCTCATCTCCACACTGAATGCAGTCGGACCCAGGGGTCAGGACAGCTTCCATGCTGGAGAAGACTGCTCTGCACCCTCTCCAGAAATCACCCCTGTCGGGGAAGAGTTATCATCGTGGCTTTCAGTGGGATGGTGAAGGGGGAGGAGGAAAAGGAAAACCAGGCCACATTTTCAGGGCACATGTAGCTCATTGGAGAACCTAAAACCAGTGGAAAAGAACAATTTCTTAATTCCAAAGAAGAGAACCTAGAGGTGCTTAATAAGCACATGAAGAAAGAACACGGTGTTGAAGATTACATTTAATTTAAAGGAGATCTTTTGCTCAAGTTGTCTAACAGATCACTCCTGGACCCCTTACAAAAACTGCTTTGAAACAGGTGGGGGCAAACATTTTCTAATCGCAATGATGAACTTTTTTTTTAGATTAAACTCACTGACATGCTTCAATGCCAAATGCTTTCCCCATAGATGAGCACCCAAGATCCATGCTGGGGGCAAACTTGCTGAATGCCAGGTACCGTTCCAAGACCACGGCAATGCTCTGGGGTGGGGCTTTGTTTTCACTTAGTATTGAATAAACTCAGAACTTGAAGAGATGAAATAAGCTTCCCAAGATGACACTGCTAGTAAGTTACAGAATCTGGACTTAATTAGGTCTGGTTCCCTTCAAAACAACTTTTTTTGTTTTTGTTTTTTTGGTGTTGGGGGGGAATCACAACATCATGAAAAGGAAAACCTCTCATTTTATAGGAAATCTTCACCCTGGTGCTTATTCTATTAAACAGGATGGGGGAAAAAATCCCAGCAAAAGTAATGAAAAAATAAGTTTAAGGGCAAAAATCTTTAAAATTCTGTTTTTTAAAGGAATTAATAAACTACATTATTGGAAGTTATGCATTTTTCTATATTCTGTTGTTGTGAATGGATAGCCTCATTCCAATAGGAAAGCCAGATAGTTCTGAAATGTGCTAAAGAAACCTCAATATCTTAAGTCACACTAGCGGCCCACTAACTGAGGAGGAGGAAGGCATTGAACCTGCCAAGTACTGTCCAGCCTTTGCCCTCGCTGTGGCCAATCACCATCCCACAGCACTCTGTTCTCTTTCTGGGTGAAGGAATGATGACTCCATCAGTGGAAGAAAATGTCCTAGCAGGTCAGTAGGGAGAGCAGGGAAAGCCTGACCCAGCCTCTGGGTTCCATGAGGGAATGGTGACGGTGAAGTTTGGCTCGGAGTGGATATGACAACTTCTGAACACTAGATGACATTCACCACAAACTCTGCTGTTGTCCTGTGTTGGGACACCTCCTATTTCAGTTCTACCAGCAGAAACTGGTTTTCATTTCACACAACAATTTGCATAACAAATATAGAAGTATAGTCATGATGAGACCATAAGTCAGTTAAGGGTGCCAAACACCTCAGGGCAGAAGAACTTAAATTGGAAAGATTGCTGAATCAGGTCAAATTAGACTACAAATGAAAAATTTCCAGCTTTACTGTTAAAACACAAAACACCCCAAACGATGTAAACAGCACCAGTAAAAAATCCAGGGACAATCAAGGAATATGTCTCCATCTTATTTATGGTATCAAATTTAATATGATCCAGGTTTTTAAAGAACCATTAGAGTTGGAGGCTTTTGGAGATGTGAGTTACAAAGGGTGGTGGCCTGAAGATTTAACTGAATTCTGCTGGGATATGACGCAGCTCTGGTCTCACTGGGAAAGCTGGCCCTAGAGCTTCCAGAAGCTTTGTTGCATTAGAGATCCCACTGAAAGCCACGATAATTCTTCCCCGACAGAGGTGATTTCTGGAGAGTGTGCAGAGCAGTCTTCTCCAGCATGGAAGCTGTCCTGACCCCTGGGTCCAACTGCATTCAGTGTGGAGATGAGCTGTGAGAACAGAGGGGACAGAGTGACTTCCTAGCCCTCCCACTGTTCCTTCAGTTTCTCATGCACCTGTAAGATAGCCTTTGATTTAACTGTAGTCAGATGCACCCTTTATCGATGAGTGCACATAGGAATGATTTGGGCAAATAATACCCTTAACTGGTTGATAACAGAGATATTTGACAAAATAGCGCATGATCTTAGAGCTGAATGAAGTTGGTTTAGGATTGAAATGGTCTTGGATTCAAGTTAAACTTTATCCATTTAATATTGCCTTCAACCATGCTTAATGAAATCACAGGGTGATGTTTATTAATAAAATAAATCCCCAATGTCTCTGAGCTTTACAGGCCCAAGAAATCAACTTGGAAGTAAAGCTAAATCTGTCACGGAGACATACAAGTGTACTAGGGGAACATCTATACTGATAAGTATGGAGTTGTCCCATCTCAGGGCCCTGTATCAAGTGGCTAGGAGCGTTTGAGCATTGTTTAGTTAAACAGTTTTTTACTTGTATTTTGTTTTTCCATCCTGCAAAGTCATAAGGATGCAAAATGAGAAAAGTATAAAAATAAACCAAAAGGTTTGAAAGACATGGAAATAATGAAAAAGACAATTGAAAATTTGACTGAATTTACTCATCTCACTTTTTTCCTCTATTTTGATTTGCTTCTTTGCCTTCAGATAGAAAACAAAAACAATCAATGACATGACGGGCATCCTCTGACCTTCACTGGTGACAAGAAATGCTTCCCTTCCATGAATCCCCTCCTGCTGGAACTGGGATCTGATATGGCCCCATAGACCCATCTGTATAGGCTTGGCCTCAGCTGGAGCTACTGGAAGGTGGTAGGAGCTTCAAGAAATGAGGCCCAAGGGCAGGAAGACAGGTTACTGGGGACATGCTCTTTGAAGCTCTCCAGCTTGTACTTCCTGGCCACCACCAGGTAAGCAACTTTGCTCCCCCGCACATTCCCCACCAGGGTGTGCCACCTTACCATGAGGGAGCCCAGAAGGAATTGGGCTAAGTGATCATGGACTTCAATCTCTGAAACTGTGAGCCTAAATAAACCTTCTTCCTTACAAGTTGATTATCTCAGGTATTTTGTCACAGGGACAGAAGTCCGACGATTCATAAAACATCCCACTCCAGAACAACAGAAATTCTTTCTTCTGCTCCCACAATTACCAATTCAGTTTCTTTTGGAAGTATTTAAAGGATTCTATACCATTGAATTCTGAAACTTGTGTTTTAGGCCTCACTTGTTCAACAGTACAATGGAAGGGAAAAATCAGTTTTAAAATGATAAAACAAAGAACCGAGAGGAAGGAAAGCAATACCCAAGGGTATTGGTGGCCAAAACTAAATAAATAAATAAATAAAATAAATAACCTTCATTGACTCCTTTGTTTTTAACTCAATCTCCCAATCCGACATAGGGTATCACTTACTCATACATTTATCATTTTAGTTAGTCTAAACTCTGCCCAGCTATTATAAACATAAATAAGTAAAGTATCATTACTCCATTCATTTGTAACTCTGCAAATATTTGAGTCCCCTCTATTTACAAACACTGGGGCTAGACATGGGAGACATGGAAATTAATAAGACTTTGTCCCCAAAAAGATCTTGGGCATCCAATGATTTTGATAAAGTGAGAGATATGCTAACTACCAAGTTATTGGGAAGTTCTGACAATCTCCTTGGACCAGAACAATCCCTGAGACATAACTTTGTTTGCCTTAGTGACAGTATTGTGTCCACAGAGCTTCCCTTTGCCATCTACTTCATTGAAAGCATGGGTGAATTCATTTAAGAAAGTACAAAATGATTGGAGCTCTTTGGAATCATCCATCTGTGGCCATAGGATAATGATGGCAAATTCTTGAATACTCAGATAGATTAGAGAGTGAGGTACTTTTATTACTTAGTAATTATTTTAATTGATCATTACTATGAAGGCCGTCATGGCTTAGTAAAGTTCAAAGAAATGGAGCACACGCTTTTCCAGAGGTTGAAGTCCATGATCACTTGGCCCTAAACCTAGTGGTTTAGGACCACTTTTGGCACCCTGCTCTGCTGGAAGGTAAGCACATTGAAGAATTCTAAACACAACCAAGGGCGTAACTCACTTTGTAAAGTCCTTGTCTCCTGTTTTCCTGAGTACCCTGCTCATCTTTCCTGGACCAGCTCAGGATGCATCTCCACCACCTCTGACTTTCCAGCTACAGACTTCCTGTACCATTTATCACACTTAGTCACATCCAAGATTTTAGGTTCCTTTGTGATAATTCTACCTGGGCCCTCATGTCCCACAGCTCCTAGCACAAAGTCCTGCTCACCATTATGTTCAGTGAATCGCTGTGTTAAAAAGTGATAATTACATAAAATAAACGTACTTGAATACCTACAATTAATATGCCTTTCTTATATGCCCCTCCTTTCTCTCTTAAAAATAATCTGATTTTATTTTGTAATGTACAAAATATGAGCAAAGAGTAAAAAGAATCTTCTAATGTATCTGTCATTTGATTGTGATGGTCAATGATACACAGAGACAAAACTTAGGCCAAAATGTCGAACATTTCTCATACAACAGGTAATCAGTAACAATTTATTTATTTTTTAAATATCAAACTTACTGCTTTTCTTCCCAACTGCTTCAAGAATATATTTAACAGTTTATTGTATAATTTTCCCCCTTCTTTAATTAGACTGTGACTTAATCAACACATACTTATTAAGGGTTTGCAATGTGTAAGGAGCTGCTGTAAGAAATGTGGAGAACATAAGAAAATAAATAAAACACCCTCAAGCATTGTTGGTACAGGTGAGGTAGGGTAGAAAAAATATCAATTAGCAAGTTAACAGAGGTAAGAAGTGGACAGAGAATTTTTGAGAGAGCTCTCTCACTTAAGGATCAGCAGAGCAGCTGGACTGGGCCAGAAGGTTCATGCTGTGGGTTTCAATCTTTAGCTTAACACATGAATGAAAAGCAGGGGGCTTAAGGTAGCAGAGGAAGTTGAGACCAAATAGTCCTAGGCTCTGAATGCAATTGTGATCTGCTAATAGAGGAAAAGTGTTCATCTAGGGAGATTCAGTTAGCAATAGTTAAAGATAGACTGAAGTAATCAGAAAACAAGACATTCTGAAACTATGGTTAGAGACTAGCAGGGACAAGCCCAGAACTGTGGGTGTGGATGAGAAGGAAGGGGGGGGGACAGATTCAAGCCGCATCTCACACCCATCTGCCATTGCTCCCTCCTCCCTCCTTATTGTTGGTCTGCTCTATACCTCTTCTCTCGTTCCCTTCCCTCATCTTTCTCCGTCAATATCACAAGAGAATAGAGAAGAGCTAGAGCAAGTATCTCCATCAGGATGGCGGAATAAGGAGTATAAGTCTCAGGAATCACTTTGCCTGTGGTGATTAAAAACACATTCCCTTTTATGAGGCTGTGACTTGCCAATCCAATGAGAACACAAGTGAAAGAATGTTCAAAATGCTAGGCTCTCGGAAGTTTAATGACTATGTTCCTTCCACCACCAGCCTAACCCTTATAAAATCAAGCAGCAAAATTAATATCTCTAGCACTCCACAGTTCTATATATTCATAAAACCCAATCAAGTGGGAACTCCTCCACCTGGCTGTCTCTGACATGCTCAGTGGAAACAATTTCTTCCCTGCTCCTCCAACAAAACCTGAGTCCCTGTGAATTACCTCTATTCTAGCCACCAGCGAATGCTCTCTCATTTGGACAAACTTCACACAATTGGAGAGAGGGAAGTCTACCTTGCTCACCTTTCTTCCCCCAGAACATACTGCACCTGACCTGACACATCATGGTGTCCCGCTGGTCATTGTTTGTGGGGTGAATCAATACATAAATGATATCAGCCACTGTTTCAGGGATTCTTGGATCTTGTGAAATGTATAGGATAGAGTAAATTTCTCAAAATTCCTCTTGCCTTTGAAAAGAGTTTTCTCTGGGTAACCGAGTTTTGTCAAAGCACAGTGACTCTGGAAAGGCACTGTGAGTGATGGTAAGTGAGGCACCTGGAGAGCAGGAGGCTGCTGATGCTCACCTTAGGGCTCCAAGAGTGACAGTCCATTAACATTAGAGGTTGTGTGCATTTTGACAAGTGAAACAGCTCCCCACCTGCTGTCCTGTGGATGGAATCATTTTCCAAATGCTCAGGATAGAATTAATTTCTCGACTCCCTTTACTGCGGCGTGCTCATTATGGGCTGCCCATTCTTCATTATCTGGGTGGCGCATTATCGGCCCTGCGCTGTATCTGATAGGGAAGCGCGTCACTGAGCGCCCAGCAATCAGGCTGCCCTGTGACACCTCGATGAAAGGCCTTTTGTTCAAGCCTTGAAAAGAAATTAGGGAACTTAAGAATGATATTCTAAGCAAACGGGAAATTGGAAACCTTGATTGTTAAGTATCATAACAAAGAACTTGAGGGGGGCTGACAATGACAATGGTGTGTGTCAGAGCCACTGGTTCCTAGGACGACCAGTTCTGCGGGGAGAAAATGGGACAAGTACAGACAGAAGCCCAGCAGCACGGTGTGCAGCAGGCCGCCAAGCTGCCCTGGCCTCCCTCACGGTGACTTCCTTCCCAATAGGCCAGAACCACTTAGCCAAGGCATTTTTATTTTACTTGGTGCCCAGAGATCTCGACTCTTCTCAATTGGTAAGCAACAGGTGAGAGGAACGTCGGGGGCTTCCCTCCGAGGCCGGAGCCTCAGCATCTCCTTCCTTACTGCTGACTCTGGTGACTTTAAAACGTGAGTAGTTTGGATTTAGCTGATTTTGCCTTTTTTTTAAAACTATTATCTCTCCACCACCCCAGAATGAAATGCAATATATTCTCATTGTTGAAAATGGGGGGCATGCAGGACAGTGAAAATGAAGAAAATTAAAATTACCTATAACCACTTCACTCTGATAACTCACAGTTGAACACACACACACACACACACACACACACACACACACACAGAGTCTATATGCATTTCTTTTCTAAATTTGAGATCACAATGTACAGTATATTTCTAACCTGTGCTTTCTACTTAAAAATACAGAGTGAATTTTTGTTTGTTTTTTACTATTTTTCCATAAGAGTACAATGTTCTTTCTTGAGAGTGTAATATTCTGGTGTGATTTATGGGACTAATCTTCAGTTTTGCACAATCAGGCACATCCTATTGGGGAGGGTTATAGAAAAATTGTGAAGATCATCCTAAGCTATAAATATTTGTACAAAGAATAAATTCCTAGAAGTGGAATTCCTCCCATTTCAAGAGAATTGCTTCCATTTCATTGTCAAAATGACTACATTTAGTTTCCACCCATGTATCTAACCTCAGACACAGTGGGAGCAGACAGGCCATTGCATGAGGCCTGGCATCTTTGGGTGCCATGGACATGGATACCCGAAGCCAAAGGAGAGTGGGGAAGACAGGCTCTGCCCACTCCTGGCTGGAGGAGGAAGGTACCCTTTTGGGAACAGGAGTCTGTGAGGGACATTTCAGGACAGTCAGGTTGACATGATGGTAGGGAAACCTTTTTCTAAAAAAAAGATTTGTTTGTTTTTCATGCAATGAACAGCTGGATATCCAATGAAAGACTAAATATTTGTGGATCCAACCCCACTCTTCAGAACGGCAGCTATATTAAAACTGACATCTGGAGCTGAAAGACGGAGGCCCTCACCTGATTACATTCAGTGCCAGTCCTCAAAGAAATGGCCTCTTGAGAGGCAGTTTGTCTGCAGTGTCTAGGTGTTGGCTAACATTAACTATGAGAAGCCACGGATGATGCTGACCGACCGAGCCAGAGCCAGAGACTGGATGATACAGGTTATTTCTCAATGATGATCAGTCAACACCT
Organism: Marmota marmota marmota; assembly: GCF_001458135.2. Taxonomy (NCBI): domain Eukaryota; kingdom Metazoa; phylum Chordata; class Mammalia; order Rodentia; family Sciuridae; genus Marmota; species Marmota marmota. Next base: position 13,403,943 of record NW_025999932.1, read on the forward strand.
CACTTCCCTAGAGGAAGAAGTTGTATTTATCAATAAGGTAAAATTTTAAATCTTGTCACATCACTGCCTTATATTGACAGGGAACCTCTGAGCCTCAGACTTGCTAAAATGCCATGATTTCTGGGCGGTTGTCACATTTGCTTTCACTTTCCCCCAAGTGGCTGCCGCAAGAATAAATTTCAGGGAATGCATGTTCCAGGGGCTTGTTTTGCTATCTTGCTGAGTACAGCTCCTCCCTGCATAGATTCCACTGTGCCAGGGAGGGTCCTGCTCTCATGCATTATTCAGGGACCTCCGTGATTATTTGGTTCAGAGGAGCCCTGCTTCGTGCTGCGTCACTGGGGTTTGGGCACCAGGACATCTCAAGGCGCTCTGCAAAGCAGTGGTTTATGCATGTGTGTATCCACCTGGAGCCTGGAGCCACCCCGGAGTGAGATAAGGGCCCATTCAGTCTCACTCACAGCTCTAATCCCAGTCCAGCAAAGCAGAACAGCAGATAGTACACTCTGATTGTGTTATCAGGCCCTTCTGTTCACCACGCTCTCTTCTTAGCTAATTTCTCAGGCGCTGCTTCTAGGGAATGTGAGAATTACACACAGTCACACAGTAGAAACGATGAGGTGTTCCTGTGGCAATTGTTTAGCACTGGCCAATTTGGAAAGAAAAAGCAGTAAATCAGGATATTTAAGAACAAAACAATGTTTAGAGCTACATTGGACAGCTTTGATGCAATTTCCCAAAACATCACAAGAATTAAAAAAAAAAAATCATCTCTGTCTAGATTTTGCCATTAAGGATTCTTCTGTTTTAGGATTTTGCTATCCGAACTATGCGATCATTTTAGCATATTAAATAAAATTCCTGAGAAGTTCCAACCTGATTCCACCCCTTGGGATCCCACAAAGATGAAAATCCCAGAGGCCACCTAGATGATGACTAGGGAGAAAGCTAATTGAAAATAGGGAAAATTCCATGTGAAATGAAAATTGACATCAATAGTAATGGTAATGGTCAACGTTTATTGAGTGCCTACTATGGTCAACATTTATTGAGTGCCTACTATGCCCAAGTTTAGTGCTAGGTGATATTCTCTCACATTGACCAATTTAGTCATCAAAACAACCCTGTGAGCTTCCTAGGGTTTAGATGACTGTGATTTCACAAGCAAGAGTGTTTGTGACATCTTGTCAAAGTCAGGCTGTCTTGGAGATGCAGATTCTGATTTAATGGCCCCGCCTTTTTTCAACTTAAGCTCCAGAGACCAAATGAGCATCTCAGGGAGAAGAACTTGTGTTTACCTGTGAGTAGGCAGCAGCAGATGACAGAGGGACAGCACACTGCACACACAGAGTGGACGGGAAGCAGGAGGCATAGAGGGCTTCCATCTTACCTCAGCATGAGAGCACATGGCTCCAGAGGGTCCTCAACATATTTATGGCTTAGAAGAAGCCATAGAAGCAATTTCCCTCAACTCGGCACACTCACAAAACATGAAGCAAATTTACACAGGAGGAAAGGGTATTGGAGACAATGGGGAATTGCAGTTGGATTTGCTTTTAATGCTCCCAAGGAATCTAGAAGCAGAATGCTGTAGTAGTCTCAGAACAATAAAAGATGGTTGAAAATAACTATGCAAGAGAATTCAGATAAAGCCAAAGCTCATGCAATGCTATAATTTTCTTTTTGGCTTTAAAGTCGGTCTTTTTAATTTTTTTTTTTTGATACAAAATGCTATAAAGACTCAGAAAAGTGTTCAAAGAAGCTTGCTGGATCCAGAAGTTGTCTGTTCCAAATCTTTTATTCGGAGAGAGAAAATTCAAGGCAAGTTCAAGTTAAGCTACTCATTTGTACAGAGCATGAGTGCATAATTTCATGCCTATTGGAAACTTCACTTAAGATGCAGTGAAAAGAAAATAGACTTCAAGGCGGAAAGACCTGTGTTCCAATTTTAGGCTCACTTCCTCTCCAGTGTGAACTGGTTAGCTCATACCCCCTCTGGAAGCCTTAGTTTCATCTTATTTATTTGCCAGGGTATAAATGTTAACTTCATAGAGTTGTGGCAAAGATTGAATCAAATAAGGAATGTGAAGGGCCCAGTGGGAGCTGACACCTCAGCATAGGTGCACTGTATGCTCAATGTCCCCCCATTCTCCTCCAACACTGGAGCCTCAAAATCTGCCCAAACCCAGTGAACTGAAGATATTAAACAGGCTGTGCTGGTGATAAAAAAAGCCTGTGGTGCTTGGCATTCGTATAATGATCTTACAGCTTTCAGAAATACTTCCCTCGTCCATTATCATTTTATCTCACTATGTGATCCTGTCAGGGGTAGCAATGGAAATCTTTTTCTTCTGGCTTTCCAGATGAGGAAACTGATGCTCAAAGGTATAAAAGGATTTCCCCAAGGGCAACAAGTAAGGAGCCACGGAGCAGGACTTCTCTTTTCCTTCTTTGCCTCCTGTGATAGTTTAGTTTGTCTGTTTAAAGATCCTTGCTGAAGAAGCCAGATTCAGAAAGTCAAGGGTCATGTTTTCTCTTATATGTGGAAGCTACAGAGAAAAAAGGAATTAAAAAGGAACCTTATGAGGAAAATAGAAGGGAGATCAGTGGAGTAGAGGACAAAGAGGGTGTGCTGGGAGGGAAAGGGGGTACTAGGAAATGAAACTGAGCAAATTATGTTCTGTGTACATATAGATAGATCACATGAACTCCACTTTTATGTATAACTATACTGTACCAATAAAAAAATCAAGTAAAGTGCTTGTTGATTATGCAATTCATGCCAAGTACTCTATTAGGTTATTGAGATATAATATGCCCAAGACGGTTTGACGTTAAGGAGCTGACCCTGTCATCTGTGACTACCCCTCGTCATCTACTTTTGTTCTAATCTGGTTAAGAGTTTAAAGAAAAAACATGAAATTAGCAGTTTGTTCTTCGAGTTTGGAGGTTTCAATAATATATATGTGTATATAAAATTATATACAGATACAACCCTTGTAGTCTTTTATCCATAATATTTGGATTTTTTTGTTTTTGTTGTTTTTGGCAGAGCTTGGGAATGAATGCAGGATCTCGTGCATGCTAGGCAAGTACTCTACCACTAAGCTACTTCCTCAGCCCCTTTCATGCATATTCTTAAAAGAATTTGCACGTTTCACAAACTCCATATCAAAAAAGACCAGGATGGATGGTGTCAGAGCTTGAACATGTCTGCAGTTCCTAAGGAAGGAAGCAGTTGCTGCTCAGCGTCTTGTGTTGGCTAGCATTATCTGGGCACCTCAGCTGCCAACATCACGCCCCCCGCCCCACGCTGTGTAACCGCAGTCTGTGCTGATCACACCTGTGTGTGGATGACAAACAGGCCAGACGCCATCTTTAACGTCCCTGTGTTCTCTCTGGGGCCAAACGTCAGGTGTTTCTCTCTCATTTTCTCTTCTCTTTTTCTTCTTCATTTCTGATCTATGATATTTGTCTCTGTACTAGGAACCACAGGCAGGGCTAGTAATTCATTTGTGACTGGAGGCCAGTGTTACTCCACAAATGAATCTAGGGGAAACCAAATTACCCTGGAAGTAGTACGGAGTCCTAATCAGGTTCTCTCCAAAATCCATTTCTTCACGAGAATTAGCATGAGGTGTTCCAGAAGCCCCGCCCACCACATGGACCCTCAATGGGAGCTTTCAGCTGCAGCAGGCTCAAAAGCCCTGTTGTAATTCTGTCTAATTAATAAAGCAATGGCAGAAATCTAAACAACAACAAAAAAAATGCATGATCATTGAAATCTCCCAGCAAAAAAATCAATCGGCTCTGTCTCAGAGTCGCCTTGAGTGCTTCTTTCATCAATTCAAGTGTGGAGCACAGTGACCTTAAGTTGCAAATATTTTTCTTCAGGCATGATTGAAGCATCAGAGAGGTAATAGGTTTCAACATTTGTTTCTTAAAGATTTTAAAACACTCAACTGAGGACACTTACTTTCCCACTCTCCTCTGCTATATGTAAATCTGAGAAAATAATCTGTCAGACTTTTAAGATAAACGTAGCTTGGGGCTTCAAGAAGTGACTTTTACATTTGTGCAATCAATACATGGATTAAAAATAAAGGAGGAATCCCTTAGGAGGCAAAAATAATGTGACTGCAGTTCTCTTGCTTTGCGAATTTCCCTAAAAATGATCCTTTGCATTGATGATTTCTCTAGGTGATAATCAGAAGGGGAAAAAAGAGTCACTGGTCCTTTTAAAATTGACACCTGCTACTATCTCTGCATCCTTCATTGAAATGAGGTGTATTATGTTAATGCTTATCTAAACGAAAAACAATTTAAAGGCATAAAGCAAGCAAAAGAATGTAATGAAAAGGGGGGGGTGGTGGTGGATATCAATAAAAAGACAACAAAACACTTAAAAGCTTTTCACTGGTTTTCCGTTTAGGCAGCTGTAGCCACAAGGGGGCTCTCGAATCTTCCCAAACACAGTTAAGTGCTGAGAGCTATTTTTCTAGTAATTAATTTCCACAAATCGATATTACCCATTAATGTACATTCCAGAGACACGCTACAGACTTCTGACACTTTACACCCAAGTTAAAGAGAGAGTTTCGTATAAAAATTCAAGGGGCTCACAGTGATTGTAAGTCAAAACCGAAATCAGTTGCACCTGTGATTTTCTGTGTCTGCTCTAGCATAAAAATCCCAACGCTGCAGATTTCATCAAAGGTTAAAACTGAATTCGAAGCTCTGTGTATATAATGAAGCACGTTGACCTCCAATGACTTTAAAGGCTTTCCTCCTTCTCTGCCACATCATGGACCCCCAAACAGCCATAGAGGGTTACATAGCAGTTAAAAGGCAATGACCCTTTCCTAGGGGGGTGGGAATTTGGAGAGCCATTAGTTCTGGAGGCACTGGACTCCCGCTGAAAGCCTGATGGGGCTGGTGGCGTTACAGTCTGCACCACAAAAGATACTTCAGTGCAAGAGGCTGTTTTAATTTTCTGTTCAAGCCACAAGATTAGGGGCAGAATCTAGTGCTACACTCAGGCAGAATTGGAGCAAATCAGGAAAGACTGGAAATGCAGGCCCAGTACAAGAGAGAGCACCACTTATGACCCCTGCACAGGGAAAATCTAGGAACAGAAGTGTTCCAAACACATCCTACTAGAGTGGTTAAAATACCAAGTGCAGAAAGATCCTCTGAGCTTTGACTGGAATTTTTTTTTTTTTTTTTGTGACTTCCATTTGGGTGAAATAGTCCCAAAGAAGAGTCAGCATGGATAATAGTTCTGCTGTTATGACGTGGGAGTGCTTCTGGGGCATTGGTTACATGAACCTGCCCCTTCTATATGGCTTGCTCTCTTGGAACTGGGACCCACCCAGAGGGTGAAGACATGAAGGGACAGCGAGTGGGAGCAGCACAGTTGTCCTTCATGGTCAGGGTCTCCACATGTCATGACCTGATGTGCATTTGTTTCTTGAAATTGAGAATCATCACTATAGAGCAATCCCTGGTTCAGGAAGGCAGTGTTCCTTCTCAGACTCAGGCCCCCATTGTTTGGCAGGTGCCCCCAGAATAAATTAAACTAAGCCTTGATGTAAACTGCACAGATTTTCAGCTAATACTTTTTGGAGTTAGTGGCTCCTCGAGTTGAATTCATGGTTGCAATAGCAGTAGCCTCTCGGTTTACCTATCACTTGTCTTCTGAATTTCAGAAGGTGCCTCCTAGGCTTAGGAGAACCTGCCTGTCATAGTTCTTCCAGGTCTTCCCATATGTCCTTCAAAGCCTTCCTCTTCATCACTCTGAAGGTCACTTTTGTGCTTTCTCATAGCTACGCCAGAATCTGTCATTCACGCACTGATTTTGACTTTCTAAAAGGGGTTGCTTGTTAGATCACTCCAGCCACAACCTGGAGATTAAGTCTAGGGCCAGTGTACAGATGAGGACCCTCAATTCTCCTGCCTCAGAGCTCTGCCCCTCCAGAAGGACAGCTGGGACTTGAGAGGGGCCAGCATCCAGCAGGCAGAATCACTCATTACATTTTGCTTTTGGACAAAGCACGTGTAGTCAAATTTCTTTGTTTGAAATGCATTTTGGCCTTAAAAATAACTTAACTATCCTTGATCTCCCATTGAGAGATGTCATGGGTTGAGTGGTATTCCCCCAGAGTAACTGTGAGTATTTGTAAATTCAACCTTGGTTGGAAGTAACATTTTTTGTGGATAAATCAAGTTAAAATGAGGTCATTAGAGCAAGCCTTAATCTAGTATGACTGGTGTCCTTACAAAGAGAGAAAATTTGGACACAGGCACATAAACACGGAGAGCTATAAGACAAGGTGTGCCTGAGGCTTCCAGAAGCTGGGAGGGAGGCAAGGAACAGATTCTCTCTCATGGTCCTCAGAGGGACCAGCCTACTCAGGCTTTGAGTTTGCTCTTCTAGAGTCCAGACTGCGAGAGAATGGGTTTCTATTGTGTAAGTCACCCGGTTTGTGGTCCTTTTTTTTGCAGCAGCCTTAGAAAACTATGGCAAGAGAGCTTTTTGTTGGAGAAAAACATAATGGCAGAGAAAATCAGAACTAATTATCCACCTTGAACAGCCTTATCTTTATCTACAAATATGAAGAGATCCATAAAGAGTTACTAAACATTTGGGGGGGAAATGAATAAACAGAATAACTGTATGGAAAAGTAGGTAATTTAAGGAATCAAAGAGAACATTTAAAATATGACTATCAGGAGACATTAATGTATCTATTAAACAAAAATAGGATACTAAGGAAAAGGACAAGAAGGAGTTCTTAGAAATTAATTTACATTCATATGTGCATATATGTAATAAGCCTGAAAAAAAGTCAGTAGATAAGATAAAGGATGGGGTCCAGGCAACCTTACAGATATGAAGAAAGGGTAAGGAGACGGAGAATATTGAGAAATTAATTTAAGGGATGGAGAGATGGATTCTATAGATTTTACTACTCATCTAGAAAAAAAAAATCCAGATAGAAAATAAAGAGAAAAAATAAACTAAAAAGGAAGAAATAATAAATGTAAAAATAACTACCAAGTAAGCCTGAAAAAACTCTGTGCATTCAAATTGAAAAGGTTTTGGAATTCAAGGAATGTGAATGAAATTTTAGAACCCCAAATGAGAAGATCCAAAATCTTCTAGAGGGAGGGACCTAATGCTAATTCACATTAAGGGGTGGGGGGTGGGGGTGGGGGGCAGGGGGCACTGAGGAAGAATAATGTTACCTTAGATTAGGTGGAGGGAAGTGATGGGAGGGGAAGGGAGGGGATGTGGGGATAGGAAAGATAGTAGAATGAAACAGACATTATTACTTTAAGTATATATGTGACTGCATGACCAATATGATTCTGCAACATGTACACACAGAAAAAAGAGAAATTATATCCATCTATGTATGATATATCAAATTGCATAAATGCATTCTACTGTCAGGTATAACTAATTAAAACAAATTTAAAGAAATTTAAAAAGCCCAAATGGCCAACTATTTTCTCATCAGAACTCTAAAGTACAGAAACAATCTATCAGTGGCTTCCAACTTTCCAGGGAAAATAATTTTAAATATTGAATTTTATGCTTAGGCAAATTATTGATCAAGAGTACGGGTAAAATAAAAACAATGATGTGCTCAAATATTTCACTTCCTCTACACTTTCTGTGGTAAAAGGTGATTTATTGAAAAAATATCTTAACATAAATTTAAAAAGATATATGGAAATGGTGGGATCTAAGACCCTGGAATTGACCTAGTCGGCAAGGAAAAGATTTTTAAAAATGGCAACTCAGATATCTTTAAGAAAAATACACATGGGAGAAAATTATTTTCCTTTCAACAAACACCAAAATTCACAGGTTGAATATTTTCAACCCGATGTGATTCTGCAATCTGTATTTGGGGTAAAATTGGGAGTTCATAACCAACTTGAATCTAATGTATGAAATATGATATGTCAAGAGCTTTATAATGTTTTGAACAACCAATAAAAAAAATAAATTAAAAAAAAACAATAACAAAAGAGGCAGAGAATCTTTCTCTACATAAGGTAAAAACAAAGACAATTAGCAACTCTAAGGAAAATAAAAAGCTGAAAGAGAAAGTTACAACTAGATGTGAAGCAACCAATAATTAAACATGGTATTCTTTTAAATTTTACGGACTAGATGGGGTACAGGAAAGCAGAGTCCATTGACCTTGCAAGAGTTAAAGGAATCCTTGTATATCCCCCCGCCTTTTTTTTAGATACCGGGGAATGAATTCAGGAACACTAGACCACTGACCCTGTTTTTATTTAAAAACAGGGTCTCACTGAGTTGCTTAGCGCCTTGCTTTTGTGGAAGCTGGCTTTGAACTCAGGATCCTCCTTCCTCAGCCTCCCGAGCTGCACTACCACACCCAATTTTTACATTCCCTTCTAATCACACTGCTTGTGAATAGTGACATGATCACATTATACGTGTTATTTACTGGATTTTTATTGTTTAATTTTTAGAATCCTCCTAGAGAACAAAATCAGAAATCGTTCTACAATTTTTATGCCTGATCTATGTTGAAGTCCAGATGTAAATGTCAGAAAGCCTTAGATTGAAGGTAAGGCCAACACACGTGGAGCTAGAGTGAGCGGAGGGAGAAGCTAGATGCATTTGAACTAACTCTCTTGTTTTTTGCAGTGGAGGATCAAGAGATCTCTGGGTGGTAGAGAAAGAAATGACAAATACTTCTTGGGCCTGCACAGCAGAGGCAGGAGAAGCAGCAGCAGATCAGGAAAGGGCTATGGCCCAGGGGCCTTGCTCCTTATTGTGCTGGGAGGACACAAGTGCCGGTGCAGGGGTGGATGTAGCCTTCTTGGGAAGGGGAGTGGCATGTCGATGGCTTTGAGCACCCTTCCATTCAGTCTCCATTGCATTTTGTGGCATGGATTCTCTTAAAGTTGGATATAGAGTTCATACCGAACTCTTTTTCTGTGCTTTTAACATTTGCCTTCCTATTTTTGCTTTTATTCCTTTTTGTCAGATCCTAAGATAGCTGTGGGGTTGGTAAACCTGCACTTATGCTACCATCTTTCTGGAAGTAAATTGCAAAATTGATCTTGATACCCAACTGTCTCAGAAGCAAGGGCTTTAAATATAGTTCCTCTGCCAGACCAGAAATAAAATTAGAGAGGAGGCAGAGCTGATCTCCTTGGTAGTGGGTTCAGAGCAGAGCAGCAGAAGGAGGCAGGACCTGTGACCACCCAGTCCCCAGGAACTGTAATGACAGGAACCTAATAACCCCAACCAGGTTCCCTTGAATTTAAACCTGCAAGAATCGCCAGAGACAGGGATCTTTTTAGCAACTCCTACGTTAGATATCAAAGATGGGTCTCCGCTGTCTGAGACAAAGGTAACTCCTTACATCCAGAAGAGGAAAAGATACCATAACTGACAGTTTTATAATGAGCAGAGCTTCACCTAACGATGTCCCAGAGTTTGAAGAATAAAAGGTAACTGTTAGCCAGCTAATGATTGTTAACAGGCAAGCTGCCTTTCCACGCAGACCTGCGTCTTCAGGTGCCAGTGAGGAGGAGAACCATGTTGAAAAGTTACCAGAGCCAAGTTCAGAATTCTTTTTAGGAGAAGGTTTCTGCTCAGTAACACATCTACCTTGGTGTGTGTTTTTACACAGAAGCTCTAGCTTAGCACAGAGGGGCTGGGGCCAGATTAAAACGAGGAATCAACTACTTCCTACAGAAGTGAACTTGAATTTGGAGGAAAGGGAAGTACAAAGGAAAGACAACGTTCAAGAAAGAAATAGAGAATGGCAGGCCACACTTAAGAGGGAAGGCATCTGAGGATATATTGGCCGGCAAGAAGATTCTAATGCCAGACGACTGAGAGATCTGAAGAATAAGGATGGCTCATATTAACTTTTCAACTAACTTCTGTGTGATTCTGTCATGTGAGCCCCCTCAGCCACCCCTCACCATCAGTGAAGTCTGCTAGACAAATGTCCTGTCGGGGGGGCGGGTAGATTGAAGCTATGAAGCCGTGCCAGGGTAAGGATGCCTCTGAACTTGTATCTGAGTCAAGGTGACTGGGAAAAGCTGTGTGCTTCATCCCAGCTAACCCCAGACCCTAACCAGTTATACCACCCAGCCCATCTGGAAGACCCCAGACTCATGCCCCAAACACTCTCCCTTTACCTAAGTCTGTTCTGGGCACATACTTTCCAAGCTAATAGAAATGGGTTGCTAGCCTAGCTGTGACATGGGCTTAAGAGCCAGGTTATTGCTGGTTTTTTCATGTTTCTACCTTTGATTTCAAGCCTTGATATTCTTCCCGTGTTAAAAAAGAACTTCTTTTAGTACCAAAAGACTAAGTTACAATGGGAGGTACAAACAGTTATTTATTATACATGCCTCACTTTCTAATTTGTTTTTAATGAAGTTTTCTGTTCATGTTTTTTATTCATTAATTCATCCAAAAAATTCTTAAACGCCTACCATGTTGCAGCCACTGTAGGTTCTACTCTATGAAATAATTCCACCTTTTTTGTACTTGGTAATAAATACATTTGCTTCCCAATATAGCAAAACTTGAGTAATATTAAGCTCTTCTTTGATATTCTTTTCACCGATAACTACATTTTTTTCTATTTACATAGAACTCAAGGCATTTATTGAACATTTTCCAAAGATTTTTTTTTTTTAACACTCTAGCCAAGTGGATGAAAAAGAATTGTTATTCTGATTCAAAGATGACTCAGGAACAGGGCCCAAATCCTATCAGGAGTCAAAAAGCCCTTTAAAAATAGGACCATTTCTTCTTGGTCCTCCCTGCCTGATGGTGCCTTATCGCTTCCTGGCTAACGCTGAATGGATATTTCCTTTGCAGCCCTGAGGTAAGTAACAAGAATGGCTTTTCATTTCTGCTGTTGCTTTTACACCAGGAAAAATGTTCATTTTACTTCATTAACAAGAAAAGACTCACACCGTCTAGGGGCCTGGTGCTGCTGCCTGCAGAACATTGTTTCCTTGTCTCTTGTCCTGAACAGACCAATGGGGTCGGGAGGTCTCTAGAGAGCTTGCTGTGGGATGACCTTCATTATTAGTGTTAGTGTATTGTTTGCAGCTCATCAGCCTATAATTAAGACCACAGGAAAACTTAAACTATAATTTCTTATTTTTTATTAACACAGGAAGAATTGCTAAGCCTTTGGCTACATCTGTTGGTGTTTGTTGGTTTGTCGTGTTGTGGACAGTGTCCCCTCAGTTAAAGCCATGCAGGTCCCCCTGACCCTTAACACACACCCAAGCTCTAGGTCAGCAGCAGAGGCCCCACACTGGGCGATACCTTCTCCCCCGCTATGATCAACTTAACTAGAAATTCATTTGAAACATGGTTTTGAGACTTGCCCATCAGCCAGGAGCCCGGCTTCGACACCACCAACTTGGACGAAAGATTTAACCTTCCTGGAGCTTTACCACCCTTGCCTCTAATTAGAGATCAAAACAGCACCACCTCCAAGGGTTTCCTGTGAGGATTCCATGAGTCACGACATGGAAGGGTCAGCACAGAGATCCTGCTGTGAGCCCTTCTATTATTAATAGAGCCTTAATAAAGGTTTATTCATTCTCCTCAGTCAGAGTTCTGTGGCCCTAACAACACATGGAAAAGCCCCCCAAATGCCTGTATGGAGCGCCTCCACCTGGTGAGGGGAGGAAATGGGCCTGCTTCCTCCTTCGCTCCTCCTTCCCTTTGCCTCCCTCCCTGACTGAAGGGCGGAGAAGGGATTTCTAATCATGTTGGTTAAATCCCAGAACAAAATGGAGCCGCGTCAGCCTGATAGGAGGGCTACTGGACCTTTAAACAAGCCACCGTTGTGGGACCACCCTGTTTCTTCTGTCATACTGCAGAGCCAGGATGCCTTGCTGTAGCCCCCAGGTATGAACCACACTTTCCAAATCAGCTCTTACCTGGTTCCAATCTTGGAGGGTTTTGGATGCTGACTTTGAGTCTATTTGGCACTTTTACCCTTGGCCAATGTTTTGTCTGCTTTTTCACTACTGTGACTAAAAGACCTGGCAAGGACTGTTATAGAGGAGGAACAGTTTATTTGGGGGCTCGCGGTTTCAGAGGTCTCCGTCCATAGACATCTGGCTTCATTCCTCAGGGCTGGAGGTAGGGAAGAAGGACATGGTGGAAGAGTGTGGTGGAGGGAAGTGGCTCAATGATGATCAGGAAGCAGAGACAGACTTCACTCGCCAGATACAAAACATACACGCCAAAGTCATGTCCCCTAGTGACCACCTCTTCCAACTACACCCTACCGGCCTTCAGTCACCACTCAGTTAATCCCATTAGGGGATTAATTCACTGATTGGGTTAAGACTCTCACAACTCAATTATTTCTCCTCTGAACTTTCTTGCATTGTCACACTTGTGTGCGCTTTTGGGAGATGCCTGTGTTAGGTGCAGGACAGGCTGAATAAGCTGTCTGCAGGGCCTGCCAAACAAAGCTAGCTGCAGGATGACCTGGCCACTCAAACCCTCTGTCTGCTTCTTTATCAATTGTTTGCTTCAAGCCCAAACGCCCAAGCCCCCGCTCAAGGCTGAGCGCTTCGCCCCCCTGCTCCAGGCTGAACACTCAACCTGGCACTCAAGGCCGAACACTTAACCCCCTTGTGTGCCAACAAGGCAGCTTGCAGACCCAGAGACCCCATTAGATTTAGGCTATAAAAACTCCCTCCTGCCGGGCCTCTCTCTCTTCTCTCTTGCGCTCTCTGTCTCCTTTGCATGCGTGCTCTCTTCTCTCTTCTCTCCCCCCCCCTCCTTCTCTTTCTCTCTCTTCTCCTCTGTTTCACTGCTGTAATAAAGATCTCTTGGTTGCTCCGAGAGTTGTGGTCACTTTCCTTTCAGCCTGTCATTCAAACCATAACAGCCAGGAACCCCAATGTGAGCATGCTAGTGTGCTGGTCCTAAGAGTATCAAAATCTACTCCAAATGCCCAGCCCCAGGCACTGTGTCAAAGTCTATGGATTCATAAGCGTGTATAAGCCCTGTAAGCCTGAGGGAGGAAGGTGTCAATATCTTCACCTTTCAAGGGACCAAACAGGTTATGGATCTTGTCACAGAGCTAATATATGGAAATCCAGCTCTCTCCTACTGCAAAGCCAGTGTCCATAAGTCTTATGCAGCACCATCTTAAATGTGGAGGAATTGTGGTAAGTGGCAGCAATCCCCCAACTAATAAAACACAAGCCCTGGCCCCATGGAGCTTGTGGTCAAGATGGGAAACAGCACCAGGTGTGGCCTGTAGATCACCTGAGCAACTTCGTAATGAGTAAGTTGCCAACCCTCTGCTGCACCAGACTTGCTGATTCATGGACCCACAGTTTCTGCGTTTTCAAATGTATCTCCAGATTGCTCTTAAAGAAATTAAAAGTTAAAAACTAGTAGTTTCAAATTTAAAAGTGGAAAACAAGACAGGATATGAAATGGCATATTTTTAGGAAATCCTTTAAAACATTCATCCATAAGAGTGTTCCTTTTGCCAAACTTATCTTTCTAAATTCTTTGCCTGACTCTTTTCTGGGGTTGCTTAAATTCACCAAACATAACTCTCAGTTAGGAGAGTCATGTTAGCATTGGATTACAATAAAGATTTTATTACTAGACTTCACTTTTTAAAAAAGAATACATTATTACAAGGCTAACAAGAACCGTAACTCAGGCATGACAAACGTGCACTCCCAGGTCCAAGAGCCTTTTCCTTGAGTCTAAAATATTAAGCAATAGCTCAAACAGCTAGAGGTGAATCTATAAATTCTCCCCAGATCAGCATGCATTTTGTTGTGTCCTGTTTTTCAGCTTAAAGGAGGGTCGTGCTATCATTTTAGGAGGAACTTTGGCCTCTCTACATTCCATCTGTACGATGGCTCTCTTCATCTGTGTCCCTGTTTTAATTCTCAGAGACCATTTCCTTCATATTAATCATCAAATTGACTTTTCACGTAAATCCTCTATCCAAAACCAACTGGAGTTTCCTGAAAGAGGTCCCCTCAATCTGACAAAGTGAAATTCTCTGCCATCTGGATCCCTCATCTTTTCTTTCTTCTTTCATTTTTTTTTTTTTTTTAAGACTCTGTCTCTTCAAAATTAAGCTTTTTGGAGAACTGGCCCATTGATGATTCTACAGGCCCAACTCTATGCTTCACTTCTGCCTTTTCTCCTGTAAGTGCTGCATCAGTCAGACTAGGCTGGTTTGATGGCACTCACCAAACAATTTCTTACTCTCAGTGACTTAAAACAACAAAGGCTTGTTTTTGTGCCAGTGTTCGTCATAAGTTAGCAGGGAGCTGGCCTCAATTTCATACTCCAGAGTCAACTGATGATGGAGCCATTGAGGACACCATTGGCTGTCAGGCCAGAGGGCAGACAGATCTAGAGACTCATGCTGGCAATTATGACCTTTGACCAGGAAGTACCAATTGTGACCTTTGACCCAGAAGTGATACATACCTCCACTCATTCATCCAAACTAGCCACATGTTTCCACCCAACCACAGGATGTAGAATCCCACCAGTGGCTCAAATTGCGCGGTGGTGGTGGGGGGGGATCCTTTCAATACTAAACACTGAGCTCAAATAACACTTCTGTTGCTTTTAAAACAGAGCCCAGCTGGATGGCAGTGGTCTCTTTTTCTCTTTGTTCTAAGAATTCTTACTTTCTGTTCCATTTGGCACTGTCAGATTGATACATACTCTAAATTATTATTTCATGTATATGTCTTACATCCCCTGAGAACAGAAATTGTGTCTTTTTGGAAGTCATTCACCTGATCTACCACAGTTAAGAGCTCATAATAGATATTTCACAGTGTATCTAGGCATTGATTACATTTCTAAATTACAGTTAAAATATGACATCTATAACCACTCTTTCATTTTGCACCACTGATATATGCTCACGGCACATTAGATCTTTGAACTCCTTGTGTATTCAGTTAAAGGCTTATGACAATCATTTCAAACGTTATTTCTTTACTTTGTTTTATAAAGCATCACATTTTCTGAAACACTTGTTTTTAGATATTTTTAAAACGTGTTACATGTATCCCAAACACAGGACAGCGCCTGACAGATCATAAGCACTGAGTACATATCTGTTGAATGATAAAATCAATCTGTGTTCAAAACAACCCTAAAATAAAGAAAGCTTATTTTACAGATGAAGAAATTGATTGGGGTTTAGGGAAGTCTGGTTTTAAAAAAAAGTAACATAGTAATCTGACATAAAATAAACTTTTATCAAAACTATTAAAAGAATATCGCTTTGATTTAGGGTAGAATTTATATTTTAAAAGCTTTTAAGCTCTTATTCCAGCTGCGCTTTTCAGGACAACCAAGAGAAGTCAACTCTAGCTAGTTAGGGAGAAAAAGACACTTGTGGGAGCAAGGAGGAGTGGGTAAAGGAGAACTGTAGAACTGGCTAGAGAATTAGGACCAGAAAGGAAATCTGGAGTGAGGAGGCCCGGCCTGGAGGGAGTCCCCTGGCAGGGAGTCTGCTGAGGAAGGCACAGAGCCAGTGCTTTTCCTGCTGGCTCCAGGCTCTGTGGATCCTGGGACCCATGCCTGCCTGACTCTCTGGCCAGCTCCTCTGACCTGCACGTCACTGGTCAAGCCTGCTTACATGTTATAGGAGATGGAGTCCTGTGTCTCCCATCTTGGGAACCTCAGGAAGAATACAAGCAGGAAATGAACCAAATGGCAATTTTCAACATAGTTATATATTGTTATATATAGTTATATATAGTTACATCCATGAGCTGGATCGGTACTTCTGCTTCCAAATCAATAAAACATGATCAACCCTTGTATCAGAGCTTAGAGTGTAGAAAGTGCTTCCACACCAATTACCCCTTAGGGCTAGATGTAACTGCTGTTCCCATTCTGTAACAAGGAAACTGAGTCACAGGCAGGTTACCTGATGGGAACAATGACAGAATGTGTTAATGGAGACAGAGCCCAATACCACAGCCTTTCTTTCTCCATTAAAGTGTTTATTTTACCACACTACACTGCATTTCAGTTCGCAGTAGAATTCAGGAAGTGTAGAACAACATACACGAGATGATCAAAATTTCTTTATTTAGAATGCTTGTTATGGTTTAGCTATGAAGTGTACCCCCAAAATTCATGTGTGGGGGCAATATAAGAAAGTTTAGAGATGAAATGATTGGGTTATGCTAGCTTAACCTAATCACTGCACTAATCCCCTGATAGGGATTAACTGGGTGGTAACTATAGGCAGGTAGGGTATGGCTGAGGAGGCGGGTCCCTAGGGGCATGCTTCTGGGGTATATATTTTATCCTTGTTGAGTGGAGAGTGCTCCCCTGACCCCTGTATTTCTCCCCTCTCTGTCCTGATGTGATGTCCTGAGACACTCTCCTCCACCACAATTTTCCACCATGTTGGGCTCTGAGGAATGGAGATGGCCATCCATGGACTGAGACCTCTGAAACTGTGACCCCAAAGCAAACTTTTCCTCCTCTAAAATTGTTCCACCAGGTCTTTGGGTCACGGAAATGAAAAATCTTACTAAAACAATGCTGCTTCCCAACTTCTCATGGGCTGGCACATGTAGAGAGCTTGATTGTGCAGCCTACTGGGCAAATGGATGAGGCCAGCAGGCCGGAGGCTCCAGGTAAACCTGGGCCCATCAGGCTCCAGGGAAGGCTGAGAGCAATGAGATCTCACATCATACTATTTGAGGAGCTCTGGTTTATTGAAGAGCTACATAAAAACCATGATGATAAGAGATAGGGTTTTATTTTCATTTTGCTGCATATAAATTTCCAGTTCTCCCAGTACCATTTGTTGAAGAGGCTCTCTTTTCTCCACTGTATGTTTTTGGTGCCTTTGTCTCCTATGAGATAACTGTATTGATGTGGTTTGGCTCTGTGTCTTCTATTCTGTACCATTGGTCTACATGTCTGTTTTTGGTGCCAATACCATGCCATTTTTTGTTATTATAGCTTTGTAGTATAGTTTAAGGTCTGGTATTGTGATGCATCCTGCTTCACTCTTCTTGCTAAGGATTACTTTGGCTATTCTGGGTCTCTTATTTTTCCAAATGAATTTCATGATTGCTTTTTCTATTTCTATAAGGAATGGCATTTAGATTTTAATTGGAATTGCACTGACTCTGTATAGTGCTTTTGTTAGTATGGCCATTTTGACAATATTAATTTTGCTATCCAAGAGCATGGGAGATCTTTCCATCTTCTAAGGTCTTCTTCAATTTTTTTCTTTAGTGTTCTGTAGTTTTCCTCATAGAGGTTTTTCACCTCTTTTGTTAAGTTGATTCCCAAGTATTTTATTTTATTATTTTAAGGCTATTGAGAGTGGGACAGTTTTCCTAATTTCTCTTTCAGAGGATTCATCATTGATGCATAGAAATGCTTTTGACTTATGGGTTTTGATTTTATATCCTATTACTTTGCTGAATTAATTAATTAATTCTAGATGTTTTCTGGTGGAGTTTTTTGATCCTCTAAATACAAAACTCAACTCAAAGTGGATCAAGGACCTAGGAATTAGTCCAGAGACCCTTCACCTAATAGAGGAAAAAGTAGGCCCAAATCTTCATCATGTCAGATTAGGTCCTGACTTCCTTAACATAAAAACTCCTAAAGCTCAAGAAATAAAATCAAGAATTAATAAATGAGATGAACTCAAACTAAAAAGCTTCTTCTCAGCAAAAGAAATGATCAATGAGGTGAATAGAAAGCCTACATTTTGGGAGCAAATTTTTACCATACACACGTCAGACAGAGCACTAATCTCCAGGATATATAAAGAATTCAAAAAACTTAACACCAAAAAAACAAATAGCCCAATCAATAAATGGGCTAAGGAGCTGAACAGACACTTCACTTCTCAAAAGAAGATATACACTCCATCAACAAATACATGAAAAAATGTTCAACATCTGTAGTAATTTGAGAAATGCAAATCAAAACTACTCTAAGATTTCATCTTATGCCAGTCAGAATGGAAGCTATCAATAAGATACACAAAAATAAATGCTGGTGAGGATGTGGGGGAAAAGGCACACTCATTCATTGCTGGTGGGACTACAAATTGGTGCAACCAACCTGGAAAGCAGTATGGAGATTCCGTAGAAAACTTACAATGAAACCTCCATTTGACCCAGCTATCCCACTCCTCTCTGTACCCTAAAGACTTAAAAACAGCATACTATAGTAATGCAGCCACTTCAACGTTTATAGAAGCAGAAAAATTCACAATTGCTGAACTGTGGAAGCGACCTAGATGTCCTTCAATAGATGAATGAATAAAGAAACTGTGGTACATATACACAATGGAATATTACTCATCATGAAAAGAGAATAAAATTATGGCATTTACAGGTAAATGAATGGAGTTGGAGAAGATAATTCTAAGTGAAGTAAGCCAAAAAAACCAAAAGCTGAATATTCTCTCGGATAAGTGGATGCTGATCCATAACGGGGAGGGGGAAGGCATGGGAAAAATGGAGGATATTTGGGCAAAGGGGAGGGAGGGCAAGGAGGGGGTGCATGAGGGCAGGAAAGATGGTGGAATGAGAGACATTACTACACTAGGTACATGTATGACTGCACATATGGTGTGATGCTACATCGTGTACAACCATAGAAATGGAAAGTTGTGTTGCAACTGTGTACAATGAATCAAAATGCATTCTGCTATCACATATAACTGATTAAATAAATAAATGATTTTTTAAACAAACATGACGATAGCAAGCACTTTCTAACCAATGTGGCTGTGAGCAGAATATTAACTGCAATAGCCCCATCACCTGGGGTCATCTACCAATTCTGATGTCACAACAGAGAAAGATGCCTCAGCACTCATGAGGAGCCCACAGTTCATAGGAGAGACAAAAAAGGAGCAAGAACCTACAGCACTGTGTGATGCAGCTAGGAGCCAAGGACTGGAGGCAGCCACTGGGACTGGAAGACATGGGTCTCCCCAGAGCAGCAGAGGAACTGTGCTCTGTTTACTCTGGACTTTGGCTGAGCCAGACTGACTTCTTCCCTCCAGTCTGTGAAAAAATAAATGTCTGTTATCAGCCACTAGGCTGTGAAGAGTTTTTTCAACCTGAGCTCTAGTGATTTATTGTCAAAGTGGGAGTGGTGCAAGGCTCAGAGGATTTGGGAGGCAGCAGAATTGCACTGTGGAGGTCGTCAGGGGCTAGAGGCAGAGACAGGCACACAATACAGGCTCCCTCTTACCCACTCTGCTCTGCTGATGGCATGGCAGTGCCTGCAGGCCCACGCTGACTCCGAGCTGGGAATACACAGAGCCAACAAGCCAGGGGGAGTCAGCAGCCTTCCACAGGCCTCTACTCCAACCAGCTGCGGGGCCCTTTCTGTCAGATCCTCATGCCTGCCTTCGACAGCTCTTGCAATCTTGATTCTTTCATTCACACCAGGACTAATTGGTAATTTTTCTTTGATTTTATAGTTCTCCTTTTCGGATCTTATGCTCCAAGCTTCTCCCACAATTGTGAAAGTTCTTCCTGCTACCAACTCTTTAATACGCATAGAGGTTTTATTTCCTTGATTGAATATTGACTGATCCAGACCCTGAGCTAAGCTAGGCTTGAGCCTAGTGCAGGGGGGAGAGAGGAAGAACAGGGGCAGAGGTGTGAGATGAGAGAGCCAGGGATGGCTAGGAATGATAGATGGAGGTGCAGAAGGGAATGGAGGGGAGATTTCTGCTTGGGGTTTGGGGCAAGGTGCATTCATTTCCCAGGGCTGCCACCATAAGGTAGCATAACTGGCTGGCTGAACCAACAGACATTTAGGGTCTCACAGTTCTGAAGATCAGAAGTCAAGATCCAGGTGCCAGGAGGGCTCTGAAAGTGGAGAGAAGGATCAGTTTCTGAGCTCCCCCAGCGTCTGGTATTTTCCTGACAATCTTTGGTGTTTCCTGTCTTGGGGGCACATCACCCTCATCTCTGCCTCCGGTTCATATTGCACTCTTTCTGTATGCAAGTCTGTGTCAAATCTCCCCTGTGTTGAAGGACACCAATTACATTTGTGTAGGGGCCCACCCTGCTCCACTAGGACATCATCTTAACCAATGACCTACAACAACCCTATTTCCAAAGAAGATGACATTCTGAGGTATTAGAGGTTGGCACTTCCATGTAAGAATAGAGGACACACTTTAACCCACAATGGTGATGGTGATGAAACAGGAATTAAGGAGTCATGTTGTAGAAGGTAGTGTTCAGTTTGGGGTGGAACTTTAGTCAGCGGCTGTCAACTTTTGAGTGTTTGTGCCAGGAATTGTGCTCATGGCTCCACAGGTGATATCTCACTTAGTCTTTACCATTTCCATTTTCCAGGTGCTTAGAAATAAGCCACAGAGAATTTAAACCTCTTGACCAGGTTGACTTGGAACCCCAGGTATCTGATCCAGAACCCTCACTTTACCTTTTATGGTATTGCTCCCATGGGAAACCCCATGAAAGAGAGAATCTCACAGGCAGTCGTACTGAGTGAAGATACAGATTTGACAGATATCAGCTTAGAGAAATCTTGAACATTCTAGAATCTAAATATAAGAACATACGAATCTTTCCTGCAATTGAACTATCAACATTAAATTGATTCATAGTTAATTTATATATTTGTTAACCCATTCAGTTACCTAAGATTACATTTTATAAGGTTCTTGCTAGAAATATTGTTTTAGTCAGTTTATTTTCCCTATCTATGACCAAAAGGCTGATAAGAATGATTTTAGAAGAGGAAAAAATTATTTGCAGGCTCAGGGTTTCAGAGGTCACAGTCCATAGACAGTCACCTCCATTAGGCTCAAGGTGAGATAGAATATCACGGTGGAAGGAAGTGTGTGGTGGAGGAAAGGGCTCAGAACATCACATCGAGAGAGAGAGAGAGAGAGAGAGAGAGAGAGAGAGAGAGAGAGAGAGAGCGCTTTGTTCTGTCTTCAATTATCACTCAGTTAATCCCCATCAGGGGATTAATTTACTGATTAGATTAAGGCTTTCATAACCCAATTATTTCAACTGTAAACTTTCTTGAGTTGTATCACACATGAGTTTTGGGGAGACACCTCACATCTAAACCATAACAAATATTGAATGTATAGCAGATACTTATTGTTGCTGGTTTTTTTGGTCACTTGAATAAATATAATATTTGCTTTAATATGTTTTTTTCAAATGGATCATTGAGGTCAAAACCAGACTAAATTCTGATATTCTTCCCAATTTGTTCATCAGTGCCACTTCCTCAGAAAAGTCTTCTATAACCTGCTCCCATGAGGAAGTAGAAGCTCTTCCATATGCTCACACTGTCAACACACTCATCCTCTCAAGGTGCTACTACACTTTATTTAAAGCACTTCTTATGTTATCAGTATCTATTTCTGGATCCTATGTTCCATGATAAGAGGGGCTTGGTCCATTTTGTTTCCATTTTGCCTTTAATGTCTGGTACACCTTCAGTGAAATTTTGATGAGTTCATAAATATATAAATTAGTTTAACTGTGATCGTCCATTATTCTGAGCCTTGGAAACATTAACATTATTTTAACAGGAATGTCTTGACTTGACCGTGGATATTCTTTGGGTGATATTACAGTGCCTTGTTTGCTTACTAGTTATGTAGGTCTCTTCCTTCATAAGACGGAATCAATCCCAAGTCCAGCCATGGTCTTACCCTTGAGTGATATAGACATCTGCAATTCTATGTATTTGTAAGTGTGGATACATACTTAATAGAAGCCCTGAAATAGAATATGTGGAATAATTCTTTTAGGAGACAGAACAACCCAGGCTTCTAGAGACCCTAAAATATACCTAGAGCATTAGAGTCCTGCATACCTGGAACAAAACCCTGTAGCTTTTCACGGAATTTTAAAAACTGAACTTCCCTTGAATAAAAATGCCATGTAACAACATAATTGTTTTTCTCATGCTGTCTAACTCAGTTTTACCATGGGGATTTTTTTATATCTTTATTTATTTATTTTTATGTGGTGCTGAGGGTCGAACCCTGTGCCTCGCACATGCTAGGTGAGCATTCTAGTGCTGAGCCACAACCCCAGCTCCCATATGGATATTTTTGAGGATGGTGGTCACTATAGTACATGGCACCACTTGTTAGAGACCCAGGCAGAAACATCAAGTCCTATATTCTATTTCTTTTGAAAAAATGTTTATTTTTGTCATATGGTCACATCTGGTTTTCTTGTTTGAAAGATGGGAATAATCAATGTATCCACCTCTTCCCATTTGGGAGAGAATATAATGTGTTAATATTAGCAACAAGCTTACTTAGCCCAGTGATTGGCACAAGGTGTACAATAAATAAATATCAGCTCTTGGTCTGATTATTATTATCACTGTCATTATCGTCATCATCCTTGCCATCTTGATCTTGGCATTTAGGGTTGGAAAGCTCCAAGGCACATTCTTGGTCCCCTTTACTAAGTAAAATCATTTATATCCAAAACAACCTTAGACTCATTTTATTTTTCTCTTAAACCAATTTTATTATTTGCATATCTCTAAGTGCATGTCTGAGCATACTTTAAGACCCCAGTTTCCAACCTTGTTAGAACAAGGTGAGTTGTTAATACACGCATACATTGGGATATGAGGTTTCAAAAGAGAAGACAGATCACAGAGAGGTGAAATGATTTGTACCTCCCCAAAAGCAAAGGAGGAGTGATACCTGTGTCCTAAATCCTAGCTCATGGCCTTATTTTGGGTGTGCATAGAAGACCACTGAAGCGTCTCTCTTGCTAAATTTCTACACAGTTCCCTCCAAGAGTCTGGTGTGATTTCTACCCCACTCTCTGTGACTTATTGTCGAAATGAAACTATTCCTCCTTATTTGGCACAGAAATTACATTGAAGGAAGGATGGACCCTGAGAGAACAGATCACAATAGCAGGAAAAATAATAGAGGATCCCTGGAGTGCTATGTACAGCTGAGGTAACCCGAGTATTGCACAGTGAACTGACATAAGTAGAGATTTTAATATTATTTTTAAGGGAAGAAAAAGTCAATTTCTCTTCATTCCCAATAGTGGCTGTGATTAATCTGTGGGGGAGCCACCAGACACAGCCCTTGAGGATTTATGTCTCTGTATGTGTAATAAGCATAAGTTTAGAACTGTGTTTGTCTGTAAGCCCCAGGCTGTGCCTTCCAACTCTTGAGGCACCTTCCTCCTCCCTCTGTACTGCATGGCCTCAGAAGCTACAGCAGGGACATTTGAGTCTTCCACCTGATACACATATCTCTAAAGAAATTCACTTATCTGAAAAAGAAACACAATTAATCAGCAAATATATGAAAAATGTTCAACATCTCTAGCAATTAGAAAAATGCAAATCAAAACTACACTAAGATTTCATCTCACTCTAGTCAGAATGACGATTATTAAGAATACAAGCAACCATAAAATATTGGGGAGGATGTGGGGACAAAGGAACACTCATATTGCTGGTAGGACTGCAAATTGGTACAACCATTATGGAAAGCAGTGTGGAGATTCCTCAGAAAATTTGGAATGGAACCACCATTTGACCCAGCTATCCCACTCCTAGGTTTATACCCAAAGGACTTAAAATCAGCATACTACAGTGACACAGCCACATCAATGTTTATAGCAGCTCAACTTACAATGGCTAAACTATGGAACCAACCTAGGTGCCCTTCAACAGAGGAATGGCTAAAGAAACTGAGGAATATATACACAGTAGAATATCACTCAGCCTTAAAGAAGAATGAAATTATGGCATTTGCTGATAAATGGATGGAGCTGGAGAATATCATGCTAAGTGAAATAAGCCAATCCTAAAGATCAAAGGATGCATGTGTTTTTTTTTTTCTGATATGCGGATGCTAATTCACAATAAGAGGGGGCAGGCTAGGGAAGAATAGAGGTACTTTAAATTGGACAGAGAGAAGTGAAGGGAGGGGAGGGGGTAGGAAGAATAATAGAATGAACTGGATATCATTACCCTACATGCATATATGACTATATGACCACTGAAATTCCACATCATGTACAACCAGAAGAAGAAGTTATGCTCCATTTATGTATGATTTGTCAAAGTGCATTCCATTGTCATGTATAACTAATTAGAACAAACAAAAAATGTAGAAAAAAAAAGAAAAGAAAAGAAAGAAATTCACTTTTCTCTGTTGCAGTAAGTTTCATGCTTTCCTACCACTCCCATCCTATTCTCTACTCTGGCCTTACAGAATTGGGTAACTCCACTCCAAACCATTTGCCTTGGAGTGACAGAGAGGAAGGCCCAGGTGGCATGCTGTCACCAGCAACTGCTGCAGTCCAGAAGCTTGTGAGCCACACTTCAGACTGCCCCAGATCCCTGCCCAGACACAACTCAAGACACAGGAGAGATGGGTCCTAAATGTGTTTCTTTCAAACGAGCTGCAAACTGCTGAGGGCAAGAGCACCTCCACAGTCTCTCTGGCTCTGGGGAGCAGGAATTACGTTAAAAATGTTGTTTTCGTACAATCCCTCCCTCCCCGACACACACATCATCTGGGGGTATCTTCCAAGTGATTTACTAAGTGATTCCTTAAGCATATCACAGACAAGAGGCACAGAAACGTTTTTCCTTTCCTGCTGTCGGGAGTCCTGCTAGATGCCAGCCCAGCCCAGGCCCCAGCACAGAGCTTCCCCACTCTCAGTACTAAGCCTATGGCTGTCAACAAACACACACATTTTGGCAGGATTTCAAAGTTGAATATAGAGCTGTTTGCCTGGAATACTGAGTTCCAATCTTGGCTTGAACTCTGAGTCTTTCGCTTTTGTTTGTTTTTAAAGGAAACAAAACAAATTTTCTCATCAGTTTGTGCAAAGTCACTCTCACCTGCCCCTCTGGGTACAGTGAGGACTAATGGCTTCTATTTCCTACCCACACCCCATCCCTCCCTGGTAGTAAGTTAGGGATATGAGCCCATTAACTGCAAATGTGGCTCCAGTGGCCTTCAAGGATTGATATACTTCCCAAAGCCCCGAATTTACTGGTATAAATATAGCTCCATGAGTTAGTGGGCTAATTAGTTAATTGTCAACTCTACAAAGATAAGAAGTGTTTCTTCTTTTGTTTTTTGACTTTATTATATTCCAAGATGTAACCATTATAGAGAAAAGATCCTAAGAGGATTTGAAACAGATTGGATGGCTGGGATAGGAATCTGTCATCGACAGACTCTTGTCCAACCTGCACTGGGGGAAGAAGCTGGAGTTCAGTTTGATGTGGAGATTCCTGTCATAAAGTAAAATGAAGAGTCAGGGCAGTAGAATAATGGCCTGTTCCCGTGTCACTGGGTGAGTGGGGGATTCTGTGCTGATGTGTGAACCTGGGCAAGATTTGATCTGCAGCACAACTGAATATGGAAAATGGAGAGGTATTAATAGTGAGTGAGGCTTTATTATATCGCTTGAAAATAAGTGTTTTTTTTTTCCAGAGCCATAGAAAAGAGCAATGGGAACATACTTGAAAATGTGAATATTCTGTATTTAAGAGTGAGGTGAGACCAGGATGGGGACATCTGAGTCACAGACACTATTAGCAAGGGGGAAGTCACTGGAAGATATTCAACTGGTTGGTTGTGATCAGAGATTATAGAGCTCAGACAATTTTTTTCTAAGGAGAAAATTTTAAAATTGTATGAGCCTCTGGATGATTTGGGAATGTGCTCAATCCCTGAGCACACCAGTGCCTTCTGAAGAACTGGAATCCTCCACAGAACAGCCACAGACCAGATGATGGATAGTTAAACATTCTCACTACCACAGGAAGCATGTTTAATTTAAGGCTCTTGCCAACACAGTAGTTAATAAGACTTTTGGAAAAATGTATATATTTATGAAGAAAAGCTAAAGAGCTTTTCTCAAAAGTGAGTTTTTGTTAGAAGAGAAAAAAGCTTCCAAATGGAAAACACACAAACACACACACATGGTCCCAGTAATGGTGCCTGGATTCCTCCTTGAGTGACGGAGGAGACGCTCTTGGTTGTCTCAGCATTAGTCACTTTTCTTTCTTATTGCAGCCTACACTCCAATTTTCTTCCCTTTCCACCTTTTCCAGAATCAGGCAACTCCTGAAATTTCTACGTCACTCGGGATGGGTCTATTGCTGCAACTGATTGGTTCACAGTTGGGTCCATAGTCAGTTTTGTCAATGAGTATATATATATTACACACAATAGAGTTTTACTCAGCTATAATGATGAATGAAATTATGGCATTTTTCCTGGTAAATGGATGGAACTGGTGAACATCTTGCTAAATGAAATAAGCCAGATTCAGAAAGTCTAGGGTCAAACATTTTCTCTCACATGTAGAAGCTAGAGCAAAATAAGGAGGAAGCATGGAATACTACAGGAAAATAGAAGGGAGGTCAGTGGAGTGAAGGAAGGGGATTGAGGGGAAAAGTGGAAGGATGGGATAAGGGAGAAATGAAATGGACCAAATTATGCTATGTACATAGACAAATATACCACAATGAATTTCTGTTTTATGTATATCTATAAAGCACAATTAAAAAATTTTAAAAAACAATTAAAATTAAATTAAAAAACAATAAATAAATGGAAGAAAGACCAGTAGAGTGGAGGAAGGGGACCAGGGGGAAGAGGGAGGGGTGGATAAGAGGAAGCACTGGGGACTATAATGGAGCAAATTCTATCCCATGCATGTGTGATCATGTCAAAACTAACTCCACTCTTATGTATAACCATATTGCAATAATAAAAACATAGAAGAAAGTTTTTCTACTAGGAAAATTTTCCTTCCCCATGAATTTCTTGAGCATAACTCCTTCTTCTTCAATTGCTGGACAAAGTTGTATTTTGGAGTAGCTCTGGTACTACTTCAACAATCTTGCAATTATGAGAGAGACCACTTTTTGATGAAGCCAACACAGAGGACAGAGAGAGCTCAAGTCCTTAATGATATTCTTGAGCAACTGATCTTGCTATTATGTACTTCTGGAGTTCTGTTCATATGACATGCTAAACCCTTTACTGCTTATTCTAGTTGGCCTGAGTTCTCTGTTACTAGATGCCAAGAGATCTTTACCAGTGCAAAATAAATGGGCATGACTGCCCTCAATCCCTGTTTTTTCAAGTCATGTTAAATATAAAGTCATATGTTCATTAAGAACACCAGCAATAGGGACAGTCCTGTCTATTGAACTGTACAAACGTGGATAAGCCACTGAAATTGTTCAGACCCCAGGCTTCTCCCTATAAAGGGACAATAACCACTTAAACAACAAGTTGAACATATTCCAATATCTTTCCCTTGTTAGTAGTATCATGACTCAGATGTCCCACACTGGTCTCACCTTACTCTTATTTGTAGAATATTTCATAGTCATAGAGTAGTTTATAAGATTATAATGAGAATGTGTGCTAAATGTGGACTAAAAATAATATTTAAAATACAAACACACATACCATATAAAGACAACTCTGACAGCTGTTTTTAAATAGGAAAACAAATCAAGTGAGAAAATAAACACCATTCACGCAGCAGGATAAACAAACCTTGAAAGCCATATGGTATATTGGACAGCATCTGTGCATAGGACTTAAGCCTACCTTTTTTTTTAAAAAAATACCTAATCCATAATTAAGTGCAAGAATATCAGTATGCATCTCAGATTTTTTAGGAACTTGGAGTCTGAGAGATACTCAATGTCCCATGTCCTTGAGATTATCAGAGAAGGATCAGTCAAGGAGATGGAAATGGAGCAGCCTGTTAGGTCGGTAGAAAAAGAATAAACTAAATGTGCTTATCCAGAAGCCAAGAGCAGTGTTCACAAAGCCTGGGGTGGACACTGTGCTGAATGCTGAGGAAAGACCAAAGGACACAAGAACCAGGAAGTGACCACATGATATCTGTGGAGGAAGGGGAGGAAAACATAATTGGATTGCTCTGTGTAGTAAATGAGGTTGAGAGTTAGGGAAGTGGTTGTACGTACCCTTATATTTTACGAGGACAGGATGAAATGAAATAGGGCAATAATTAGAGGTCACCAACGTGTCTTTTTTTCTTTTAAGACATGTCTATGTACTGATGTGAATGGTTCAAGCAGAGGGAAAAACCAACGGCTCAGAGAGCACAGAGCACAGGAAGAGGAGGGTTTTTGAGATGGGAGATCGTGATGAGATATTTGGCTTTCAATAGGATCCTGACAACCTTATTCACATGGGAGGGAAGGTGGGTACAGGCAGATGCAGGTACACGGTGGATTTAGTGATGGGAAGAAAGAAGGATTTCTGTTGGTTGGCTTCTATTCTGGGCACTACAATATACAAGTGAAAAGGGGGAAAAAAAAGTTACCAGGAATGGAAAAGTGTTGCGCATTACCTTTCAAAATCTGACCTTGGGATAAAAGCACAGAATTGTGAGAATGAAGAATAGAATTTGTCTATAATTAGACAACACTCTAATTGTTCAGACACTGAGTCCCTTGGATGAAAAGTTACTTTGGAATAGTTTCAGTGGAAATGCTCTGGGACAGGATGGTCACATATTTAACAAGAAAATCAATTTTTTGATCATTGTTCAAATACTTGGTAGTAGCTTCATGAGATAAAACAATTTGGGGTCAGAGGAAATGAGGCAAGCTCCCAATTTAATAAGCGACACAAGCCACATGGTACTGGATAAGCACTTCATCATCTCTCCATTTCTATCTCTCTATCTATATATAGAATTATTAAAGTAATAAATTATCTTATAGATTTGATATGAAAATAAAATTATGTGAGAATAACAATAATAATGCCCCTTATAGTAATAAAGGCTATTATTTGTTTTGTGCCTATTTGGGGGCAGGGATTCAAACTTACATTCTTTTTCTAACACACACACACACACACACACACACACACCTCCCCTCTTCTTATCCTAGCTCTACAAACATAGGCATGATTGTCTTCATCTTGAAGATGAGAACACTGAGGCTCGGTGAGTTTAAGTGACTTCCTTAAGGTCAATATGACAGGTAAATGCTTACAAGGGTCTCTAAAAGACCCTTTAAAACTAATTGAAATATTGAAGCCATAGAAACAAAACTTAAGAAGAAAAAGAGAGAGAGATAAGTGTCACAGTAGAATGGGTAGAGAGAAGTGATGGGAGGGGAGGGGAAGGGAGGGGGGATAGGGAAGGCAGCAGAATACAACTGACACCAGGATTGCTGTATGTATACACATGGATGTATAGCCAATGTGATCCTGCAATCTGTACACATGGAAAAATAAGAATTCATACCCCATTTGAATCAAATGTATGATGTCAAGATCATTGTATTGTCTTGAGCAACTAATAAAAAAATTAAAGTAGAAAAAAAGAAACAAAACTTAAACTTTTTCCCATAACCACTTTCTTAAATAGATCCCTAGTTAATAGGCTATGATGTCGCAGCTCTTCATTGTGGCTGTTGTTGTTGTTGTTTTCAGAGCTCCAAGACGACTATCTCCTCAAGGTTTATTAGAATTTTTAAACGTCCTTCTTATTACACCTTTTATTGGTCCCTTATTGCAATTCTATCTTTCAAACTCAATTAACCAAATTGTTTATTTTTCCTGCCTTTGTTCTCATTTCAGCTGGGTAACTCCAGGGGACCGCAGCTTGCAGTTTTGCAATGAAGTGATCAGAGGACAACTCCGTGCATGCCCCTGTTCCTGGGACAGTGTTGCCATCAGGTGGTGGGTACCTGTACCAGTGCAGTCCCAGACCTCGTAGCTTTGCAAGCATCTGGGCTCTCTGCTTTGCCCTGAAGCATTTCATTTAGATTAAAAGTAGAGCCTAAAATCTCCTTTGTGCATTCTTGCCTGGGACTGGGTGACTTCCAGTAGTAGGGTCAATAGATATAATTAAAAGGCTCATCCATCTGGATCTTTCTGAGTATCTTCCCTTGAAGGGCCAACCCTCTCCCTCTTCTAAATGGATTTTTAAACAGGAGGGCTTTGAAAGTTTGCAGATGTCCTCAGCCTATTGATTTGCATAGTCAGATGTCTGGCCAGTTGTAGTCAGAATCCTCAGACAATTAAGGACACACCTTCATATGCAGAGAGCTAACAGATAATGTCCACTGCATTATTGCCTGACCAATAGCCCTACCTAAGAAATCTGGTCCACTCAGCTTTCTTCATAGACAGGTAATAACGCCATGACTCACCAGGAAATAAATGAAAAAAAAAAAAAACACAGAAGGTGTCAGTTTCTTAAATTACCATTTTATAACATTTCTTTGTCTTCTTGCACACCTTAATCCTATTTTTGAACATAAATCTGCAAGGTGCCAATTATTACTTTTTTCTCATTAATAAGGAAACCAAAGCTTGGTTAATTCCAGTAATATAGCAACATCTCAGAATTGCAAGGTGTCTGAGATTATCTCTCCATCACCAAGGCCTATGTCTTTTCAATCTATTAAATTTTCTCTCAGCTAATCATCACATTGCAAAGACATGAGTTTTCTTTAAAAAGTTAACCTCTGAAACTTTGTTAAGTTGAATGGTGCTTCCTTATGTCACCCATCTGAGCTACTGTCCTGCTTTAGAAGTCTAGATGTTCAGTAATCCTTTGAATTATTGGTTTATTGCCATATCATTCAAAATAAATGACAGTATGGTTCGTTTAAAAAATCTCTTTTGCATCTGAGGTTTTGCCAAGATCTGTTTATCGCTGTCATGTGGAAAAGGAAAATATGATGAGGCTTGAAATGTTCTAATGTGAAGTTTCCCTTTTCCCATTCAAATAAGGGCCAGCAACAAATCAAAAGGCAAGATTTCATTTTCAGTGATTGACTTAGACAAACTTAAGGTTGAACAAATGCTGGATAAATTAGTTGTGGTGACTACTGCTTAAAATATGTGAATCTTAATGCTTCCGGAAGGTAACGAAGAGATTGGAAACAGATCTTCTATCAATAATGATTATTATGATAAAGATTATTATGATAGTAATTTACATTTATTTTCCCTTTTTCCTTCCCAAGATCTTCAAGCCATGAACAGATGTGTCAGGAAACAGGTCACAGCTGGGCATGCACAGTGATCACCTCTGTGCTGGACCACTATGATTTCCCTCCAACAAGCTGCATCCCCTTTAGGAAGTTCAGCTCCTTCCCAGTTGGTGGAGACTGCAAAGGAGAATTCAGAGAGATGCTTGTTGCCATGGGGATAAGAGTAGAGGGGAAAGCTCCTCAATGAAAACTAGTCTCCCAACATAAAACCATTCCTTTTAGATATGATTCTCCTTCTGCTCTCTGGAGACCAGGCTGGATATAATTTGCAAAAAGTCAGAAATTTGAATAATGCAAACATAACCTTTACACATACCTTTATAGTTACATTTCTATTGAATTTTTGTTTGAAAAATGCAAGGCAGATATTAATGAATGAGTAACAGAATCACCAAGTTAATAGAATTTTGATAGCTTAGCAGTTAAGAGAATGAGGTTGGAATTCAAGAAGAGTCACTTTCAAACCCTGCTTCTTCCACTGATGAGCTTCCTGGCCTTGGGGATGTTACTTAACCTTTTGTATCCAGTCCCCTCATCTACATGTTGAAAGCAGTCACATTTAACTCATAGAGTTAATGGACAAATTAAGAACCACGATGAATACCATGTATGTTTCAAGAGCCTGGCATGAAGACAACATGAACAATAGTAGGCTTTAATATTAATATTGATGATTAATATTTTCACAGTATTGTGATAATCCTACTGGGTCATAATGCCATTGGTCAGTTACAAAGTATGTATTTGCAAAAATAGTAAAGAAAATGAAAAGGAGTAAAGTGTTTGAGAGATGATGAAAGAACTTGTGTTGGGATGACTTTGTATAGATTTGTTGGGGGGTGGAGAATTGTAAAAGAAACTAAGCTGAGTGTTTTTAAAAACCACACAGTAGGGTACTAAGGTGGAAATCACAGTTGAAAATCAATATGATTTGCCAAAAATATAAATAAGAAAACTTGTCAGCTGGAAGAAGCATTGCTACAATGTGCATGTTGCTTCCATCTGGAAGGAAAATGCTAGAAAGACACTTAATATTCATGACTGACACATTTTCTTTGTACTGCCAGTCAGCTGGAACCAAAATACACAGCTGGTTAGAAAGCGCATCTCTACTTCATGTTCCATCTGATGACCTTATACATCAAATCAAGAATCATGGGCTGAAACAACACTCTTCATCTTGGTTTATTTTTTTTTCAGAGGATGGTAAAGTGACCAAAATCTGCCACTGTGTAACTTCTTTCCTTTCTTCACCTTTCAAGTTCTTATCAGAAGTCAACACCAGATTCTAATTCCAATTATCAGCCCCAGAAATAGGGAAGAAAAAAAATGCATGTGGTCCAATATCGTCTTTGCAAGCAAAGTAATTTGTCAAAGAGAAGATTCATTTTTGTTTTCACAGCACTGAAATTATGTAGAGATGTTTTAAAACCTATTTTAAAAAAACTTGGCCATAAATATGCAGAAAATCTAAATGTTAGAAAGAATCTTCATTGTTAAAACATGTCTATTTTATAAAGATTGTAAATTTCTCGAGTCAGAACCTACCATTTATTATAGTTTCCCTGAATTCTAATCTGCAGGAGAAGAGTATTTATCGGATGTGGTTTGCACATGCATAGGACCAACATGCCTAATTATAAGTTCAGAATTTTAGATTTTCACATCAGGAGTTTTATCTGTGACCTGAGATGGAAATACAGGAACTGATGCAGGAAGAATGACACTGTGCTTGAATTCTTCAGAAAAAGAAAATCAGTGGCCCTTGCCATTTGTCTGAGAGTATGAAAGGTGTCATAAATTCACTTCCCCTATCATTCACAATCAGAAACCAAAGTGGTCAGGTCAATGCACACCTCAGTCTTCCATGATGCTTCTAATCCTCCTTGGTGGGTCACCATATTCAATCAGTAAGAAAATATTTGGGTTATGATGACAAACCAAAATTACTATCCTTAAACAATATTTTATGAGGGATATAATTCTTATAACCATATCAATAACCCTTATTCCCTCCTGAGGGATTCCTTAAAACTAGCATGCAAGTCCCAGAGCATTGTACTGGAAATAAATCCCTGGCTCTCCAGCCTTCTGAGAACTGATTGCAGATTTATACATCATTGCTTTTTGGTATGTAGCAGACTCCAAAGATCCCAGGAAGACAGACTGTGGTTGTGATCCTGCGGTATGAGAGATTTAATTAGACATCAAATGCGCATTGCCTAATGATGGTTGTTTAAATTATCAAGGCTCACATTGCAATTCTCCGACCCACAAGCTGGAAGGAAGCATGAGGTAAAAATACAGTAAATCCCCTTTTGACATAATGGGATGCAGGGAAATATCATGTTACCATTGGCAGGCTCACAACTCTCCACCTCTCCTGCTCTAATAGTCTGGGCTGTTGTGTATTTCACAGATGATTGGCTTATTCTGTCTCCCAACCACCAAGTCTGTTCCTCATCACATTTATCATTTTAATACCTTGGCTAATTTCACCCCAGAATAATGTTTCTGTTTATAGAAGTCTAGCCTCTGTGGCAAACAACAAATACCTAGGGGCTTCCAGGAAGCTGGGCTAATGGATGCAGGGTGGTGAGAGGCTTTCCAATCAAAGCCCAGCACCCACTCTGGTTGCCTTGTCAGTCCCAGCCCCGGGAAGCGGTGATTAGAACCCTGCTGGGTGCAGCTGTTCTCAGTACAGCCTGTCATGTGAGCCTGTAGAGAGAGGGCACCTCCTTACCAGGACTCTGAGACTGCAAGGTAAAGGATAACGAAAAAAGAATCCTTCAACTAAAGGTCAGGAAGGATGGGGTGTGTTAGGGAGACAGGTGCTCTCTCACTCTCGGACGTAGCAGTTTGTCTCACTGCGCTCCATCCTTCTAACTTACAAGGCCTGGACCACGCAGGGTGGAGAAGCTGCTCTTGGTCATCTCAACAAATGGCTGCGGTGCCCGGAGGGAGGAAAAGTTGCTGATTAGAGAAGGATTGATGACTGTGAACGTTTCCCAGGTATAAACCATCTGGGCAGGTGTCTTTTAACTAAGATTAATAAACGTATGTCACCATGAGCTTCTCATTACAAGAAGCATGATAATGGAGAGTCAAAATTTCTGAGTCCAACTCAGCCAGGCTGCCACAGAGCACAATTTCTCCAGATAAACAAAACCCTGTGCCAGCTTGGACAGAAAAGCTGCTCTCGCTGCACCTGAACTACTTACACCCAAGGTAAATAGTCCTCCTTCTTTCTGGAAAAGTGGACATGGACCAGAGGCCTCTCTGTTGGGGCCAAAACACAGGTTATAAAATTTCCTCTCAACCAGCAATCTGTACTCATATGGACCCAAATCAGCATCCTGGACTGTAAGCTAATGTCTGAAGCCAAATATGAGACTATTTTAGCAGCTCTTGTCAGAAATTGGTGGCCAGGGACTGGAGAGACCAGCAATTTCCAAGGACAACTACAGAAAAGTTGAGGACTAATGGTGACAAACATCAAAAGTGTTCCAAGGAACACCAGAGGGGACCGCACATGGTCAACTTGAAATTTCATTTCTCCCAGAATATCAAAATGGGCAAAGGCTATGAGCTCCCAAGGAGCCATCTGAGCCATCCTTTGGGTTTCAAATTCAGGAGCAAAATATGTTTCCCTTCTGTAGCTCATGTGTGTAAATCTACCACAGAAAATTAGCTTAAGTCTTGCTGCAAAACCACAGGCCACCTTTTTTTTATAATGAGTGCAAGGTATCTAATCTTCTTGTCCACAAAACTAATTCTTAATTTTTCCATTTGCTTAAACTTATAGTGAAATGACAACTCATTTTTTCATTTTAGAGCTAGAATATATTATATATACACATATATGTATGTGTGAGTGTTTAATATACATGCAATATATTTCTACAGAAGTATATGTACATTTGCACGGACAGATATATGTTCAAATCTATATAATATGTGTTGTATATGGTATAGTGTATGTGTGTATGCTGTTTATATATTAAGATCCATAGACATTGAGAAGTAATAACCATATTAATTTGCTTCATAAAAGCATTATGTTAATGAAAAGTAGACAGGCAAACCTTTAACAAGGACTTATAAGAAGTCAGCATTAATTTAAAAACTGTCAAGAGTAGAATTTCAATGTGAAATTCAAGCAGATAAAATAGAAGGACAAAGGAAGAGGTGGACAGCATTGTATTGTTAAGGTAAAGATACTCTTTCTTGCTCTTTCTGATTATGCTCATAAATGTTTCTCATGTGAGAATGAGTATGGGTGTTATTTTCCCAGATTACACACATCATCACTTCTGATAGCTTGGCATAGTTCATCCCATGTGCCAAATTTGATGGTTGGCATGACTGTAGGACCACTGTGTTTAGAAGACCTTTGAGGCTGCAGCTGGGCCCAGAGAGGCCAGGGACAACCAACAAATAATATCTGCCATGGCTGCAATTTAGGTAGGTAGTGATTACACATGTATTTGTCATGGCTCACCTCGCACCTAACAGGTGCTTTTTAGTTATTTATTATAGATGATGAAGAATAGAAAATTTACATGCACCCAAAGGCCAAAGGTCAGAAGCCAGAGGACAGTGGGAATCCGCCCAATAAAGAGAAGGTTCCTAATGAAACAGATTCAGCAAGGTTCAATAACCTGAACAAGTTATTGCTGCTGTATGAGGGAGTCATCTCTCAACCCAGGCAGAATCTATTTCACTGTTTTACATTGTGACACTTGAGGGCCTGGTACCAGAAATAGCCACTGAAAGCAAAAGGAAAAAGCAGGTTCCTTGGAACTAGGGAGAGCAGGGAAGGAGAAAAAACCTCTAAAGACATGAGTTCATGATTAACAACGACAGGTTGGGGAGTCAAGGTGCATGTCCTATCTTACACTGCTGCATATATGCATAGGATGGTACATGAGGGAAAGTTAAGTAAACATTAATCCTAATTTTGTGGGCTAATTAATTAATTAAGCCCCAAAGTCAGCCTTGTGAGTCAAGGCTGGGCACCAGGATCACCTGGGAGGCAATGACTGATCCCTACCCTGTAACCCTTCATGCAGGTGACCCAAGAGTATATTTTCTTGTGTCCTCAAAAAATTCTTAATCATAAACAGTACTGAAAGCCACTAAAGTTTAACAGAATGTCTTCCTGAGGTTCAGTATGGATGGGCAAGATAAAACAAATAGATACATAACAAAAAAGTAAACAAATACAATTATGTATGTGCGAATGATTTTCATGGTATTTAGCATGCAGTAATAACTTTAAAAAATGGTTCAATCTGAATCTTAAAGATAGAATATTCTTGGACTTACTTTATACTTTTCAGTTTTTCCCTCATTTCCAACAATATTACAATTATCATATATGCTACTTAATATGCTGCAGGGACTCAAATAAATATTAGCTGAATTTGAATCCTGAATAAGATTTCAAGATTTCCTTAATTTTGATATTAACCTCATTGAGTTAGTTCTTGGTACTTCCTATTTTTTTATTATTTCCAACAATTATTTTGCATATAGTATACAAGAAATGTGTGTGTGTGTGTTAGAATTGCAAAATGAAGTTATTTTAGAATTTGTATTATGCTGTTAGTTTAGTGTAACTAAATAATAGTGTAACGCTACAGGAACCAACAAATCTTAAAAGACAGAAGTACTTGTCTATCAAGAGGTTAGTCTACAGCAGTGTTTATCATGGAAGAAGGACAGGTAACATATTCACTGCTCAGAATGACTCTTTTCTAAAAATAAGACAAATTTATCTGAATAGAAAGAGTTGCAACTCTGAATTCCTAACAAAGATAACTGTTTGCTTGTGTTTTTTTTTTCCTTTTCTTGTTGTTGTTGAGGATTAGAACCAGTAACCTTTCACACTGGTTTCAGAGCTCATTTTGACTTAATCTGATTTGCTGGCTATAGTTTTATTCAGAGTTGCATAAACTTAACACAATTGTAGAAATCTTTCTTGAGGTCCAGTTCTAGTTAAGGTGACTTTAACAGACCCTTCCCATCTCTCTTACTGAATACTACTAAAGAAATCTGACAAAACCCATAGAGTAAATATCTGAAGATTCTGAAAAATAAGTGATAGCATACAGCTTGGGGAAGAAAAGTGGAACTCATCAAGCCATCAAATCAGAGGGCAGGTGCCCTGTGTAATTTTGCCTGCAGTTTCTCCTGGCTGTCACTCAAGCACCCAGAATTGCACACTGGGTACAAATAGGGAAGTCTCCAACAGGAGCCCTCTTTTTACTGTCTGAGGAGTGGGAGAGATGGTACTTGTGGGACAAAGAGAGTGGAGGAGAATTTTTATTAATTAATTTTTTGTTTTTACTCTCTTCTGCCCGGGACTCCAGGAAATATTATGGTTTGGACCAGAGTCTCAAATCTGAGAAGGGAAACCTTCCCTGTGATAAGAGAAATGCTGGTGTTAAGGACCCGGCGGTGGTGGGGGGGTCCCCATTGTTTTTATTTTGCTACTCAGTCCCCAAAGCAGAGGCAGGTACAGAAGCTATGTGATGGAGTATCAAAATCAAGTCCCAAGTTTCTTTTCAGATAGCCTGGGGATGCATTTGGAGCAGGAGTGTATGGGAGAGATCCTAGAGAAGAAGGAACCAAGGAAAAATACCATAAAATTGTGTATGAGCTCCTGGGTTCACCACTGAACCATGCATAGACAGATCTGGATTTTGAAAGCATTCCAAAAGTTTTGAGGACTGAAATATGAGGTAGACAACTGTCCAGGTCCCAGACTAGTCATAAGAAAACCTGTAGATCTGGCAGATTCAAAGGAAACAACAAAGTTTGAAAAATGAACTTACATTACTTTCATAGGTCATAGAAGGTGGGTAGCAAATTTTGGTCTAAACACCAGTTTCCTGCTAATTTTTTTTTAATTTTTATTTTAAAAACCAACATTCTCCATAGATTCACGTGATATAATATTCAAAATATCTTGTGTCTAAAACCAAATTATTCAACATATAAGGAATCATGAAAATCTCAATATCACTCAAGGAAAAAGGTGATCAAGAGATGCCAACTCTGCGTTGAATCAGATATTGGAATTATCAAAGACAACTATTACAACCATGCTCCAGAAAGTAACAGTGAATATTATGAAAATAAATGGAATGATAAAAATTCTTAGGGAAGATCTGATACTTGTCTTGGTAATCAGGATCTGGCTCTCATTCCCCCAGGTATTGAAGATTAAATACTGAGAAACACCAAGGCAAGTGTAGAAAGCAAGTTTTATTTAAGAAAGGGACAGAGCCAGACTTCTCCAGAGAGAAGTGGGGCCCAGAGCTGGGTGCCCACAGGAGTGGGTATGTCCTGCTCTTTTATAGTCCAGCAGGATCCTCCACCTTCTCTTTCTTCCCTATCAATTGCCTAAGGGCAGGAAGGAGTAGCACAGGGGGTAATCTCTAGCAATTCCTGGGAAATGCAATCCCAGGGGTTAACTTTTAGCAACCCATTGTCTTTTCTTTGATAACCAGCCCCCTCTGGACCCCCATCATTCTGGCCCTGCACTGCCTGCCACACCTTCTACCCACCCCACCTCAGTTTTTTGAGGACTGTGACATTTCTGGTTCCCTCAGGCCAGGCAGGGCTGCAGACAGATTGCTTTTGGGCAAAGAAAGCATGTGCCCATCAGTACAGTGGGCTCATTTTATAGAATTACTCTTTGAACTCAGAGTTGCCACCATCCTCATCTATTTGTCCCATTACAGACCTAGAAGACATAAGGAATGGCTCAAAAGAATTAACCTCACTGCATAGACTCAAGAGCAGAGTGGGGGTGACAGAAGGAAGTCAGTGAACCTAAAGATGGCTCCATAGAAAGGAGGCAATCTAAAAAAAAGGAGAGAGAAAAGAGTGAAAAATGTGAATAATACCTTGAGGACACATGGGATTATATCAAAAGGTATTTGTGTTATCAGAATCCAAGAGTGAAATGAAGAAGTGTGGTGCAGAAAAATTACTTGAAGTAGTAATGTTAAAATGTTTCCAAATGCGATAGGAAACAAACCTAAGATTTAAGAAGCTCATAAATTCCAAACAAGATAACTTCAAAGACCAGACCCAGACATGTCATAATCACCCCACGGAAAACTAAAGGCAAAGGAAAAGGAGACCTTAAAAACAACCAGAGAAAAGTGTTATATTACACAAAGAAGAAGAATGATGCAAATGACTGTGGGTTTCTCATCAGAGAAGTGGGGCATCAGCCTTGTTTAAATATTGAAAGAAAAGAACTGTCAACCTAGAAGTCTCAACGTAGCAAAAACATACTTCAGGAATCTAAGCGAAATACAGACATTCTCAAAAGAAGGAAAACCAAGAGTATGCATCATGGGCAGACCTGCCAAAAAACAATCAGGTTCTCCAAAGGAAAAAGAAGTGCTGTCAGTGGGAAATTTGGAACTTCAGGAACAATGAATCTGGTTAATATATAGGCTCCCCCCCCCATCTAAAAGCAAAATTTGATGGGATTTCAATATATAGTAGTTATAACATATTTGATGAGTAGAACAAAAGAGGCACCAAAGGCCAAAATTTCCTCATTCCACTTAAAGTGATGCGATGTTCATTTTAGGTAGACTATAAAGAGTTAAGTCTATAGAGTGTAACCTCTAGACAAGAACTGAAAGTTAATACAGAGGAAAATATTTTAAAATTTAAAACCACAGAGGCTGATGAAGGAAATCAAAGAAGTAATAATTGAGAGACCATGTTCATAGATTAGATGACTGAAAATAGTTAGGATACCAGTTCTCCACAAATTAGTCTAGGCATTTAATAAACTAAAACGGACAACCAAAAATATACAAATAATCTATAAGAAGCAAGTATAAGGGGAGTTAAGAATGAAAACCAAAGCGAACAAGCAAATAAGTAAATAAATAAATACTGTAAACCTAAATCCAAGCATGTCAGTAGTTGAACTACATAAAACAGTCTATGTGTAAATTAAAAGAAGTTCTCAGAAGGAAAACCAGAGCATATGCTGTCTGTAAAATGTACTTGAAATATTATAGCATAAATAATTTAAAAGTAGAAGAGCACAAAAGATATCCATGCAGACACTAATCAAAAGAAATCTGGGGTTGTTGCATTAATTTCAGACAATGTAGACTTCCAGACCAAGAATTTTTCCAGGGATAAAAAACAAATTACTTAAGGAGAAGGCGGTTGATATAGTAAAAGTCCATAATAATTCTAATTGTGATGCATCTCACAGTGGAACTTCAAAAAACATGAAGCATACATTTATAGTTGAAGAAGAAAATAAGCAACCCACAATTCAACACATTGCTATCATTTATCATTATAACAAATAAACAGAGAATAAACAAGGATATGAAAGTGAACACACCCTCAACCACTGGATCTAATTGACATCCACAGAATACTTCATATGGAGAAGCAAAATTGCATCCTGAAAACTGCAAAGGCTGATGAAGGAAATCAAAGAAGTAATAATTGAGAGACCATGTTCATAGATTAGATGACTCAAAATAGTTAGGATACCAGTTCTCCCCAAATTGATCTAGGCATTTAATGTAATTCCAATCAAAATCCCAGGAGGATGTCTCGTAGATACACTTAAGCTGCCACCAAAATTTATATGGAAAGACAAAATGGTATAGCCCAAACAATTTGGAACAAGACTCACATTGGTGAAATTGCACTACGTGATTTTAGTCTTACTGTAATGCTGGAGAAACCAAGACTGGGTGGCTTTGGCAAAGGAATAGACAATGGAACACAGCACAGATTGATCCACCCAAGTAAGTTCAAAGACAAGTAAGTTCAACCTTCTTTGACAAGTTGAAAAAGCAATTCAATGGAGGAAAGGTAGCATATTCAACAGATGGTGCAGGAAAATTAGGTTATTGGACATGTGCCTTTAACGGAGATATTGGGACCCTGGTTTTTCTCTCCCTCTTTCTCTTTTCTTTCTGTGTCCTGGCTACTATGAGGTACAAGCAGCATCCTCTACCACATTCTCCTGCTGCCAGGATGTCCTGTGTCACCACAGGCCCCAAAGCAACTGGGCAAACCTCAGAAACTGTAGTCAAAATAAATCTTTCCTCTTTTAAGTGTTTTTCTCAGGTATTCTGTCACAGTAACAGAAAGCTGAACAACACACTGAACCCTCAAACAAAAATTAACTAATAATTAATCATTGACCTAAATATAAAATATGAAACTAGAGAACATATAGAAGAAAACCAGTGAAACCTTACTGACTTTGGGTTAGACAGAGTTCTCAGATATGACACTTAAAGCATGACCCATAAGAGAAATATTGAACCACTGGACCTCATGAAAACTGAAAATTTTGCTCTGAGATTGTAACTGTCAAGAGAATGAGCAGCTAAGCTACAAGCTGAAATAAAATATTTGCAAATTATATGTTACTTAAAGAGGTCATTACAAAATGATAAGGAACTTACTCTTAAATGCAATATTAAGGCAAAGAATTAAAAATGGGCAAGATATCTGAATGGATACTTCAGCATAAAGAGATGAAAATGGAAAACAAAAATTAGGGAAATGCAAACTAAATTATAATATACTACTATACATGTATTATAATGACTAATATAAACAAGTACATGAATAATCCATAAATGCCTAAATATATACATGAAAGACAATGCCAAGTGCCAATAATAATGGAACTACTGTAATTTCCATACATTGATCAGGTGGGACCCAAACTGGTATAGTCACTCTGAAGAACACTGGTAGTTTCTTCATAAGTTAAACATGCATTTGTCAGTTCTGTGTTATGGAAGGCATAATGCAGCCATTCTTCTCCTAGGTATTTACTGAAGAGAAATGAAAATATATATTCACAAGGAAACCCATACACAAATGTTCATCACTGCTCGGTCCATAATTGTTAAAAATTGAAAGCATCCCAAATGTCCATCAATGATGATACCCATGCAGTGGAATATTACTTATTAGTTAATGAAGAACAATTAATATGCCACAGAATATTGAACACATTTCAAGGAAAATAAGCTAATTGAAAAAAAAAGTTGATCTCATAAGGATGCATACTGTGTGATTCCTATTTTATGGCATTTTGAAAAGACAAACTAGTGATGGAGAACAGATCAATAGTTACCTGGGGTTGAAATAAGATGAAGGCTTGATTCTAAAAGGCAGGATGAGGGAGATTTTTGAGTTATGAAACGATTCCATATCCTGGCTGTGAGGGTTGTCAACAAGAATCTCTACATGTGTGAATACAGAATTGTACAGCTTAAGTCAGTCAGTTTCACTGTAGGTAAATTTAAAATTTTTAAAAAATTACATCTTTGTTGATCATATGTAAAATTATCTTATATTTGCCATGTTAGTTAGCAAACACGCGACTCTGTTTTGTGTTTTGCTTCTGGCTGTAACTCTCCACCTGTCTGCGTCACCAGCTGTAGGAGGACCTTACGGTGCAATGGAAGGGACACAAACATTAGAGGGAAAACTGATTTTAAATTCTTGCCCTAAAACTGTGTTCATTTGTTAGATGAACACCGACTATGTGCCAGGTATGAATGAGATTCTGGAGAAAGAAAGAAATTTTTAAAAATCTGGTGTTTTGTCATTAAGGAACATATAATCTTGGAGGAAAAGAAAAGACACAAAGCAGACAAAGACTAGAGAATAGATAAACGAAGATAACTGGAGACTGTGGTTAGTGCTACCAAGAACACAAACAGGCGATCAACTAGAGCGGATGTGGAGTCTGCTGCAGACACCGAGGTCTGGGGAAGGGCGGCAACCGGCAGCTATCCACAAGGCTAAAAAGGGAGACATACCTGTTTCAGGAAGCTGCAAGTCTAAGGACAGAGGGTTCCGTATGTTCTGAGACAAAGAGAGGCCCAGAGGGTCTGACAGAAGGCCAAGGGACCTGGAGTCAAGCGGTCTGATCAGTCAGATGATAGACTTCTAGGATGCATGACTCACGCAGAGCCTTTTAGAATACGGCATAAAATTTGGTTGATTTTGAGCAACGGAAATCCACTGGCTTTTTGTTTCTTTAATCTTAAGTGAAGAAGTAGCCATGATCTGGCTTATATTATAACTGTGACTGTGAGATGCTCTTTTAATGTGTGCACATACAGGTGGGGAAATGCTTACAGAACAATGTTTTAGGAGAATTATATACATCGTTGTCTAGAATTACACAAGTTACATGGCAGGTGCTGATTCAAGTATGGGCTTCCATTCCTCCACTGTGTTTCTTTTTGGGGTGTGTGTGTGTGTGTGTGTGTGTGTGATGTGCATGCCTGTCTGTCTTTGCTACTTTCCTATTTGTGTGAGTGCCTCAGTTGTGTCTTTTTTTTTTGAATCCTGCCAGCCTATATTTTGGGGCTTCTTTCTGACTTGGAAAGGCAATCTGAGCTGGTCCTGAAAGGCACATATTATTAGAGCCTCTGATTTCGGCTGCTTTGCCCCCATGTGGAAGTGGACTTGGAGGCAAGCAGCTCACATTCTGTTTGGCTGAAACTTGCAAAATGGCTGTTTTTTGGAGATCAAAACTAGGAGAAATAAGCTGAACCAATTTCATGTGGTTCGGCTTTGTAGCACGCCAACTTTGTCATTTGCTAAAGATTACATTATTTGGGGACCCATTCTAGCTCTGCATTTGGTAATTCCAATCAAGCCCATGCCCATCAAAGGTGTGCCTTTTCTTATTAGTACAAGTAAGCATCCAGCTCTCTTGCACACTGCCTCTGTCACCAGCAAAATTCTGGGAGGTGCCTTTTAGAATCATATAACAATTATAAAAAGAGCTTTTCTGAGGGCTGAATTCTACATTAAAACACTTCATTTTCTATCTTTTTATTAAGAAAAGTTTATGGTTTCGTTGTATGGAACACTGCTGTTTTCTATCATTTCGATGAAGATAGGTTTGATAGAAGGTACAGTGGAATCAGAGTCAAGTCAAACTAATCTAGTCAGTGGATACAGTCGAGTCTGTGGCACCTAATTTATAATTGCTTGTGGATAATATGTAACATCTATGAAATGCATTTTGAACAATATTTTTAGCTGAGTAATTATAAACCCATTCTCTGTTGCTTCGTAAGCAAAGCCAAATCATTTTATCTGTGTAAAAGCAAGAATGATGGCATGATCATGATTTAGCTGAACACCAGCCTAAAACAGTCCCCGTTAGCATTTAGATGGGAGGTGTCATGCTCATGCATGAGACAACCCAAGAAAGTTCAGAGGTGATTTGATTGGGTTATGAGAGCCTTAACCCACTCAGTGCACTTTTCCTCTGATAGAGATTAACTGGGTGGTAACTGTAGGCAGGGAGGTGTGGCTGGAGGAGGTGGGTCGCTGGGGGCATGCCTTTGGGGTTTATATTTTGTTCCTGGTAAGCAGAGCTCTCTCTGCTTTCTGATCACCATATCCTGAGCTGCTTTCCTCCCTTCTTCCAAGATGTTCAACTTTACCTTGGGCCCAGAACAATGGAGTTGGCCATCTATGGAGGAGACCTCTGAAACCATAAGCCAAAAACAAACTTTTTTGTCCTCTACATTGTTATTGTTAGATGTTTTGGTCAGAGCGATTAAAAAAACTGA
Organism: Marmota marmota marmota; assembly: GCF_001458135.2. NCBI lineage: Eukaryota > Metazoa > Chordata > Mammalia > Rodentia > Sciuridae > Marmota > Marmota marmota. Next base: position 13,448,706 of record NW_025999932.1, read on the forward strand.
CTAAAACAGCTTTGTGTGTGCAACTACACGTGTGTGTGTGTGCCTGTGTGTGATGATACATATTAGGACATGCTATTTTATCTGGCTTTCTGCCATTGCATTGAAAAAAAAAACCAGATAAATAAAAATTTAAAGTTATGCATCTCAAAGGCCCAACTCCTGAAGAGTAGGTTGTGATTTCTTCACTTGCCTCTATTGCTACACCTGCTAGTCCCACTTAAAACACCTACTTTCAGCCACCTAGGTCAGTTAGGAAGGTCATATTAATTTCTAAAGGGTTTTCATATCCACCATTGATCTCCCCAGATCCTCATGGGGAGATACGGCAGATATCGATACAAATAAACATGCAATTTGTTTATTCATATCAAAGCCTCTTTCTTCTCAGCAGGAAGTAAACTTCAGCTCAGTCTCCAACCTCCTGGTAGTGATGAATCAAAGCACTACAGCTGGAAGAGCTTAAAAACATTAAAATCAAGAGAGGCCTCCAGGGCCTCCATGTCCTCTGCAATCTCCACTGAGTATTTGTTTCTTCAGGGTATTGTTATTAAACTCGTTGATAAGTGCAGAGCTGCAGCCTGGTGAGAGTTTCTGAAAATCAATGACATGCCAAATATGATGGTTTTAAGGTACCCTCTGCTCAGACTAATCAATAACACTTTTCATGGGATCTTGTAATGTAAATGTTTTACCCACATCACCAGCAGGCTCTGTTAAATCACATCTTCTCATTCGAGAGGTCTCATTGTTGAAAACTATTGCCCATCCTCCAGAGAAATGAATTAGTGTATATTTTCCCAAATTGCTTGACAAAGCTGTATTGGCTCCATCCTGTCCCCAAACTAAGGTACCAATGACCAAGCCCTGGAAGATTCTTTTCCTCCTTGTATAAGACATGAACAAATATCTTTATTTTTCTAATAGCATATATGAGGAGAAGAGATCAGAGCCAACCAGTTGTAGACTCACAATTTCTCAATGGAAAAAGAGAAACTTTTGGAATTTTAAAGTTGGAGACAATAACAGAAACGAAGACAAGGTAGAAAGTCTCAGAGATTGTTTGTAAGGTGTCAAATGCTATACAAGAATGAGAGGTAAGGAAAACAAAGTCCTAACCCAACAGGGCACAAAGTGCAGGAGGCTGAAGACTAGCCAAAGCAGCTAGGAAAGGAAACCACCAACACACCCCTTCCTATTCAGAGAGAGGACTCAGGCACGTCCAGAACTTCCGTTCTTACATGTTAACTTCCTATCTGTGAACCTGGCGAAGATGCTGGATTTCTAAGGCTTGTTTCTCCTTTAACAAACAATGTGCAATAGTTTGCTCCTATTTGATCACATGGTTTGAAATAATTTACTCCACTTATTTATAAATTATTTCAGGTCCAGTGCCTCTATCTGTTCTTCTAGATGAGCTTCTGGCCTCTCAGAATTTCTTTGCTGTTCCTGTCTGCTCCCTTTCCTCTGTACCCTTCATAAAGCAGACCCAGGATTCCCCCCCGCCCCGAGGTATGTGGAGGGCGTTTCCTCTCACACCTCTAGCGAGTGACATTAAGCGGCTTTGATGTAAGCAGGAATCCTCCACGCGCCTTCCCTCTCTGCTCCCTGTGTGGCACCAAGCTTTTCCCCATGTAGGCAGCCCATGATGAGCCAGGGACGTCTCTGTGTGGATAAAGTCATCCAATGTTGAGGATAGGGGATGAGGAAGCAGGACACACAACACAAGGACAGCAAAGTGCACCACCAAGATCCTAACACAGCATCAAATTCACCAGCTCCCCCGCCAGCTCCATTTCCCCCAGTCACCCCGCGGCATCGAAATCCTTACTTAACGGGGCCTTCCAGATTCCCAATCTCCCAGTCTTAGAGCTGGCTAGTGGCCACTTGCAGCTAACTGGCCCTCATCCATGCACAAGGAAAGATGCTAAACCTGAACAAGAACAAAGAGAATCTATTCTATTTATATTGATGAGATGCGTTTCTGGCAACCATTTTGGAGAGTACGGAGAAAATCGACAATCCTTAATTCCAAGATGATTCTTAACTCCCTTCAATTTCTAAAATAATAAGCCACCTCCTTTGCTTGAACATCAACATATATAAACAGGAAATTCAGGGCAGCCTCAGGGCTGAATTGGTAAATTGATTAAGTTCTCTGAAGAAAACCATTGGAGTCTGGGGAAAAAAAAAAAAAAAGAAAACAGGGTAGCTGAGACAAGCTTGAAAGTTCACAATCAATACAGATGCTAATATATCACAAAGTACGTCTTCTCACTTCTATTTGTTTTCCTAACAGATCTCTTAAGTCATCTACAACCTTTCCTGCTTCACATGAGAAGTTTGTATTAAGGCTAAGTGGATATTGGACATGAGATAATTATTTGGGAATATATTTATGAAAATAAGATTACTTTTTCAGGGTTTCAGTCCATGATTTTCCCTTCAAGGTTTGACAGTGACTAATAATAATGCCAATAAGCACCAACAATAACATATTTGTCATTCTGCTATAATAGCTAAGTGGAAGCAATTCTAGCTAAACATGATCATCTCTTGAAAACAAGATTTGGATTTACAAGAAATGAAAAAAGATTCGCGTTTACCCTAATAATGGGAAAGAGATTATTTCTGAGGCCCAAAGACAACATAAGTTGTTTTGAATTGGGCTTCATCTCATTATTGATATATTTTCATTTGCTGAACTGCCGCAGAGTTATGATCTGCCCTGGTTTCCTGTTGAGAGTTTTATCTATCCATTTTTATAGTACATGCCTTTTCAAAAGAGTAAACTTCCAGAGCAATTTGTTTAAGAAGATACATGAAGTGAATATCAAGATCAGTGAAAAATTGTCATGAACACATGACAGTTTTTCCAGAGAACAAAGCTCTGTGGCTGGCTCTTCAACTCCAAAACCCTTTTGGAGAATTTGGCTCCAGGAAGCTATGTAGAGTTGGGGAGGTTGCTCACTTCACAAGGGCATCTGGCAGCGGAGGTGAGGGGACTGAAATCCAGCCCACCCTCTGCTTGCTGAGCCATGTGCCCTGGCACAGGGTGGCATCCACCTGGAAGAAGGAGTGTCTTCTTACAATTCACACACAGGCACTCTATGGGCTAGTGACAGCCCTGTTTAGTTTGGCAGCAAATACGGAATAGGAAAAATCTGAAATGTTAAGATTAATTTTTGCTCAGTAAAGGGCAGGAAGAGGAGAGTGTCACCAGAATAAGGTAGGGAACTGGAATAACGGAAGCATGAACTTCTTCATAGACAGACATGGCTCTTAGCCCCTGACCCATCACAATGACCTTCTTCTAGACCTGGTTTCCTCATCAGTAAGTTAAGAGTATTCTGGACTTAATAGGCCTGTGACGCTTGTGGCTATTGTCACTGCGGGTACTGCTAGTTTTATTGTGTAATAATCTCTTTCTTCCCATACTTCCCGGTAAGAATGCCATTCTGCCAGACTCAGCTCGTCTGCATACACATGTGTAGCTAGGAGTACTCAAGAGGTGAGGATGTCAGCTCAAGTCCACTGTCTGCTGCCTGCTGTGGATGTGCAAGAGGAAGGCAGAACGTGACATTTCCCCAAGTGCACCCAGCTTGTGCCACAACACATCTGACTTAAGTCTCATCGCCTGTTTAATACCTCTTCCTTTTGCATTCTCATCCAGATGTCTGAGAGGAGCCTGTGAAGCCCCATGATTATAGGAAATATTTGAGGATGCATGAGTCTTTGCAATTCTTTGAAGATTGAGTCTCTAGCACTCACTCAGTTCTCAGAGTGCCCCACTCAAAGGTTGATGATAGCTCTAGACAAAGGAAAGAGAGAAAAAAAAAAGGAATCAGGAGGACTTTTTCTCCCTTACCCCTGGAAATGGAGATCTTATCTGGAATGAATGTACCAAGAACTGCCTTGTCCAGCTCTTCACCCCCTATTATCTCTTTTTACAAGACTCGAGCTGACCACCTAAAGCTGTTGGTTCGTAGCAATGCAGGGAAATCACTCCTAACTTGAACTGAAGAAAGCACTTGGCATCATATCAAGAGTATTTACTATTGCTTTCTTGGTGTGCTGTCAAGTCTCTGCATGAATCCTTGATCCCTTCTGTCTACTTGTCTTCCCAGCTTCTTAGTCCTGGACACCTGTTTAATACCTCTTCCTTTTGCTATGGTCATTCTCGCCCAATTCTAACTGCATTAGGAGTTGTGTTCCACGTCTGCCAGTCCTTCATCCAAATCTCCTACTCTACTCAATCAGATAGGATCAAGCCCAGGCTTAAAAAAAAAAAAAAAAAAAAAACATTTAGCAGGACTTTCCAATAATAGCATTTTTTGCCTAGGATTGGCCAGTAGATCATAAAGTTTATGACTCATCTTGGTTTCCTTCAAGTCTGCCAACTTGAGTCTAGCTTAGTAAGCTAGACAATGAAATTCAGATGTCCCTAAAAGAAAACATTATATGGTAAGAACAGTAGTGTTTAAGAATAAAATATATCTTCTTAATCTTGGGACAGGTCCAAAGAAAGATCAAAGAGCCAGGAGTCAACTGAATCACCTATGTTCATAGACCTGACCTCATGTCCACTCTTGTATAGTCTGGGGAAGACTCTGCAAGTCTACATTTTGGTCTCTAATCTCTTTTTAAATCATGAATTTTCAGTGATGATCACATTCATCCTGGCATAAATTTTCTGTTAGCTCCTCTTACTCAAATGCCCCTCAGCTGTCTTCCCCCAAATGACTTCCCAGCTAATGTATTGTCACACTGCAGTCAGAAGGATCTTTCTAATATGCAGCTCTCAGGTAGTTGCTGACTACCTCAGAAAGTCTCAACCACACCCCATCCTCACAGGACAAATTCCCATAGAGTGAATTCTATTTCCATTCCCATAGAAGAAATTCTCACGGAATGATTTCCAACTTCTTCCGTCTCATGGCACAAATCCCAAACTTCTTAAATATGGCATCCAATACGATAATCCATATGAGGGGCAAAGACCATGAGGTAGCCAAAACTACAGGCACCAGCAGAAATGTTCTTATCCAATGCTATCTACATATCCATTCGCAAACACTGGTATATACCCATATAACTTGGGGGTTTTCTCAACCTCCATTAACCATTGTTCATAGAATGCTCCTAGCACCACACTTGGATTATAAAAGATGCTTAATAAACATCAGCTCATTTTCTTATACCTGTGTCCTCAGGATGATTTTTTTAATACATATCTCCAACAACAGAATCTGTGATTTCTCCCTATTTATGCTTATTATAAATATTTTTATACTATAATATTTTGAGCATTTGATGACCATGGGTTTTCTGTTGCTGTTGTTCTGGGGTTCCTATTCTGCCTCTAGCCAAGAAACTATCCCTCTTAGCTTTTCTTCCACTGGGCTTTTCTATAGTACAGCAAGGCTCTGGAATCCTCAGTCCTTGTTCCTGGGCTGTACTGGAATGAGGCACATCACAAACCTATGAAAATAAGGCAAATCCCCTTGCCTCTAGAAGGTGAATCTCAGACTGGGGATGGGCCAGGACAGAGGCAGAGGGTCCAACAGCAGTGATTCTGAAGGTTCTGCCAAGTTCAATTCCCATGGGTATCTTGAACTTGGATTTTAAGGGCCTACACCACCATTTTGGCTTCTAGGTGCTTCTACTAAGAATCTTCTAAGCATCTTTTATAATCCAAGTGTGGTACTAGGAGCATTATATGAACATGCTTCTACTCCCCATGTAAAACCTTGGCCTATGTATGAACCCTCAGCAAAACCCTCACTTTATTCAGCAAAGCTAAAACACTACAGAATATTTTTTAAAAAGACTTTAAACATGAAAGAAGACCAAAAATACAACAAAGAAAGTACAGGAAGCATAAACTCAGTCATGATCAACCCAAAGGGGCCTGTGGTACTTCATACTTGGTTTTCTCAGTCTCTGTGCATCGTGGTACGGGGAGGAGGGGTGGCCTCCGTTGCAAATCACACTTTATATGTACTTGCCTTGGTCCATGCCTGATCTATTCTGGGAGTTTTTTCAGTCAGGTCGTGATTATGAGTATCAAAAGCAGTCCTGTCAGGATCCGCTCTGACCGCCTGGGAGGGCACAGAATGCCTGCTGTGTGACAGGACAGAGCTGCCAAGATCTTGAAGGCTTGGCACCTTGGAAGAGGAAACAGCGCACATTTGTTTATTACAACAGTCCTAAAATGTACATGTGCTCTCTCAATTCAGGCCTAGGATCATTAGGGTTTTTTTCCTTCTTTACCCCCTCAGCCATTTTTTGGTCTGTTTATTTTATACTTCTCCGAACAGTACAGTGATCCCATCGTGAGATTGGTTATCTAGGTTCCCTGAATTCTTTCAGTAGTTGCCTCTTGGTTTCATACATCGTCTTATTTGATGATGCAGAAGCTGCTGCACCAACGGATCAACTACCTACTACAGCGACACCCTCCTTTCGGAGGCAATTACTGATTGAACATGTAGGACTTGAGCAGCGACCCCTGATGGGCATCCCGCAGAGAGGCCCCAGACAGAGTGAGCACTGATCTTGGAGTCCAACTCAAGCTTGATAAAAAAATGAGTCTGTCTGTCTCCATCTCTTCTATTGAATTTTTAGGTTACTACCTAATAATTAATCAACCTGTGATTCAATATCTACTTATTGAGTGCTCACTATGCCACACGATAGATGAGCTTTTTCCCAATATCTCCTTCTGTTGCATTCCCACTAAGAAAACCAAGCCCTCTTTGTTTTGCATTAATTTTCTATATATTGCTGCAAACAAAATTTCACCTTATAAAGCCACTCTTCATGTCAAGTAAATATAATATCCAATTAAAAATCACTTGGTTCCAAAAGGCAGGCATGTAAGTAAAACATGAAAGTATTAGGTTTAATTTATATTTGTCTAAGTTTCTAGCCATTTAAAAAATGAGAACATGGCAGCATTAAAATTACACTCAAGAGAAATTATTTGAGAATTGGTAAATGGCAAAAAAACATAATCAGGATTCATTTTCAATTAATAAGTTCATCCACAGGAGCTCCAGACTGGCTTCCACAAATAACTAGACTGCATTGGGCAGGAAAGCCAACATTCAGAGCCAATAGCTGTGCACACATAGTTCCGCACAATTTATTATTCTGTACAGTAAATGGCTGGCCCATAATTCACAAGCTGAGAGTTAATGAGAATATCTGTCCCTAATACCCATAAGAAAGATAAGGACTGGTATAATGTGGTTTATCCAGTACTTCTGAGCCTTTCAAGGGCAGAAGTGAAATCTACTGACAGCCAAATGCAGCAAGAAATATTGCACTGACCTACAGACTTCTTGCTCTCTCATCAAACCAATCCATGTGTAGAGGCATTAAGGAACAATTCATTCTGAATAACTGTTCCCAAATAACTAGATCCTTTTTAATTGCTGGCATAATTAACTTAATGATGTAATTGTGTAGCTCCAAATAAGAAAGGATAGAGTGGGGTGGTAATTTACTTCTTCTTCTTTCCATAGCAAAACTAGAGAACACACACACATGCATGCACACATGCACACACATGCATGCACACATGCACACACACACACAAGCACTCACACAACACACATGCACGTGTGCACACACATAGGGTTAGGAGTGAGGAACAACCAGAGGCCAAGTCCTCCCAAAGGCTAATTGTTTATCAGTTTATCCATTTTTATTACCAACCTTTAGAAAGTAAATATATGCTGGGGGTTTCATCAGAGCTATAATAAATATTAATAATTACCAATTGATTAGAGGTTTTAAATGGCCCATCTAAAACAACATGTCAGCAAGCCTCTGCTCCTGGTAAGCACAGAATGGATGTCTGCATTAACGGCGTCTCTTTAGTTTGGGGTTTTAAAGACGGGGATGTTCTCAACCGTCTATCCTAATGGCCCTCTAACTCTCTCTGCTATTTCCTCAAAGGCAGGTGAGATGTCCTATAAAGAAGATAAGTGTTACTACCCTACACGGAAATAAACCTACCAAATCTCCTGCCTTAAGTGAAAGCAGATTTTGTGTGTGTGTGGCATAGGTGTATGTGTGTGTGTGTGTTGTTTTAGGTACTTGGTTGTGGGGGGCTCGGCGTGGGCCCTTGAGCCAGGAGCAGTGCTCCTCAGAATAGTGCATGGACCAGCAGTAACCTCAGCATCTCAGCTTGTCGGTTGCCCATCTACTCAGTTCCTGGGGTGGATACCAGGAATCTGGATTTATAACCTTACAGGCGATGTTTTGTGTTTACTGAAGTTTCTAAAATAAGGGTCTATCTAGAGGTTTTTGTTTTGTTTTGTTTTTGGCTACAGAGTACAGTTTAATATTGTGCTGTGAATATAAGCAAGGGGTATAAGCAAGCAGATGTCAGATACTAAATGACATGATTGCTGGCATTTTAGATTTCATATAAATGGCTCATAGGACCCATGACATTGTTTGCATGCTAACTGAAGAGTTTGGATATTGCTTTTTATGAAGGGCATGCTCGTGGGATCTGAAAGAGTAAAGTGGTATAAAGAATCTTTTCCCCCTTCCTGCATTGTGACTTATGTGGCAGGAAAGAACTCATTCTATTCTAAGTTTAATCACACTTCAGTGAGAGTACAAGAAATGGAGTTTGAGTATTCATGTTAAAATTCTACACCCTAACAACTGTGTCTGAGGAGAAACGAAGGAAAAAGCTAGATAAGAATACAAAAGTGACATAGTCGGAGTTTGTGATCATTTGCTTAGAAAGGCTTAGGTATGTACTTAAATGTGCTGCCTGCAAAACTCAGGCCTCAAATCACTGCTAGCAATTACTTTTCTCCACGGTCAACTAGCTGAGGGAGTGACGCTAAGCATACTCCTCTTTGCATATACAGTATTCATTTCCTTCTGCCTCAATCTGTTGCTTCAAAGGCACTTAAAAGTAGTGCCTGCATGCTAAGCAAGGGTGACCTACCTTCCAAGCTCTGGCAAGGTAAACAAAGAGAGGGTAAGGTTGGAGCTAGCAACTGGAAAATTAACAAAAACATTCTTTTCAGGCCTTGGAAACAAAAGCCTGGAGTCTCTGAGATTCTGCCTTATCCACCTGAAGGAGAAGAGAGAAAAAGAAAACATGGTGGTGTGCACCCAGGGAAGTTTCCCTTTCCAGCCGGGGCCTCATTCTTCTTGGCTAAAATAGAAGAACAAAAATATTATGGCTTCCTGTGGGGGCAGAGGAGCAAGGAAGGCACCTGATTCTAATATTAGTGCCTTTCAAGGACTCCAGGTTCTAAGCTAGGCTGATCATTGGGTACCACTAAAGTTGTCTTGACACTTTTCTATTTCCCTTTTAGCTCGGGGTAGGTACAAATTTTGCCCACTTAATAATTAGCTTTTGGGCTCAGATTTTATACAGGTCAAGGTAAACTTGGCTGGTTTTATGCCACCACTTGCACTCCTCAGATTCCAGCTTCCTTTCTTCATCTGGATCCACCCCACATGGCTCCAGCCACCATTTATCACCAAACAACACCAGATCTCCCATGGGCCCAACTGTCATCGAAATCCACATTTGCTACAACACCTAGATTTACTTCTGGGTTACAAGTTAAGAGTTTATGAAGCCAACATGGAAGTTGTGTACAGGATGTATAACCGGTTACAAATGAGCAGGATTTTTTTTTTATGTTTGCCATTCTCACCCCCTGCCACACACCAAACCCAGGGTTCCATAATTGGTCACTATCACACATTTTCCCAAACTAGTGGCAATGAGAATAAGACAGACCTAGCTTCTTCAACAAACAAACAAACAAACAAACAAAAAGACTGAGCCATAGATGATCCCCATCCTTTCAAGTCTAAAGGGTGGGGCGTGTACGTGTGTGACCCTGTGTATGTGCATTTATAAGGGCACAACCCAACAGTGACTAAGGTGGTCACGCTGTGTCTCCCACAGGTGAGATCTGTTCAACACCGACTGGATGAACCATTGGGAATAATATTGGAAGACTTGCTATGTAACTAGCACTGTCCTGTTGTAGTATGAAATGAGAATACAATGGATGGGATTGTGATATGGGGCTAAGGACTCTGACGCAGTGGGATGGAGTCACTATAGACTCACAGTTGATGATTATTTACTAACTATAACTTAGCAAAGTGTCTAAAATCCTTCAATTAGAAGGTGCCAAAAATATATAGACTAATAATTATGCTGTGAGTAAAAATACACTAAAGTTGAAATGCTTAAGGCAATTTACTCATAGATTAGCTTTGTTCAAGAGCTCTGCCCTTGGAGTGAGCTATGCCTGTTTGTTAAATGTTATCAATTCTTTCAGATCAGCAAGGCCCTAATGGGACAAAGTTAATATATAATTTCTTGCATGCAACCTGAAGAGGTCTCAGATAATCTCGTCGAAGGGCAAACCTCCTGGCTGAGGATGGCCTGGTAGCTATAAATTATATTTTGGTGACAAAGGGGAGAGGATTTTCATCAAAAAATAAAAAGACTGAAGTTGGTGCAAGGTTGCCTGAGAAATATTTCTCTGTGGCACCCCAAAGGAAGATTATCCTTAGAGAAAAACGGCAGTTCTTTTGATGGATTCCAAGTGAAAGGATTCCCCTTAAAGATGTTAGAGATTTCCCAAGTCCCACAAACAATTAGCTGCAATCATGTAATCAGTCATCTCCAAATGTTATCCCACCTAGGCTCATAAAACTTCTACTTAATGATTTTGTCAGGAAACTCCCCCCTAGGGAATTTCTGCCTGAAGAAAGTAGAGGGAAAACAGACATATGCTAAGGATCTTCCTAGTTAAGGGACTGAAATAACAAGCAAAAGACAATTAGCACATATAATCAGTGCTTTGGAAATTTGCTGCATTCAGAGTTTTAAATTTTCCCTTTTTAAGATGATTAACACCATACTATCGCATTTACTTTCCAAGGGGTATAAACAGAAATTCCGTATTATATGTTTCTTTTAATCATTTGTTTTTGTTTGTAAACTAAGGTTTATAAATGTTTCTCACTGGATAATTAATTGCTGCCCTTTCATGTAAGTACTGGGAAAGGAGATGAAAATTCTGGTCTCTAAAAATTTAACCTCTGTTTTTCCTGACTCTTTTTTCTCTTACAACCTTGAGGGATACAAATAGAATGGAGTAAAGACCAACTATGGTTCTGATTGATTGGCATTAGGTTCTCCTGCCAGTTTATGCTCAAATTCTGAACATGGAAATTTAGAAGAATATGTTTCATACAATTAAATAAAAAACCAACTGCTACCCTGATTTCATTAGCTGTAATAGCATTTATTACAATGTCATTCCTAAATATCAGATAAAGCTTTTATCTCAAAATAGAACGTGTCCTCATCGCTTTCGGAGACCTGTTTCATAGTAAAACACCTGCCAACACTCATAAAAGGAAAAAAAAATGCTCTTTAAAACTCTGAGTCTATATTTAGTACACAAAGCTTTTGTTGAATACATTACCATATTCTTTGTCAAGTGCTTGGTTCCAATCTACAAGGTGAATTTAAGAGAGGTGCACTGTGTTGGATGGAAAGAAAGAGAAATGACTTGTCCGCTCACTGAAACTCTCAAGGGCTCAACCCAAGAAAAGTCCCTGGAAAAACCTCAGAATGCTGGTGCATTCTTAGGATCTTACATTCAACTAATCCAATTCTGCTGTAGATATAAAGAGACTAAGGCTCAGAGAAACAATGTAAACCACGGAGTGTATGAAATATGGCCAATGTAACTAAGAGGAGACTGAGTTTATGATTTTAGTTACTCTTGATGATTTCAATAGGCTCCTACCAGACAGTGCAGGGTCCCTTCCTTTATCCTTCTCTTCATCTGGACTTGAGGATCGGCCACTGGTTTAAATTCAATGGAATTCAGAAGATGAAAGTCGTTTGCAATTCCTGAAATTCCCAAAGCCTTCTGGAAACCAACCCCGAACAGGACAGACATTCCAGAGAAAAGTTATCCCTAAAACAAAGACTCACGAAAAAACCCAAAAGCACGTGGGAGGGCTTAAATTCTTCCATGGGAATTCAAAGTATGAGAAAGTGGCACAAAAGATCAGCCAGGGAACACACCTGTCCTTCTCATCTCCCAACTAGCATCCACTCTGCCTGAACAGGAGCAGCAGGAAGAATACTTGTCTGGATGCAATCAAGCACCCAACAAGGGGACCCCTGACAGGATGGCAGGGTTGGGAGGACTTTGGAGATCTTCCTGCCCATGTACTCTCTGCAACGTGTACTGATCAATGCCCAGAGGATGAGTGGGCAGCGAACACTAATCAAGTATATTGGCTTTTTATCACTGTGTTAGCAAGTTTGAGTGTGACCTTGGGAAACACACTTAGCTCACTATCTCACCAGCTTCATCTATTTAAAGAAATGATAATGAGACTTGGTTTCAGGTGCTTTGGGAAGCCTCAGATGAAAGTGTAAGATATAATCATCACTTGTCCCTTTTTTCCTTTTCCATCAGGCCACGCTTTGGCTCTCCAGTTAATAAGACCAATCGCTTTCAAACCAGTCTAGTTTCTTGTTATAGAATTGTTCTTTGAAAACAGTCCGACTTAACACTTTTTACAGCTTCTTTGGAAATACAACATTTGGAGCTAAAATTAGTGTTGTTCGTGCACTCCATACAAAAGGCTTTGAAATATTCAATGGAGGAGCAAGAGTATGTGAGGAAGTCCTCAGAATCTAAAGAAGTGAATGTGAGTAAACGCTGAATTAAGAGTACTATGAACTGCTCTTAATTAGACTACAAATGACTGTGATTCTGTCGGGATAATTGCAAGTCATTGTGATTTTTTTTTCCATTTCTACTATTTTTCTGCATACCACATTTCCCTTTGAAAATCTGACTTTTTTTCTAGCTTCAGGGCTATTCAAGAATAATTATGTTTGAAATGCGTATTGCTTCAATATGCCTTATATCTTACTTTCTTGTCCAATTTGTCCCATTTATTTCTTATTTTATGCAGTTCAGAAGCTTTAGATAGTGCTTACTAGACAGACAGCACTGTTCTGAGTACTTTGCAAACATTAACTCATTTAATAAGCAACACTATGAGAAAGGCACCATTAGAATCTCCAGGGTACACAGGAAGAAACTGAAGCTGAAGGAGTTGAGGATCTTGAGTGAGCTGTGGGGTTCCTAACGGTGGAGGAACTCGCCATCAGGATTTAATCTACAGCAGTCCAGGTCTGCCTTAAAGGCTGGATCATGTTACCTGTGTGTGTGTGTGTGTGTGTTTTCATGTCAAATTCTAAAATAAGCATTGTAAAATTAACTGGCTTGATAAACTTTTTAGTAGGTCACCTTCCCACCCCACCCCTTTCCCCCTCAGACCTCGTCTGCAAAGGGAAACCCGCCCAGGCCACGCGTCTCACCCACATGAATCTCAGGAAGATCCAGATCCCCCCTTGAACAGGATTATTTGGGAGAGAAAGTTGTTTCCAGCCTCTCTCTTTAATTTGTTCTGTTGTTCCCGAAATTCAAGGGACAGAAATGGAGAGAAGACAGATGGAAAAGAGAAGAGTTGGAAAAGCGAATAAAAGGGAAAGAGGACAGTGGAGGAGACAGGGGAACGTGGGAAAGAGCTGTCAGCCTTGCAGGGCCTCCGAGGAGCTCAGCTCCCACAGCATAAATTTAGTAACTGCTGATTATTCAGAGTCAGTGACTTGAGTGGTTAAAGAACAGGTTGGACTACAAATAAATACACCTTATTCTGCCAAAAAGAAGCCGTCTTGAGAAAGGCCATTGCACCAATGAATAATGCCTTGTTAGTTTCACTCACCGGGCAGCCAGGACAACCTGGAGAGCTCCAGCTGCCCGGAAGAGAAAGATCCATACAACTGGAAAGGTCCCTCCACCTTCCGTGGCCGAGGAAAGGCTGGGAAATGCTGAGAATCAGTGTCCTAACGCTATCAGTATTTAGAACATCTTAAATTAACTTGCCCACTCTGATCTGGGGTATATACCTAAATACCTACGTGTGTGTGTGTGTGTGTGTGTGTTCCATCAAAACACACAGATCTCAAAAACACAGGACTCAGTAAAAACAAGCAATTTGAAAAAGTATGTTTTCATTCACAATGTAATATTTATATACATATAGGTTTCCATTCACCATAAGAAATAGAAGTATGAGTGTGGACTAGAAGAATGCACACCTAATACCCATGCATGATTGTCTGGAAAAAAGACAGAAAAAATTGAGAAGGGGCACCTAAGGAGCCTTCGATTTCATCAATTTTAATTTTTTAAAGAAAGTTATTTTGTGAAACAAGCTAAAGCAGTTGCTAATTCTGAGTGGTAGAGGCATGGTAATTTATATTTTTTCCTAAATTGAAAAAACATGGAATAAAATTAATGAAGAAAACAGCAGAGGGACATATGCAATCAACAACAGACGAGACCTATCTCAAGCAAGAGAGCCTCCCAAACTCAAGGCAGAAGAAACCTGTCTAACCAAAGGAAGCCCCCAGACCCAATGGAAATGGGAAATTACAAATAAAAAAAAATTTGTAAGTGTCGACAGGGGCAAAACTCATCAAAGTAATTATATAGCCATTTATGAAAAAGTTGGACCCATTGGATCCCAACCACGTTCCTTGGTAAAAAAAAATTTCATAATTCCATATATACAGTGAACATCCCCAAAGTTTCCAGGGAGAGAAAAACTAGGCTGCTTCCAGAGAAAGAGGGGAAGATTAGTATCAGTCTTCTCAGCAGGAGTGTGAGTGCTGAAGGATAAGGTAGCTATGCCCCCCAAGGGCAGAGAGAAAAACACATCTTAGTATGAAATTATCTACTCATCTAACCAAGAAATGGTGAGGACAAAGGGAGAACACATCTTCAGAAACACAAAAACTCAGGAATTTAACTACTGATGGAAGCTTTCAATTTCAGAAAAGAAAAAAAAATGTTGACAGTAAAACTTCTTGAGGAAGAATTAAAAAAATAATAAAAATAATTAAGTGATATGGAATTTAAATTAAAATAAATGTGATGTCCCATTAGACTAAGACATTTGGAAGATTCTCCCTCTAGCAATTTGATGATTTGTAATACACGACTTAATGATTTAAAGGTATATGACTTTATTATCTTCATTATCAGCTCAAACAGTCTCCTGGGTTCTACAGTGAATAAAATTTCCTTACATAAGTCTAACACTGTAAGTGCAGATTTAAACATAACATTTAAATGTCTAAAATCACCCTTTAGATAAAGCATAAAATATTTAACTATTTTTCTATTTTTGCAAATGAGAATGTGAATATAATAAAGCTTGACTATAATGGGATCCTACAACAAAATGAATAGGTAGAAATAAAATGTGGAGCAGGACGGGAGCAGTTGAGTTCCTCACCTTTCACCACAGGGAGGCATTAAGTCTATGTGAAGTCAATAATTCAAGAGCTGGAAATACAAGTTGGTAATCAAAATCATAATTGTGACCATAAGAAGAGAAAACAGGGGCTGGGGTTGTGGCTCAGTGGTAGAGTGCTTGCCTAGCACATGTGAGGCCCTGGGTTTGATCCTCAGCACCACATAAAATTTAAAATAAATAAATAAATAAATGTATTGTGTCCAACTACAACTAAAAAATAAATATTGAAAAAAAAAGAATGGGGCTGGGGATGTGGCTCAAGCGGTAGCGCACTCGCCTGGCATGCGCAGGGCGCTGGGTTTGATCCTCAGCACTACATAAAAATAAAATAAAGATGTTGTATCCACCGAAAACTGAAAAATAAATATTAAAAAATTCTCTCTCTCTCTCTCCTCTCTCTCTCCCTCTAAAAAAAATTATAAAAAAAGAGAAAACATTCTGTAAGTGCCTACATCTGAAATTTGAGGCTTTTATTTTTCACCTTAGGTCTCTACTTCTTTAAAAAATTTATTTTTTTCATGGTAATGTATTACTTTAGTAAAAAAGAAAAAATTAAAGTTTTACTTTTAAAAGAGCATATACCTGAAGTACACAAGGGTCGATAATCACCTTTCAGAGATACAATGGATTGCTTAACTTGAAGGCCCTGCTATTACATCACAAGTAGAGTGCAGATAAGTCACAGCAAATATAACTTACTAAACCACTGCCACATTTTCAAGAACATGAGGTAAACCCTCAAGTGCTGAACCTGTCCTAAATCCTGCAGGATGAGCTGAAAATGAACACTGCTTCTTGGGTGGCCCATGGTTCTAAAAATAGGGCTGAGGCCGGGGTGCCCAAGTACACACAAGCCCTGTGCAAGGAAGGATAATTACGGTTCCCAAGCCTGGTGGCTTCAAAAACAAAGTATCCCCTCGGAGTTCTGGAGGCCAGAACTGAGAGCAGTTTTCCCTTCAGAGGTCCTGCCTGAGCTTCTGACCCTCTCCTCTTTAGCTCCTGGTGGCTGTCAACACTCCTGGGCATGGGCTGCCTCACTTCAGTCTCTTCCTCTGTCTCCACCTGCTGCCCTCTGTTTCTCTGGCCCTCTGTCTTTCTCATATAGTGACAAAACTGGGTGATGTTGGCTCAATGTCTTTAACTTAACTAAATTTGCAAAGACCCAGTTTCCAAAAAAAGGTCCCAGTCACATGCTGGGAGTGGACTTATGTTGAGGAGGTGCATGCACCCCACAACATGCAGCGGCAGACACATCTAATTATATATATTTTTAAATATTATTTTAAAACCTGAGAACATATTCACAACATGTGATAAGGGAGAACAGAGTTTGCATGATACCACAAAAGCAAATACACAGATAAGTAAACCAGGGTTAGGTAGATGTCAGGAAAGGGTATTGGCTAGATCATGATTCTCTCTTTGTGGAAGAAAATAAGTAATCTGGCTGGGGGTGGTGCACAGCTCCAATCCCAGCTACTCGGGGAAACCAAGGCAGGGGAGAATCCCAAGTTTGAGGCCAGCCTGGGCAACCTAGTGGGACCTTGTCTCAAAATAAAATCAAAAGACTGGGGGGTATCTCAGTAGTAGAACATTTGCCTAGCTTGTAAGGCCTGGATTTTACTCTTTGTACTAAAAAAAAAAAAATCGAATTTTACACTTTTTTCTATGTTGTTTATGTGTTTTAATTTTTTATGTTCTTTTGATGCAGAAAAAAATTAAACTCTTTTCATCTTGAAAGTAAAATGCCATTGACTGGTTGATTTTTTACATTTTCAAATCTTCACTCACATTTCAACTTAGGTTGACAGAATTTTAGAGGGCAGTGAATGCAGCCTCACAGTTTGATATGTCATGGCTGGTCTCCTGACTGTTGGGCACAATTTCCAGAGCTTCTCAAGTGTCTACATGGTTAATTGCTTCTTCTCAACAGGAGGCACAGGGGTCAGACTCACATCTGAGTCTAAGGAACATGGGGCATATGTTCTTTTAATATATATATTTTTTTTTTGGTCAAAGGCATACATAGAATTTTAAACAATGATCTCATTAACAATAACACTTCTGTTGTCTAATGACTTAGTGCAAGCCATGCGGCATACCTTCACTTAAAGATAGGCAAGTTGAAGGTGGGATAGGGCTTGTTTAAGCTACCCCCATGAAGAAGGGGAGGTGTGGAATTGGCCATGCACACAGCCACCGGTCCCATGTCACTGGATCTTGTGACAGTGGAACACTACATTTCTTATAATCCCTGCTTTCCCTCAAGGCTTGTGCAGACCTAGCTACATATCTCAAGATGACAGTCTTTCCTGGGCCCTGTAACTAGCACTCTATGACCTTTTCCCCAAGTGCCAACTTGGCTATAAATGAGAACTCTAAGCGTCCCTTCCATGGTACCAGGAAGATTTTAACAAGCAAATGAAGATTTTAAAAACTTTTTAATTATACATTTGTCCTCCTGTTAAACTGATGGTATTTAGTTCTGGGAAAATGCATGTGGGGAATCTCTGTAGTTACTGAAAACTCTTTACAGAAAATGGAACATTTTAAGTGTATTTATGCTCATGCTTGTAGATTAGGGTAACTGATATATCTATTCATTTATTAACAATGGACTATAGTGGATTATGATATCAGGATACTATAAATTAAATGATAAGTACAACAAAATAAAACCAAAGACAACAAAGGTAAACTGATGAAAGATAAAAAATAGAAATTAATGAAATAGAAAATTAACAGAAAACAGAGCTGAGAAAGTAAATAAAAGCTAAATATACAAATTATTTGGCCAAATTGGTACAAAAGGGAAACACAAATAATAATATTAGAAAAGCAGCATTACTTCAGATACATAAATGATTTTTAAAACTGTAATAGTATAGTATGCATAATGTTATACAAATATGTTTTAAAGTATGCCACAGTCTGGCTGGGCACAAATGCCGCAGTCTGGCTGGGCACAAAATCACGAGCCACCACACAGCTTGTAGATTCAAACAGCAACTCTTTATTCCCGAACTCACACCAGCCGTCTACAATCACGTTCTGGGGAAATCCACGTTCTCTGCCCAAATCCACGTTCTCTCCCAAATTCACCTCCACTGGGCTTCTGTCTCCCAAAATATACTGTCTGAATCCCGTGAGAACTCAAGGGGAACTTAGGCAGCAGGATACGCCCTATTCCCAGCAGGAATAATCTTAAACCTTAAACCTGGAACCTAAACTGGGAACGCCCTAAACCCGATTATGTTAAACCGGGAACACCCTAATCTGCCCTGGTCCTTGAGCAAGGTCAACTACATTCAATGTCACTGCAAAATGTCAGCAACATGGGGTACGCTGGCAAGGAAATTGTCATACCTACTTGGCTAATGGCTCCCAGCAAAAGTATGCATGGAAGGAACAAGTTTCAATTAAAAACATAGACCAATGAAACTGACTCAAGAAAATTTAAAATACCTCAATGACTGCAGAAAAATAACTAAAATTTAGTTAAAGCTCTATCTCCAATTTAGACATCCAATCCAGATACGTACCTATCTGACTTGAACTATCCAGAGCTTAGGAAAAAAAAAAGGTTTCACATGCATTCTATCAGCTTGTGTAACACTGATTCTGATTCCAGAATTGGGCAAGTGGAGCACTCACAAACACACACAATCCAAAACTTAATCTGATTTATGAATTAAATGCAAGAATTGTAAAAAAAAAATTAGTAAATAAATCTAGTAGTGAGCCAACAAATTGTATACATGCATCTATATGTGTGTAATTACATACACAATTATTCATAAATAATAAGACACACTGTATATTCTGACATTTTTGCTTAAAATGTGAAAAATATCTTTGACTTTTTAAAACACATAGTATCCCAAAGAAATTAGTACTTGAAGGCAAAATGAGGAAATAATTTACTTGTGACAAACACAGAGCATATCTGTAACAGAATTAGGGGACAAAACCCAAATTCCTGATAGTTGTTCATTTTAGCAAGTTTTAATTAACTCCTCAAATAATTATAGAGTCAACTGTTAATTTTCTATTTAAGTGGAGACTAACATGGCAGAGGGAATAAATGGAGTGGGGGAGTGAAAGCTAAATCTGAGAACTGATGTGCTGGAAGTACTTAAAAATATCTGTGTTATTTATTTCCTAAGCTAAAGGGTGATAGAGGCAACTGGAGTTAGGAGAGATCAGAGAGCTCTAAGAGTGTACCAGGTGCCCAGTGAAATGAGAACAATCATAATGGCAAGAATGTGTACTATTACAGAGCATCTAGCACCTAACAGACTCTACATATGACCCTATACAAGAAAGAAAAAGCATGATGATGATTATTATTATTCATTTCACAAACATTTTTTTGTGGTTTTCCTGCAAAGCAAGGCAGAACAGTAGGCAACACACAGTTACTTAATGAAGCTTGAAAATTTATATTATAATGGATGACATCAGGCAAAACATTTATGAAAAGAAAGCATACAAAGGGGGTACATGAAGTCTGCATTTTCAAACTGGCTTAGCTCTGAATAGCTATCACCGGATATGTTAGATGGATTGGTCTTGTGCAAAATCAGCCATGGTCAACTAATCAGCAAGGGCCTAAAGCTTCCCTCTGTATTACTTGAGGATTTTTGCATTTGGTTTGTGGTCTTCTTCTCCAACTTATTTAGCAGGTTTTCCCACAATTATCTCCTTACATGACCCCACCAACACATCTGGAGTCACGAGGGCACATAAGCCTGAGGTATGCCTGGTAAAGAGCAGGGGTCCCCATTCCCCCACCTCAGCAACTGGTCCAGGGAGGATACAGGCCCCGGCAGAGACACAGTGGATCTTGCCCTGGGAGTTGTGTGTGGGCTTTGTGAGACACAAGTTTTCTTTATACTCTGCTAAATGAAGAAGTTGGAAATCTGGGGATGCCCGTGGCCATCTTTCATGCCATATGGAGAGCATTTGTTTGCAACAGCAGAGGACAAAGTAAACACAAGAGTGAAAGAGAGACTAAAGTGAGAGATAGATCAACCAAAGTGCCCTACATCACATGTGAAGTGAGATTCACCTTCATCCTTCTCACATCAGGGAACAAATTTGACTTTTTATGTTCATTAAAATCGCTGGCACATCTAATCAAATGCCTCCTGACTACATCTTGTAAAAACCTACCCTACTCCCAAGATACTTCCCTATTAGAATGATTCATGGAATACTCTAGCATTAGTGCTCTTTGATCATGCTCTCTCCCAGTTCCCTTGAGCACCAGCCACCCCTTCCTATAGGTACAGTCAAACCCTTCTTGTTACTCAGAAATGTCCCACCAGGAACTGCTCCTCCATGACATCCCCATTTCTATTAGTTATAGAGATACACACATTTCTTAGTTGTTGGTTGTGAGAAAACAACAGCAGTAGATGGCATAAAATAATTGCTTAAAAAGTTTATTAGTTATAAAATTATGAAGAAAATCATAAATTACACAAATATAAAATTCACATTTGGGGTAGCAATATTGAAAAAAGCACAAGCTCTCCATATAATCTCTAGCTAAGCATATGACATACAAGAGAATAGATCTTGTAATGATTTTCTTTGCACCTATTTTAAAACATATGATAATCTTATATATGGATTAATCTTTAACCAAAATAGATGAAAAGGGAAAACCAGGCCATTCCAATCACACTAAAAGTCAAATATAATTGATCATTTTTTCCTCTTAATTTCTTCCATCCTTATGCTGCATTTTTAGGAAGCATATAGAATTAATTGAATCTGATGAGCAACTGAAGTGTTCTGAGATGGCCTTGGGATAATAGAGAGGTAAAGAGCTAGGCCACTGTTAATCATAACATCCCACTTAAAAGCTGGACCGCATCAGCAATCTGCTGTTGCCATATTGATTTCACTTAGCCCTTCTGGATAGAATATCAGGGAGATTTTCCAATGCAGAATCAAGACAGATGGTAGGGAGGTTGGGAAAAAAAATAGTCTCACAGTATAATAGAAGTCAAAGCAAAGCTTTTTGAAAAATATTATTATAATTCCTTGACAAACAACTGACATCAAACCAAAAACATCTATTAGTACCATGACAAGAATCAATGGCATAAGGACCCTCCAGCACCCAGTGATGTTCACTAGCTGTTTACTTTTTATCAATGATTTCAGATATAGCAGAATTACTGATGCAAGTACCACATAGGTATGTCCCTAATATCACTTTATAAATCAAATTTTATAATTTCACTAATGAGATGACAGTTTTAAGAGATATCTTGACCTAAAAATGGAATTTTGAAAATACCATTTAATTATACAGCAAGTGTTTAAATGTTATATCTTTAATTTAAAAATTATTATTCCTATTCATGAATCAAACATTTACAATGATGCTTCATAATTTCATATGGGATCAAAACAGGAGCCAACCTTATGCTATTCTTGAGATGGAGAAAAGATGGAAGCCTAGTCTCAGAGCACCGTCAGCTTTATGTTACCCAAAGCACAGGAAATAACTGGTTTAAACTAGGTAACTCTATATAGATAGTTACTGCATATACTCTGTGTTCCTTGGGTATGTGTCTTACCTTATTTTGATCCTGGCTTCAACTTTGGGGAGAAACTCAGGTAATTGCTATTTTATATTCCTATTAAAAGACAGATGTGTAGAATTTTGGGGTTGAGGTTTTTTCAAATTCTATCACATATTATGTCTATGACCCTTGAATAAGTAATATAACCTTTTATAGCCTCCCAATCCTCAATGCAAGATTAGTATCATGCAAAAAAGTTAAAGATTATTAAGAAGAGAGACAAATGCTACATGATCTCTCTCATGTGTAGACTCTGAAAGTTGATCTTCTAGAAGCTGAGAGTGGAATGGTGGTTACCAGATGCTGGGGAGAGTCAGGCATAGGGTAAGACTGGTCAGCAAGGACTAAGTTACAGCTAGACAGGAAAAAATAAGTTGTGGTGATCTGTTGCACAGCAGGTGACTACAGATAATGATAACGTAGTGTATATTTGAAAAAAGCAGCAAGGAGTGCTTTTGAGTGTTTTCACTATGAAGAAATGAGAAGTGTTTGAGAAGATAGAGATGTTTGATTTGAAAACTGCACAATGTATATATACATTGAAATAGTACCCTATAATTATGTACAATTTTATGCACCAAATAAAAAGTTAATTTTTAAAACAAGGGAAAAGGAGATTGGATACATAATTGTAAAAATCTCTGGATTAGTCTCTCTACTTTCCCTTAGTCTTGGGAAGAAAGTACATTCTGCCTCAAAGTGGGAGTGGAGGGGGGTGGTTTTCAAATACGGGTTTTGTACCATCAATGAATCTAATGCTTTTCTTAGGTCTAGTCCTGATATTACTGGGGGATGGACTCCCTGCTAATGGTATTATTATTATTATTATTATTATTATTATTATTGGTGCTGGGTATCAAACCAAGGGCTTCATGCATGCTTAGCAAGTGCTCCACAGAGCCACACCCCTAGTCCGTGCTTTTGTTTATTTTTAAGCAGATGATTCTTGCCTACGCCAATGACTAATTCTATCAGAAACAGCTGCTACAACATGCTATAGCACGTTTCCTGGGCTTGATCTTTCTGGAGATGAAGATGAAAGTGAGCACCCCAAGGTCAGCTAGAAGGGTTGCAAAAGGAAACTGTTTTCCCATGATGGCAGCAGCCAGCCAGCTACGAGAGTAATGCTGGGGACAAAGCAGAAAGTTTCAGGGGTGCCTGTCAGACCACCTCAACTGAGAAAAGCTAGAGACTTAAATAACTTGATGCATTAAAACGAGTTCGGAGGTATTGAATATTGTTAACTTTAAAGATAGCTGTAACCGACTCATTCGGGAAATTCCTTGTCCTTCACAAAGGACTGGTCTTGCCTCTTCTCTCATGCCCAAGCCAGCTGGGCCAAGGGCACAGGGATACTCTCAAGGTTGCTTTCATCACTTCTGATGCACTACTGAAGGGTGAATGTTCCCAGCTCTGCTTTGACACCTAGTTCCCACAGAGTAGAAAATAGCTATGAAGCCCTGAATATTTCCAAAAAATGAGGTTATCACTTTTGCAATGGGTTGATTGGGCACCATCTTAAGTCCTAGCACATTTTCTCACAATTGTTTTGCACTTTGTTCTGTCTTTTGATTTCCCTCTATTTCCTCCTTTGTGAGGTGGAAAGTAGGATCAGGTCAGCAGTAGATTTTTTAAAAATTGAGGCTATACAACAATTAATGTTGGTGAGGATGTGGGGGAAAAGGTACACTCATATATTGCTGGTGGGACTGCAAATTGGTGCAACCACTATGGAAAGTAGTATTGGAAATTCCTAAGAAAACATGGAAGGAATCACCAGTTGACACAGTCATCCTACTCCTAGGTTTATACCCAAAGGACTTAAAATCAGCATACTACAGTGGTACAGCCATATCAATGTTTATAGCAGCTCAATTCAAAATAGCAATAACTATTGAACCAATCTATATGTTCTTCAACAGATGAATGGATAAAGAAACTGTGGTATATATACATAATGGAATATTACTTAGCCTTAAATAAGAATGAAATAATGGCATTTGCTGGTAAATGGCTGAAGCTGAAGAATGGGATGCTAAGCTAAATAAGCCAATCCTAAAGAACAAAAGGCTGGATGTTTTTTCTGATATGCAGATGCTAATTCACAACAAGGAGCAAGGGGAATAATAAAGGTGTTTTGGACTATACAGAGGGGAATGAAGGGAGGAGAGGGAGCAGGGGGTAGGGATGATAGTAGAATGAATTAGACATTATTACCCTGAGTACATATATGATTACATGACTTGTGTAACTCTACATCATGTACAACCAGATGAATGAGAAGTTATACTCCATTTTGATGTCTCAAAATGAATTCTACTGTCATGTATAATTAATTAGAACAAATAAAAATCTATTTTAAAAATTGAGGCTATAATGTTTGAGCTAGAAGAACATTAGAAAATATATACAAATTTCTTTTTTGGCAAGGCTAAAAAGTCATGTGACTTGCAATGATCACTTGACTAGGGGTAGAAATAGGAGCAGAACTCAGATGTCTAGAGTGAGTTTTATACTTAAGAGCAACATACTTTCTCATGGCTGGGCACTTAGCAGATCTTCCAAAATTATGCTGGGTTAGTAGTTGTTCAATAAGTAATTTCCAAGCGAGACATTTAATCGTAAGAAAGTAGATGCCTCTTGGAAGTTGACATACAGTAGAAAACTGTCTTGATTTATATGTCACCAAGTTTCCTCTGTTTCTTTGGATTTGAGAATTGTGGATCACAGCACAAGTAAGAAGAAAGAGCTTAACTAAAATGTGTTGGCAAATGCATGGGTGACAGATTTGGTTTTGATGGGCAAATGGGGTCCCATTTTCTCCTTTCATCTTGGCCACCTTGCCACCTCCGACACTTCTGCCCTCTGGACAATGGTGCATTTGCTTATGCTAAGTTGATATTAAAAGTCAGCTCCATCAAGAGAGGAAAAAAAGATGATTGTCACAAGGGGAAGGTTTCTCAGAACTGAAGACAAGCTGCTCCTTTCCAACTGAAAATGTCAAACACTTATTCATACGGTTCTTACCAGACTTGATTTATATGAGCAACTGCCAATCCTTAACCTCCCCCTTGTGCAAGTGCAAATGGGAAGCCCGTTCGCTCAGCCATTAATATCACGTTAGTTTTGTTTGGTATCTTGAATAGAAAATCATCTTTTCCCTCCATGTGGGAGTTATTGATTTACCCTCTTGTTCCTTTGAAATCTTCTAGTTTCTAAATATCCATGTTGTTTACCTGCAGTGTTGTAAAAAATATGATTATTTTTCTTTATGGTTTTCTAGAAGTTTGGCTTTAAAAAAGTAAACATTGATTACAACCTGACTTATAATTTGAATTCATATTTTCCAAGCCCAGCAAAAATTATACTCTTTATGGAAAAGGGAAAAAATATCAAAATAAGATAAAATTTCATTTATAACTTTTTTTCCAAGCAATAATGTGGCTTATATATTGAAATCTTTATGAAGGACTCAAATGTTTTAAAGGTTTTACTTTTTGCATTTTACCATATGATATACGACTAACAGAAATGTTCTTTAAATAAGAATTAACAGGAAAAATGGTACCTACAGGATCAGAGGAGATTAAAACAAGGTTTCCAGTGAAAATTTTTAAAAGGAAGCAAAAGTAAAAAGAGCAAGCATGGCTCTGCAGAATGAGTCACTTATTTTGAAAGAGAAGGGGGAATCAAAGAGCATGATTTATAGTACCATGCTCCAATAAATCATAGCCAGGAAAAAGAGTTGTAAGATACAAAACATTTCCTGTGATATGCTTCTTCAAGCACCAGATTGATAAATCTTCAAAAATTAGATCCTACCCCAAATATAAATTACAACAGAGAGCTATCGTGAACTCTCCCAATTCACAGCCCCTTCACTGTCCAACTAACATGGAAAAGACACAAGTTGCGTTTTAGTTTTACTTCATACAGCACCAGGACTAAGGGCTCCAGAAAAACTATATAAAAGCCTGCCCCCATTTCCTCACTTCACAAAATAATAGAAAGATCAGTTATTCCCCAAGCAGGATTTCCACTATCATTATGGGATCTTACTCATGGTATGCAGTGGTCCTACAAGGGGAGAATAGAGGTTGCTTAATAGCCATGTGCTCCAGGAAAATCTGGGTCATCTTAAAGACTCTCCTTCCCAGGATAAGTACTCCATCCAGAGACTTCCAGTGCGGCCACAGCAAGTCAATAACAGCACTACTGGAATGGCTATCAATATCCTCCACCTCTGTACAGCAAATTTTTGAACATACTTTTTTCAAACTCATGTTCCCACCTCAAATGACTTTCTTTGAGAAACTCCCGATGAATAACTCAGAAAAAAAGGATGGCTTGAGACAGTGGAAATTAATCCTTGGCTTGACAGTAAGGAAACTCATCACTTACCCTGTATTAATCAAACCAGACTTGGTCCAAGGTGGGCAGTAGAACTTAGAAGGGACTGAGAGTTCCTTCAGAGCTCATCCTCACCACGCTGACCTCATGGAGAAATGTGCTACCACTTTAAAACATGAGCCATGTCTATCTACAAAGTTTGAAGGACAAATAAGAGTGGACACTATCCATTTCCAAGAAGATTCTCTCTCCACCACAGGCAACCTGCACTAGGTTTTATTAAGGAAGTTGCCGGTTCTCAGCATTCCCTTGATTAAGATCCTACTGGACTAAGATTGCACACTATGATATTCAGGTTCATGAATTATAGCAAAAGCTGGTAGCATGAAACTTGTTTCGTATAAAATGTATCTTCATCAGCAGCATTTAAGTAAGGATATAAAATTAATAATTTCTAATCATAGAACTATGATTCTATTTTTTGAAGGTAAACTTAGAATTTGGCATTTTTGGGGGGAAAAAGAACTTCAGAATTTTTAAAAAGCTTCCATATTCTGCTTAAATATCATGCACCTGAAATAACGGTATTTAATTATATGCTCTTTGTTCCTTTAAAATGTTCACGAGCTGGAAATCTTACAGCCACAGCTTACAGAATGACCTGCCTGCTGTGACCTCGACCACAGTACATTCATTGTTAGCATAGGCCTGGTATATCTTGTTTTCATCCTTTCAATCTTTCTGTGTACTTATGTTTAAGGTGTGTTATTTTATGTGTGTCACTTATAAACAGAATATTGCTGAATTTTTATTTTCTATTCTTTAAAACTACCTACGTAATAAAAGGAGAGTTTGACCTCATATACCTATTGAGAGTATCAATATATTTGACATTATTTCTAATCACCTTTCTTTATCATTCCTATGTGTTCTGTTTTATTGGTGTTTACTTTTTCCTCCTTTTCTTCACAATTTTGGATTCAGACTTTTAGTTACACTCCCTTTCCTGCCCTCTGCCGCTGGTTTGGCTATGACACACTTTATTTCTAGTCTTTAATATTTTTAGGAGCCTGTTATATTTCTAGGATTTTCTCAAAAGTAAATGAAGCACTCTGTACATTTGACCATCATCATCACTACCATCTTCACATACCATCTTTCCATGGAATGCTAGTATAACTCCAAAGATGACAAAGTCCAATCTGGTTTACAGATGTGAGATGTTTCGTTAACTTTGGGAAACCAAAGAATCACATTGAAGACAGGACCGGATGAGAGAGGACAGAGAAATGAACATGACCACCATATTTCCATATTTGGTCTGCACCATTCATCCACCCACCCATCCATCCATCTATCCATCCATCCATCTATCCATCCATATAGTCAATGAACAGATCTTTGCTGAGTGCCTCTCATGCAGTTGGCATACTACTTGTTAATAAAACCAAATTGCTTTATCATCAAGGTGTTTGTCTCCATTGACATTTCAAAGGAACCGATAGATTATCTTCCATTTATTTTCCATCCTCTCGCTCTGCCACAGTGAAGTAGATAGTTGTTCTAGAGTGAGGGGGATATAGAAATTGATGAAGAAGCTATAAACAAGTAGTTAAATATTAGTTTACAAGGTGGCACAGTGGGCAGTATTACTCTAAAAAAGTTAATCAGAGGTAATAATAACCATGGTATATTGTTTTATTAGTCTGACTTATTTCATCCTATTAAGTTGAATCAAGAAATCTGACTCTTTCAAAAAATCATTTTTGGTTGCAAAATTCTCAAAATAGACTGGGTTAGGGGAGATGGCAAGGGAGTCTCAGAGAGTGTGAAAATGATGCTCTGTGGCAAGAAAAAGAGAATGTGCATTAAGAGAATTTCAAGACACTAATAACGCCACCTAATGTCAAATGGCAGCCAATTATACACTTTTCTAAAAGAAGATATAGTTATGGAGGCAGTAAATTGTTTTCTAGACAGAAAGTCACTTTTAAAAATAATAAAGAATGGCTTGTTTCACCCGGTGGGTTTATATTTCAGTGGAAGAGAAAATACTTAATGGTAACAAAGTGCCTTTGCTTAGCAACCCCCTAACTGCTGCTTCTGACCTCCCACAATTGCGAGCTGGGTGGTATCTGGCATTAGTTTAATCAAGTATTGATTCTGCCCCAGTCTTGCTGCCAGAGACTGAGTTGGTCCATTTCATAAGCAGGTACCCACCAGCCGGCCTCCATGTCTTCTTAGGTAAGAAGGCAAAATCTCTTACTTGTGACTCAGTGCTATTTTAACCTTGATCTTAAGAACTTTATTGTCCTGGACACTACTTTCCACAAATTCTTTTTAAAAGTGGGGTAATAGAATGATAAAGAATGAACCAGCAATGGAAGATATCCGATGACACCTTTTCCTTCCAATGACTTACCTTAAGTTATCATCTAGCTAGAGGAGACAGATCCGGAGCAAAGGGCGTGATTGGTGACCTTGAAGGTTTCACATTCTCATTTAAAAATTCTTACTCCATCCCAACCTGCAGTTGACATTAGAGCCTTTACCTAACATTTTAAAACTGTAAACAATCAAGCTGGAATGTTCACATATGCAGGAAGCATCACATTCAAAATCGAAACCATGTGTGAAAAGTAGTTTTCCTCCCTCATTTGTCTCCTAAAACCAAGTCCTCCAAAGAGAAGTCTTTGTTATCATTCACTTGTGCTTCCTTCCAGAACCATGTCATCAACACATAAGGAACTGTTAGTCTTCCAAAAATAGTTACTGAGTGATCTGCATGTGATAGCATTGCATCTGGTACTTGCATCAGTGAACAAGATAGTCAACATCCCATGCCTTCAAGGAGTGTACATTCTGCTGTGGGAAGACAAGCAATAAATAAGATAAATATGCTAATTTTGTAGTCAATTAGAAGATGATTATTACTATGGGGAAAATTCAAATAGGAAAGTAGGGTGGGAGGTCTTATCCAACTGTAGAAACAGGCAGCAAAATTTAAGGGTGGTAAAAAAAACAAAAACAACTTACAGATAAAGTGACAGTTGAGCAGACTTAAAGAGGAGAGTGAGTTATGTTGCTATTAGAGAAGGGCATCCAAGAAGAATGGATTTGGAAGCCAAGAGTAGAAATGAGGTCAAAGTCCACAGGGGATCAAGCAGAATGTTATTTTGGAACTTGACTTTTATACGGAAGGAAACAGCCACTAGAAGGATCTGAGAAAGGAATGACATGATGTGACTTCATTTTGGAAGGATGGGCTGGATGTTTTGTTGAGAATCATCTGAAGAGAAACTGGAGCTGGGAGACTACTAAGGAGGGCGTGGTGTTCACACAAAGATGACAAGTGGTGAGATGGACAGAGATGGCCCCAGGTGGTCAGATTCTGAATGTAGTTGGAAGGTACAGTCGACAGGAATAGAACATGGCTTGGATATGGGCTGTGAAAGGAATTCCAGAGCCAAGAGTAACTCTAAGGATTTGACCCAGAACAACTGAAAGGATGGAGGAGTCACTGCCTAAGGTAGAAAGATTGAGGGAGGAATCAATTTTTAGGGAGAGGATATGAGAAGTTCAGAGTTAGATATACTAAGATTGAGAGTTTTGCATATATGACATTGAAGATGCTGAGTGGGCAGCTGGATGTATTAGTACGAGATCAGGGAATACACCTGAGTTGGAGATAAAAATGTGAGAATTGAAGGCAAATAGATGGTATTGAAGCAGTGAGCATGGACGAGCTCTCCACACCACCACCAGCACACAAACCAGCGTGAACAAAGAAGAGAAAGGAAATGAGGTGGAGCCCGGAGACCTCCCCATGCCCATATCTGGTAGTGAAGGAGACTGAAAAAAGCAAGGAGACTGAAAGAAACTACAGTGGGGTGGAGGAAAACCAGCACATGGTGTACTGGAGGAAAGCAGTTCCAAAAGGAGGCATGGCCACTGTGGCTAACACTGCTAAATGATTTATCAAGATCAAGGGCAATGCTAATATCGATGGGAAGATTTAGTGGGAGAAAAATAAATTAGAATAGATTTAGGAGTATAAAGCACAAAGAAGGACTAGAGAAAGTAAGTATAGATTAACTCCTGTGAGAAGTATTCCTACGAGAGAAAGCCCAGAAAAGAGATAATAACATGAGGGGGCAAGTATGATCAAGAGAGTTGACTTCAGTGGGAGAAATGAAAAGCTGGTTGAACTCTAACAGTCATGATCCAAAGAAGGAAGAAAATGTGTGTGTTTACATAATTTTTTTTTGTGCACTTGTGATGCACAGTTACACATTAAATGCAACTTTTCCCCCACTTAATTATAGTATCTCATCAAATTTAAGTTCTCACTGACCAGAAGACACACCATTAGTTATTTTACCACAAGGAAAGGAAAGCATTTCTGCCATTTTAAACCTAACAGACCATTATTTAAAAGACATCCTGATTTCAGAGATGTTGAAATGCTTAACTTTTGGTTTAAAAAGTACCTCTTGGGCTGGGGTTGTAGCTCAGTGGTAGAATGCTTGCCTTGCATGTGTGAGGCACCAGATTCGATGCTCAGCACCACATAAGAATAAATAAACAAAATATATTTTTAAAAAGAGACTTTAATAAAGTGCCTCTTATGAACAATTAAAAGTGATTCACATCTCAGAGAAGAGCATTGCTCATTAAAGTCTGCAGTTTTTCAGTATACCACAGCTTCTGTAACCATAGCCTCTGTAACCAGTTCTGCTTAGATGATGATTACTTACTTAGAATTCACTGATGTCACAAAAATGCTGCAGTCAGTATCCTTGTATCTGCAATCATTTGATCCTGTGTAGGTGAATCTGAGAGAGAAACCCCTGGAGTGCAATTGTAGTGCTATGAATAATCCAAATATGTGTGCATGGAGCTTCTACCAGCTTCCAGCAATGTCTAAGAATGTTGGATGACCCCCAACACATATAGTGTGATCAAACATGTTACACCAACAATATTATATCATGTAGTACACAATTATACTTTATAAATATTGGTATAATATATAAAATTTATATAATATAAACACATTATGCTAATATATCAATATGTTATGTCAATATAAATATTTGATGATACATATGTATGATCAAATGTGTTTGATTATATGGAACGGAAGCAGAATAATGGCCTTCCTAAGAGGCCCACATCCTCATCCAACAAACCTGACTACAGTAGCTTCCCTGGTAGAAAGGACTGTGCGACTGTAAAATTTAAGGATTTTCAAATGAGGAGATTGTACTATTATGCCGGTGGGCCTAATGTAATCACAGCAGTTCTTGTAAGTGAAGCAGGAGAGACCGAGAAGGGGATGTGAAGAGAAGTGATGTCAGAAAAACAAGTTGGAGTGATGTGATCGCCAAGTTCAAATATTTGAGAGGGTTCCAAGCCACACACGAAGACCTCAGGTTCCTGAACAGGCAAGAAAATAGACTGTCCCTTAGAGACGGTCATTTTGTTAAAATCACAGGGACATCTTCCTCTATTTTGCGTATTCCGAAACAGTTTTACCAGCATTGGAGTTAGCTAGAATTGCACTTTGAAATAATCTCTCCTGTAGAAATCAGTCTATGTAGTAGATTTTCTATATTCTGTTTCCTTACAAATTCATCCTTTTCATCCATAGTCTTTATTATTTTGTACAGAGCTAAGAAAAACACTCTCATGATTATTTAAATTTCTACTGCATCTGTTGTTATTAACAATTTTTAAAACTTTATTTTGCTTTTCTCTCTTCTTTTAATTAGGCTAGGAAAGAATTGACTTTCCATTCCTGTTAACCAGCTTTTGGCTCTTCTTTTGATTAGTGTTATAATTTTTATATTGTCCAATTGATGATTTTGTTCTTCTTCATAATTAATTTGCTTTTCTTAGAAATATAAATTATTTGCTTATTAGCAAGTTACTGAGTACTATCATGTCCTTCAAGCATGGCGTACTAGAACAGGTTCTAGTTCTCATCTTTTCAGCAACCTCTTCTGATTTGAGGGAATTGGGCTTTGATTTCCTCTTTGTCTATAGAGCTGTATAAAAGAAATTTCTGAAAATTTCCCATGGTGTAGCTTTTGCTGTCTTTAAATTGTTATACTTCTCAATTTCTCCTTTCACTGAATTTGAGCAAAAAACTGTTTTGGTGTATTTCAGCTTTGGTGAATGTGCTAAAGTTTTATTTATGGCTAGCATGTTAAATTTTTCAAATGTTCCTAGAGGGGCTAAAAAAAGCTTTCTCTGTTTGGGGGGTAGCAGATCTGATATACGTGTATGAATTAAACCCACCTCATTTATTATGGGATTTAGATTTTTCTATAACCATTATTTATTTTTTGTTCATTTGGTCTGTTGATGACTGTTATGAATAACTTAAAGTATCCACACTTACCGTATGTTTTCTGATGCTTTTTTATTGCATCTTGATGCTCAATTATTCCTGTTATTAGGGCTTCAATTGTAAACTGTACTCTATTTCCTCATAACATGACATTCTTTGTCTAGGTTTGTCCTGGATTCAAATTCATTTGATATCAACCTGGTTGTCTATGCATTGTTTTCATTTGTATTTGCCTGGGAAGTCTTTCCCATTTTTGTAACTTCTCTTTGTTGGTCACCTGTTATTATAAGTCTATATTTTATACAGCATACATATGGGTGGTTTTATTGTCTGAAAAGGCTTTCTTTCAGTTTAGCCAGTTTATACTTACTTCTATGGTAGATATATTTAGTCTTAGCTCCACTTTTACTGATTTATTCATTTTTCAGTTGCATAGTTTATGGTTGGCAAGAGCACATACTCCCTCCGCTGAGTGCAGAGAACTTAGGGTTCTCAAGATAGGCAGATCCACTCTTAAATGGCAGGAATGACGACCTTGGCCCTCTTCACTGCTCCTCAGAATATGACATTGTTTTCTGACATATATCTCAATATCTTTTCTTGGGTGGAACAATTTTTGCATTTCATGCTCAATACCCTCCCTTCAATATGTCAATGGCTCTTTATAGGGAATGCTTAGAATGACCACTGGTAGATAACACCTATGGTCAGAGTGACCGACATGTTCCCATCCAGATAACTTTCCAATGTGATTCTTAGCCCACTGAACATGCCTCCTTCCCTTTCCAAATCAACCTCCCACATCAACAACAACAACAACAAAAAAACACCTACTCTTCTCAGATTTTTAAAATAAAATATAATACTTCTCTTAGGGATTTTATGTATTCTTTCACTTTTTTTCTGTTAATAATTTCCATCATATATAACCCTAGGCTCTTAAAAAAAAAAAAAAAAAACTGTGCAGGTAAGTAGCACATTAGAACCTCTTGGCTAACATCCCCAGCTGAGCCTTGTACAGTGGAGAGCTTGATGACTTTACTTTGTCAACTTAATATACAACGTGCCTCATTTGAATGAGTATAAATGTCAAAATCTAGCATCCAAAATAGCCCTGCAGCATCTCAACCTTCAGCTCTTGGGGAGAATGCCAGCGCTTATTCTACAAGATGCTTCTTAACGGCTAATGATTAGCACCTTAAAGCTGAAAGGGACTCATGACTCCTCATCTGCAAAAAAAAAAAAAAAGCCCATTAGCAGAAGCTACACTGGTGAGTGTGAAGGAAGGAAAACAAATTTCTCCAGACACCATGTCCTGGCAAGAGAATCTAATGGTGGGAGTGCTGTCACTTGATCACTGTTAATGCTGCTCTAGGCATTGCTCATTTCAGTTTTGCATTAGCAAATAATCTTATTAAAAAGATGGTCATGATAATGCTGATTGATGGAGAGGAAGCATGCCTACTTTAAAATACTCATAATTTATAATCAACTGTGCTTTAACAATGTAAAAATGTCATTTAAAATGCTGTGGATATTTAATCTATTTCTGAGGGAGCAATTATATCTATATGAAATTCTAATGATTTGAATGTAATGTTCATCAAAGCATTCTCCATTTTAATTTCAGCTCCCTCCTCTTTAACAAATAGTTACTTTCATCTGTAAGAACGGCATTCTTGAATACTCAATAATTATTAAATGTCAGAGTCTGGATAATGTAGGTGGGACCCATGTAGGTGCAGTCATAGATTCACTATTTCTCACCTCTAGACATCTTTGAGCCATCTATTTTAAAACATTGACCTAGGAAGAAAGTCTATGACTCAGCCGAGAGGAAACGATCTTTCTTTTTCCCTTGCAACAATTGTGTAGAGTGTTTCCTTCATGCAGCAAAAATATCTGTGGCTGCTTGCTGCATGCCAGGCAATGTGGCACCCCCCACCAAGTGTGTGTGGAAATGACAGACCTGGTCCGCCCTCATGAGCTCCTGGTCTGAAGGAAGTGTCCAGATCATAAGTAAATAAGAGGTTTGGATTTTATTTCAAATGCTATTAGAAATTCCCGCATATAAGAAGCATCCTGGAGAATAAAGGCAGTGCTGAGGCAGGATCTTATCTGCACGCTTCAAAGGGTAAGTCCAACTGCTCTGCAGAGGGTCAGCCAGAGGAGGGCCAAGTGGAAGCAGGAGGATTTCAAGGCCATGGCATGGCCCAGGGGCAGTGCCATAGGTGGCAGTGGGTGGATGTGAGGTGTGTTCTTGAGAAAGCAGCAATTGGAAGAGCTACTGATTGAATGTGGAGGTAAAAGAAAAGGAGTCAACCAAAGGCATCCTAAGTTTCTGCCCTGAGCAAAGGGACAGAGAGAAGTATTTCCTCTATTCCTATGATAGAGGAAATGGGACAGGAACAAGTTAGTCAGATTGCGTCAGAAGGTTTTCCTAGCCCCTCATTATCTATGACACTCACAGGACCCCATGCAGCCAAATATATCATACTTATTTTGTTGGGGGGAAAAATCCTAGGAAATGGGTGATGTTATAAAGACCTGATTAAACCTGACTAGTATTAAAGATGCCCTTTAATGTATAGAATATTTTGAATCCTGTTTACTTTTATTATCTATTCAGTGTCTGGAGTAAAATAGAATCTAAACTATAAAAAGACATGCAGAATCCCTAAATTCAGATGGTCTCAAACTTAAGATGGTTTGACTTATAATTTTTCAACTTCTTGGTGATGCAAAGCAATATGCACTCAGGAGAACCAGGATTTCGAATTCTGAACTTTGAACTTTCATGAACTAGCAGTATGGTTCCCTCTGCCATCATGATGGCAGTGACATACAGCCCCCTGTTCACTGCTCAATCCTGAGGGTCAGAAATCTACAATGTGCTGCACTGCTAAGCTAGAATTTTGGTAGGTTAGGTGTATTAAATGCATGTTGACTTACAATATTTTCAATTTAGGCAATGTAACCCCATCATAAGTTGAGAACACCTGTATGTATAGGGAAAATGACTTAATACTGTTTTTAAAAGTCTGTCACAAAAGATTAATGTTTTTTTTGTTGTTGTTGGTTTGGTTTGGGGTTTGTTTTTTTTTTTTTTTTTGCTTGTTTTGGTTTGGTTTTGGTTTTGGTAGGAGTAAGAAGAAGCAAACTCAATGAATGGAGCCAACAGTTGAGCTGCTAACCCAATTTAGTTTTCATAATATTTACCTAATGCCTACTATGTGCAAGGCACTCTGCTAGATTCTGAAACACCAACCAAAAATTAGTTTTAAATGTTTGGATTTGAAAACTCCTGGGGAATTGCAAAGTGGTTGGCAAGTCCTTAAAAGATACCAAAGTAAAGGGCAGAATTTCGAGTTGCAAGATGACAAGAAGGGAGCCAGGGGAAGGAATGTCAGGCCTTGTTTGAGTTACCACTTTATTAATGATCTGGAAGAGAACCTAATTAATGGAAATTTCCAGATGATGGTGAAGAGGGAATTGTCAAGCTCAAAAATGAAAACAGAGGATATCATGAGCAAAGACTAATATTAGCAAGAAGTAAAGGTGAGACATAAAGATGAATTGCATGAAATTTCATGTTCAAAAACCATTGTACCTTACATGCTGGGGATGTGGCTCAAGCGGTAGCGTGCTTGCCTGGCATGCGTGCGGCCCGGGTTCGATCCTCAGCACCAAATACAAACGAAGATGTTGTGTCTGCCAAAAACTAAAAAATAAATATTACAAAAACTCTCTCTCTCTCTCTCTCTCTTAAAAAAAAGAATAAAGATTCAAAAAATAAATAAATACTAATTGGAATGAGCATGTAACAAAGGTGAGAGGAACCAGTAAAACAACAAAATCCAAAGAACAATGGTGTTACATATACAGAAAATGAAGAGGAAGTAGGAAAACTTGTTAACCAAATGGATTCAAATATTTTACAGTTTTAGAAGAGAAAGTATGAGCTTTTGAAAAGGAATGAAACAGGTCAAAACTAAAAGAGCCCTAAACTAATCTATGCCATGTTTTCTTTAGCTCAGGTTGGGATGATCCGTGCCTTCTCTGGGATCTGTTGAAGGCAGAGCCTCTTTTGGTCTCTACATCAAGGCTGAGATGACACCAGGATAACACTACTTTCAGACATCAGTGATGTTCTATGCTCAAACCCCCTCTGGGGGTTGTATTTAATTCCTTGAAGGGAGACACCCTTGCCATACTCTCACTTCAACCATGGGCATGTCATTAACCACATTGTCATATTCTATTTTCTCTCTCTCACTCAGAGATATCAAGACAGTTCCTCCTTGGATTAGACAATAAAAGGAGGCCTCAGGACTTGTCCTCAATCATGCCCTGTGAATTCTCACAGGGGGTGACTTGCATCGATTGGAATGGCACCTATTTACTATCCTGAAGATGAAAACTCACAATTTGCTTTTAAATCAAATTATGGCTCTTTCCCTCTCATTCCCACTTACACCAAATGGAGCAGGAAGATCAGTTCCATCACCACTATCATTCTGTTTTAGAGTTTAGTTAGTAATCAAATGATAGGAAGCACTTCTCTAATAAGACCCAGAAAAAAAACTGTGGCTCTATCTTGAAAATGATTATTTTTCATTTGAAATATGAAATACAGATAAATTGGTGAAATTCATGATGTGGGAAGGTGCCATATCCATTGAGTTCCCACATAATTCTTTTCATATTTGAGCCTGTTATGGTTTAGATATGAGGTTTTCTCCCAAAAGTTCATGTGTGAGACAATGCAAGGAAGTTTAGATGTGAAATGATTGTATTATGAGAACCTTAGCCCAATCAACCCTTCATAGGGGTTAACTAAGCAGTTACTTGGGCAGGGTGTGGCTGGAGGAGAAGGGCCACTGGTGCATGCCTTTGGGGTATATATTGTGTGAGCTGAGTTCCTCTCTCTCTGCTTCCTGGTGTCATGCATGCTCCCAGTTGCTTTCCTCCATCACACCCTTCTCCCATTATGTTCTGTCTCACCTCAAGCCTAGAGGAATGGATTAGGCCATCTATGGACTAGGATATATGAAATTATGAGCCCAAATACACTTTTTCTCAAAATTGCTCTTGTCAGGTCTTTTGGTCACAGCAGGAAAAAAAAAAAGCTGACTAAAACAGAGCCTGTCATACTATGAGGATGATAACAAAATAGAAGAGATCATGGACCTTGTAACTTGGGAAAGGACTCACTATTCTATTCATATTTTGTGTAACAGAACATCTAGAAAATTACTCAAGCAGTGAGTGGGTATAAGACAATGTTCAGTAGAAGGCAATGTTAAATGTTTTAAAAGAGAACTTTGAACAATAATACTTAAGTCATTCTCTGAAAAATTCTTACTCTAAATTCTAAAGTATTTTTCCTTTCCATCTATATTTTGGAGGTCGGAGTGATTCCATGAAAAGCACCTTAATTTAAAAGATCCGAATGCTGAATTGTAGACATGAATTTGACACTAATCAGGTAAATTCACATAATATTAGGCTTCTTTTATTCATGCAGTCAATTTTTATCGAAGAATTCTCTCTCCCCTCTGAACTTCTATGATACTAAAAGTTAATCTCACTTACCTTGCATTTTCAGTATTTATGCACTCATTCTTCTTACTTTGTTTTACTCAGTTATCCAACAAGTATTTATTGAGTGAGAACATTTTGCCAAGCAGCGCTGTAGGTGAGCATTATCCTTCCCTTCAAGAAGTTTACAGCCAGTAGAGGAGACAGACAAGAAAGCAGAGAATTACAACCAGCCAAACTACAGTCAGGGAGAGAATTTAGCAGGGATGTAGGAAATACATCAAGGGATGCTAAACATGAACATGGGAGGTCAGACAGATTCCTGGGGGAATAACAGCTGAACTGAAATCTGAAAGATGTGTAGGAATTAGTCAGATGAATAATGCAGATAATGCAGGGGTTCCAAGAAGGCACCGCATAGAAAGAGGCTGAGAGGTGAAAGAAGGTATAACTCTTGCCAAAAGGAAAGAAGGATTATCAGGAGTGGAGAGGCACTGGGCAAGCTCGGATGGGATTGAAATGAGAAGCTGCCTAAGCATGAGGTAAGCGGTGAAGTTCAGAAGTTCATTTAGAGTCATTGGTTTGCAGGGAGTGGTTATTAAAGGGTATTAGCTGAAAGTGATACGCTTGCAATTTTTATTTTACAATAAACATTTTAGCTTTGGTGAGGAGAATAGATTGTAGAAGGGAAAAGACTCAAAGCCAATGAAACAACCCAAGTGAAAAGTAATGGTGAATTTTCCTTGTGTGGTGGAGTTTTGAGTGTGAATGATAATGACAGTGGTAGTGGCCCTCACAAGAACTAATGCATATTGAGTGTTCCCTGTGTGCCAGGCAGGGACTATGATGTATATGTTCGTGCCTGTATCCTTTATTATTTCCCAAGAAGCTCATAAAACAGTCGTTGTTATTATCTCCAGTTTACAGAAACCAACACCTCCTCAAGATCTCCTATTTACAAAGCGACAGAGTCAGTGCTTGAAGCCAAGTATATCTGACTCCATTTATAAAGTTCACATTTTTAAATGCTGCTTAAATTTAGGTTCTGAATAAAAAGTGAAGACTAAAACAGATATTATTTTACTTTAAAGATGACTGAAAGATTTTAACCAAATAAGTGATTTAAAAACTTAAGTAAATCATGGTCATACTACATAGAACATTACAGAAACTATAAGATTGCATAAAAAGGATCTAAGAGAAGTTAGGTAACTTGTCTGATATCACACAGAATAGCAAAGAAAGCATTTAAATACAGATGTGTATACTATGTAGCTGTGGACCTAAAACTGTGAAGCAGCAGCAGCGTTTGACATACTGGGTGACATGTGATGCACAGAGGGAAAAGAAAAGGATAGTGACAATTTTCATTGAAACAATAAGAATGAGAAGATAATAGAGCAACAACCTCCAAGTATTGAAAGAAAAAAAAAAACCCTAGCTCTAACTAATAAAAAGATGTTTCAAAAGTAATGATGAAATAACCCATCAACAGCAAAATCTCATTCCAAGAAATATTAAAAGAAGGCATCACTGCACTATAGTAGAGACCAACAGGGTTTCACATACAGGGATGAAAATTAAAAATTAAAGACTTTTTAAACTTACAGAATGACATTATTACCTATGCAGAAAGTCTAATGAATTCTGTGGGGGGAAAAAAAAAGCTACAAGAATAATTGAGTTTAGCAAGGTTACATGATAAAATGTAAATATTCAAGTATTCATTAGCATCTATATATCAGCAATGGACACTATGAATTTGAAATTGAGAAACAAAACCATCTGTAGTATAAAAATATGAAATACTTGGGCATAATTCCAACCAACTGATAACTGAAAAACACTTATGAAAGAAATTAAATGGAAGTTATTCTATGTTTATGGACAGGAAGTCTCAGTCTTGTTACAACTTCAATTATCCTCAAAGCAATCTACATTTTTATTTTTCGTAGTGTCATGGATATGAAAACAAAATTTAGTCCATATAAAACAAAAAAAAATATAAACTTTACTTACCCCAAATTAAAAGATTCTGCTCTTCAAGTCACTGCCAAGAGTATAAAATACAAGCCATATACTGGGGGAAAGTCTTAGCAAATCACATATCTGACAAAAGATCTGTACTCAAACTATACAAAGAAGTCTTAAAATTCAATAATAAGAAAATAAATAATTCACTAAAAATGCCAAAATATCTGAAGAAATACTTTGCCTAAAGAGATAAATAAAAAATAAACATATGAACATATACACAACATTATTAGTCATTAGGGTAAAGCAAATTAAAACCATGGTCAGATACCACTTCAAATCTATTAAATACTTCACATCTCATACCCTGCTGTTTGGAACATAAAATAGTACAGCTGCTTTGGAAGACAACTTTGGCAGTTTCTGAAAATGTTAAATATATGCCTACTGTGTGATCCATGGTTTATTCCTAAATGGTTATTTAAGAAGAATAAAAATGTATGATCATGTAAGGCTTGCAGATCATGTAAGAATACTCAAAATAATAGAGGCTTAGCAAGATGGACTTTTGTTTCTCTCTCACATAAACGTACCCAAGATGAAAACAACCAAATGGTTCACTGGGAGAGTGAATATACAAATTGTGGTATATCTATGATGAAATACTACTCAACAATAAAAATGAACTATTGATGTGCACAAAATATAGAGAAATTTCAAAATAATTACACCAAGTAAAAGACACCAGATCAAAAAAAAAAAAAAAACCCTCTCAACAGAACAGTATATATTTTGTAATTTCATTAATATAACACTTTACAAAGTGAAAGCTAATTTATAGTTTAAAAATTTATAATATTTTTATAGTTTAAAAAAACTATCAGTGCCTTCCCTGATGAAGGGAAGAGGAGGGCCAATAGAAGGAATTACAAAGGGCGCAGGAGATTTGGGGTGATGAGTATGTTCATTATCCTAATTGTGGTGATGGCTTCTTGGTGCATATCTGTGTGTCAAAATTTATCAAACTGCATACTTCAAAGACACAGCTGTATGTCAATGTGCAAGACTTTTACACATTTTTGTGTATGTGTGTGGTATGTTACTGTGTGGTGTGTTTTAAGTGCTCATAAATGTTAATACAACATGCATATTACTTTTCTATTGGCTGTAATGTCTCCACAGTGTTGTGAAGGACCTGTGGCCTTCACTTTCAAAACAGAGGAGTGTGCTTGGGAGAAGCTCACAGTGAGCCCAAGAGGAAATAGAGCAATGAAGAGAAAGCGTTTTCTAAATTGGAAGGATACCAAAATTATGGGATGAAGAAATTGGAAGAGAGAAGGCTGAAAGAGAGCTTGGTAAAGTGTTTCATAATACTTTTTCCTATTTCATCAAAAGAGTCCTCTAATCATAAAATACAAATTAAAGGAATTTAAGATGAGATTGTTAAAAAAAAATCTTGAAGTGTCTGCAGGAAATGAAAGAAGGATGAAATAGAAATATCACCCCAAATGCCTTACATAACAAACTGCTGGTTAATCTGAGATCAAGTTGATGGGTGGAGAGAAAGAAGGCACCTGCCAGGAAGGTCCCTGGGCAGAGGTGATCTGCCACTGGGCTGTAGATGCACCATAGGAATTGACCAGTTGGCTCAACCCGGAAGCTCAGAGGAGCTGCACAGGAAGTTTACAACTCATTGTGCAGAGCATGGGAGAGAACCAACATTTATTGAAAACTTTATCAATCAGAGTTAGGTTCAGCTGTAGAAAATCACATAAGGATGATTTTCCTTCAAAATAGTAGAGGCTTAGCACGATGGACTTTTGTTTCTCTCTCACATAAAAAATACCCACGCTTACACAGGGCAGGACTGGAAGACCTGCCCCACAGAGTGGTCAAGAGCCACCTGTGTCTCTTCTACTCAACTCTCCTCCATCCCAGGGTGAAGCCCCTCATCCTGGTCCAGAGTATCCACTGGAGAAACTCTTGGGGATCCCAGGGTAGAGTAAGAAACAGAGAAGAAAGAATGAAGGTATAAAATGCTCAGAATAAAACTTCTGCTTTCATTAAGCTGCCCATGATACTGTGTCAAGGCCCCACACAGCACCAAGGGGGACTTGGAACTGTGCCAGGCTGGCTTAGGGTGGGGAAGGAGTGGCCACACACCAGCAAGGAACTAAGGAGAGAAGGCAGGGGGGACCTTTGGCACACAATCTGCTGTCTTTGCCACAATCTCCTTTAGGCTAAGCACTTTTGCATGCATATAGATTTTAAATGTCATATAAACCCTACAAGATAGATTTTAGAGATTGATAAAAATGATGCTCCAAGAGTTCAAGCAAATTACTGAAAGTTGCAACAGGATTAAATTCTAGATCTGTCTGCATCCAAAGCCCATGTCCTTTTCACTATTGAAAGGAAACTTAAGAGTCAGGACCCTGGGAAAAAGTTCCTTCAGAAAAGCATAAATGTGAGTCTGAAATGGAAGCAGGAAGCCCAAGCAGAGTGATTTAAGACTAAAAAAAAAAACCAAAACCAAAACAAACAAACAAACAAACAAAAAACAGTGAATTGACAATTTGTGAATCGTTTTGTTTTGTTTTTGATAAGACATTGAGAAGCAAAGATGTCTGGGGAAAGAGTAGAACAGTTTGGACTTCTGCTACTGAAAACTTGGGTCTTTAACATCCAGTTTCTAGAGGTTCACAATTCCTTACTTAACATAAAATCCACAACCTCTGAAAACCATTTTTTTTCCTAAATCATTTATTGGCAAAACCCTGATTTAATTTGAGGTGAGACTCTATTTATTGAGTTGTTTTGTGTAACTATTGTAAATTTTGCTGCAGCAGTATTAATGAGCTGGACCACAGAGACCTTCCATCACCCCTGGGCACTGTGTAATATGTGCAATATGCACAATGCTATCTTGAAATGTTGGAGGTTTTCTCTTTAAGACCTACATATGGCCCTAATGGTTCATATAAGGTAAAATAATCTCAATAAAAATATTTCTGTTATTGAAAATGAAATAAGGACACATCTCTGAATGTGTTTGGGGGTAACCAGAGAAACTTAGAGGCTCATTTGTCTTAAGCTCTGTAATTCCATACCTGAGCTGTGCTTTCTTTAGAATGACTCTATAAATATGTCCTGAATATACATTTTTAGGCATTACTATTAGATAAATATTGTGATGTATGCAAGCATTCTAATTAGCTTGGTTTTAATTAGCTTTTAGTCTCTCTCACACATGACATTTTATTTGTTGCAAATCTCTGAAGACTCCCAACTGAAACACAAACCACCTACTCACCAGAGCAGGGGCAAATAGGAGGTCACTATGTAGAGAGATGTAAGACTGCTGTGCCTGGTCCTAAAGTAATGCCACTGAGCACCGCACACTCAGGGGCTATGCACCCTAAAAGCAGAGACACCCTGCTCTTCCATCATAAGGGGATGACCCTTAGCCTCAATAGAGAAGTGGTCAGCCTGGCAGGGGCTCGAAGAACTTAAAACTTTGCTATAGAGTCTGCTTGTGAATCCAATTTCTAGGTCTCTGCTATCTTCTCCCCGTGAGTCTGTTTACAAATGGCGTGATTTTCCTTCAGTTCCTGCAGTGTTCATCATTACGTAGTATTTCATCGAGCTCTTATAAAGATAGGCAACGAAGAGAGCACAGGACGATGTGCTAATGTGAATTGTTCTCTCAATAATACTCTTTAAACATGTGTTAGGAATGACAGGAAACTCGACTTCCTAAGTGAATGGAAAACTTGGTGATACTGCAGGGCACATCTATGTCAGTGTCTTGGGAGCCAGGGCCCTCAAACAGAAGAAAATCTTTACTTCTATATTGCTTTGTGTCGATAGAAGAAATTACCTTTCACAGTATGCATTGTGTCCACTTCCAAGATGGGGATAACAACACAAAAGACAGTGAACTAGCTACAAAACGGTTATCAGTCGCCTGATTGGTGATGATAATCATAGCTAAGCAGATAGGTGAGCTCTGTTAAAAATAAGCCAGATCACAGAAGACCTCTTGCATGTCACTGAAAATCACTCTCTTCTTGTTCTTCTTCTTCTTTTTTTTTTCCCCTGATGCTCATAAGCCTCAAAAGCAAAAGTTAGCTACTATCAAACTCAAGGAGAGTAGGAGAATGGACACAGGTCTCTGCGGGTTGCTCCCCTCCTTGGGTGCTTTCAGGGTCAGATTTGGACCAAGAAGAGGCATCCTGTAGGGTTCAGGTTTCTTCTTTCTGCACTTAACTACCACCTACCATAGGCAAGCTGCTATGAGTCACATAAAAAGAAGGAAGATCACCTTGACCTTGTAGAGCATATAATCTATTTTCCTGAGATAAAAGTGCATGATCAAAAAAAAAATTTTATGAAAGGCAGTACACGACAAATGACAACTGGGTCTCGGAGCCTATAAATACCATGTACATTTAGAGAAGGTAGAGATTCTTTGGGGGCTCATCTTGATGGCCCCGGAGGCAAACAACTTCTTTCACCACTGCCTTTAGCGTCCAGGTGACCTGAGAGGAAAGGAGGAGGGAAGAGGAGCAGAAAAACACAGGAGAGCTGGAACAGATGCTTTGGCACCTGGAGTCCCCCAAAGATACACACCTCCAATTTGTTAGCACCTTG
The DNA here is from genome assembly GCF_001458135.2 of Marmota marmota marmota. NCBI lineage: Eukaryota > Metazoa > Chordata > Mammalia > Rodentia > Sciuridae > Marmota > Marmota marmota. Next base: position 13,493,607 of record NW_025999932.1, read on the forward strand.
TGGGTGAGGCTGAGAGAGCAGCCCCCAGCTGTGGAAGAGACACGGCACCTTGAAGGTGTGCTTCAAAACATCAGTGCTCTCAAGGCAGCTAAGGGTGTGTGGGTACTGCTGCTCCAGGCTTAACTAAAGAATCTCCAGGACAACTTAGTGGAAGGTAGATTCACAGCCATAGGTAAGGGCATAAGTGCTAAATTATTTAACTACATTTTCTTTAGTCCTGCAAGCAAGGGCTCCATAAACCTGTAGAAAGACTGATTCACAGAAAAAAGCTGAGTGCAGATCACATAATGTAAAACAGTAATTATGCTGGCAATTACTCATTTTAAAGTCTAAGCAAGCTGGCTTTAATAAACCACAAGCCACATATCACCAATGCTCTCCTTTTTATTACAATAAAATAGCACTTTCAAGCTTGTAATTGCTTTATAGACCTAGAAATAGAATGTTCATGAGATTATTTCCACAGGGTTCAAATATTTATGAAAATCCTAATAATTTTAAAAGTCAAAACACAAACATAATTTTGAAATTAAAAAAAAAAGGGAAGGAAAACAGCTCTCTTTTGCTGCTGTCTTTATACCAAGAATAAACATCAGTCTCACATTTTCTGGCATCTTGAGGTAGGGATTTCTCAGTTGCCACTTCATAGCCAATATTTTGTAAAGAGATTTGGATAGAACATGCCTGGACTATTTCTAAAGGAACAAGTTTCTTAACAATGCTCTACTTTTACTAAAATATTTTACTAAAAAGCTTCATCATTTAAGGAAAGATGCTATAGGTGGGTGGTAAGAAGGGAAATAAAAGTGGAAAAGAAAGGAGGGAACAAAATAGCTGATGAGAAATTGGAAAATAGTAGCCACATTATAGCAGTCATTATTAAATTATTTTTCAAATTAAATCTTACATCTCACTATATAAAACAGATTAAAGAGGCATTTTATGAAGCAAGATATATGTCACAAGTTCTAGTTTATAATCTTTATTTTATATAGCCGATCACTAAGGAGTTCGGCTATTTTGATGAACCTCCCAAATTGAAATTGGTCGTTACAGAAGTCAGCATCCAATTTATTTTTTGACCTTTTTTTGTTGTCGGTTCTATTATATAGAAAAAATATTTTGATTCATGCTGAAAAGGAGTCACAGTTGGTAACAGTTCCTTACCAGCATGAAAACATGTCTTGTAATCTCAGGATGCTCTTCAATTAAAAGGAGATGGAAGGAAAGCTTTGATCTGAGGTCTGCACAAAAATGATTTAACCTGGCATTTATTTATAGACTTAATAGGTCAGTGCAAGAGATAAAGTGATGAGAAACTCTTTGCTGCCCTCATGGAATTTAAATCTTGTAGGGGAGATAGGCATTAAAATTAATTACACAAATGATTATTTAATCATCGTTGCAGTAAATGCTATAGAAGGTTCTGCAAGTGTGCGGCTGGACACTGGCCAAGACTGGAACATTCAGGAAATCTCTAGAGACGTTGGATCCAGAGGTGGGGAGAGGGAGGTGCCATGAACTGAGGGGAGCCAGCCAGAGTCAAGGAGCCTGGGCATGGAGCAGGTTGGTTGCTATTATTTTATTTTGTCAGCTAGGGGTGTCTGGTGTGAAGATCCCTTATCTGTTAGAACTTGGGAAATCATACTCTTTGTATGCTTTATTATATTTTTAATATATAGTTAAATGACATATCAGAAATAAAATTTTCCTATACACAGGAGGCATCTGTATGAGATCCTTATGTTGCTGTCCTGTGACAGGAGCTCTTAGGGACACAATCCAGGACCAAGTCCAAGTTTGACACTTCTAGCTTGAAACCAGCCAAGTTCCATATCATTTCTGAATTTTGGTTTTCTTACTGTCTTGGTTTCACTGTGAAATGTGAGCAATAACTCTCACCTCATAGAGTCATGAGAAATGAATTTCAATTAAATATGAAATGTTATATTTCCATTTCCTTAACTCTTTCTTCTTTGCCCTTTGCAAGGTGGGAATGAGGATACACACTGGCGGGGTGAGTGTGAGTACTGAGGCCCGTTTACTGGGTGAAAGTATGTATTATGTGCTACATTCTCAGAAAGTATCAGGAAGAAAAGAAACAGGGAAACACATAAGAAATATGGCTCTTCACACTTACTTTGGACCAGACACTCTTACTCCCCTCGGAACCTGCTCCCTCTGAGAGAATATTCTATCAATTTCAGAAGAGCCATTTGCCGACCTAAACAGGAGTGCAGTGGAAGGAAGTGTAGGAGATTCAACTCATGCATGTGGACAGCACCATCATACGCTCTGCCAAAGCTCTACTCTATAAAACAATGCTTCCTTTCTTTCTTCACTACATCTTTTTCAGATTTATGGGTTCAAAAACTGAGCGATGTACACTGCTCACAAATTATTCCTGGATGTTCCCTGCCATCCCAGACACAGACGGCTAGATGTTCTTGTGCTGCTCAGTTGCACCTAATTTCCGCTCTGAGCTCCTCACTTCACATTTCTCATTCGCGGCTGGAGCAGGACATCAGTCTCCTGATGGAGGACATGACACCTGGCATCCTTCCATCGCAGTCGCGGCTAGCTCCCATCTTCTTGGCGAATGCTTACTTTTACACTTGGGCCACATCTCAACACTAATGGAGGAGCCACCAGCATTTGCTACTGGTGCTCATGTTTTTCTTTTTTGCTCTACTTTTACTGGATGTCATCTTTTAAAAGTCTGAAAACCACCTGTGTCCCCTTTCCAGAATAAGAATCGAAATTAAATAGCTAGGGATAGATGAGTGTGTATTCAGATAGAGTAGAAATGTGACAGTGTTGTGGGCAGAATTCTAAAGATTCTCCCACCCAACATTCCCCTGCCCCATTATTCAACCAAGCACTAATCTAGGTGCTGCTGTAAAGGGATTTTGCAGATTCAAGCCTCAGCTGAGCAAGATCTAATCACTGGGAGTCCTTAAAAGCACAAAACTTTCTTGATAGCAAAAGAAAACAAGAGATGTGAAGTTTGAAGATGAGGGGCTTTGTAAAAGGAAGGAAGTGACCTTCCTCTCAAAAGTAACCACTGGGAATAACCCTTGGCTGGCAACTAGCAAGGAAATGAGACCTCATTCCCACAAGCACAAGGAACTGAGTTTTTCTGGAAATGTGAGTGAGCCTGGAGCATTCTTTCTCAGAGCTTCCAGATAAGAGGAGCCCAGCCCAGCTGACACCTTGGTTTCAATCTCTTGAGACCCTAAATGAGTGCAGCCACCTAAACTAATATAGACAGACAGATGGGTGGATAGACAGATAATGGAGACATGATGGAGAGATAGATGATAGGGAAGATGATGATAGATAGATGATGATAAATGGACAGATAGATGGATGATACAGACAAACAGACTTTGTGTCTGCACTTTGCATTAATTAAAATATTTAGGGAATAGAAATTACCTAGTAACATGTTACAAGAAGACTAATGATGAGTCTAGATCAAGTAAACACTCTCAATTATTGCTAGAGACTGAATTGACGTTGCTCCTTTGGTTGACATTTATTCAAGAAAAATTTCAACTTCTTTTTTTTAAAAAATATAAGGTTAAGGTTCAAATATTCTTTGTTATTTAGCAATGGTAGGATATGATTTCAAGCAGTTTCTTCTCCTAGGCCTTAGAGGTTGGGGGGCAATTTTAGTGAATTGTTCAGATTAATGTCTACTTTTAAAAAGAGTCTAAGCAATCAGCCCCACAATGGAATGTGACAGTGAAAAGTCTGAGGACATAATAATGGTGAATCATTCAGGAAACTAAGGCAAATAAAATTTCCAGGAAAAGTAAAAAGCAACATATGAAATAAACAAACATGATTTCCTGCTTGTATCTGTTTAAAACCACATTAAATGATCACAATACTATAAATACCCCCTATTGATTTTGATCTTTGAGAGTACCTCAGAGAAAATACAGAAGATTTCATTAAGATGATGGAACAGAACGTAAAGGTTATCAATCGGAACAACGTAAAAGCACAAAAGAAAAAGTCTCAGAAGTGGAAGAGAAGGTACTGCACTCAGGCACCCCAGGTTAGAAAGAAGAGGAACAGGAAATGAAAGTTGTGGTGGGGCGCACTTCTGAACACTTAACCGGAACCAACGTAGGAACTGCACATCTTGATGTAACTATGCTTACACTTGCAGAGGGAAGGTCGAAAGCGGTGTGAGCACAGCGGTCTGTTCATCATGGGGAACAGACAATGTTTTAATCCGAAGATGTCCACCTGCAGGAGTGACAGAGAGGTGACCGCCAGAAGAAATGTGGCTGACTAGCGGTGCTTGGCAGCAGCTACCTCTGGGAAGTGGGGTAAGGAATGGAAGAGAGTTTGGAAGGGGACTACTGTGCTTTGTAAACTTTTAAATTAGAAACACTAGAAATAGGATTCAAAAAAGTCTAAAAAATATCATAAAAAATGTTCAAGTACATCCAATTAATCAAATTTAGAATTTTGTCATGTTTTTTAGTTTTTTTTAAAAAAAGGAAAATAGTTGAAGAACCCAATGTGTTTCTCTAATCCTCTCTTGATCTGTCTTCTCTTGGTGTAATGATTAACATGAGCCTCTTGTTTCATTCCTTTCAATGTTTGGTTTTGTCCCTAAATTTAGAGGCATAAATTCATAAATACATAAGATGTTTTTTAACTTCAAATGCGTAGGCTGCTAACTTTTCTGTCAACATTACTTCTTTAGATTTACCGTGTTGATAGATATGGATGTCCTCCATTCTGAAGGTTCCTTTCAATTTGCTATTTAGTATAGTATCTTACAAATACTTTACAAATTCTGTAAAGTACTTGCATTGGTGGACAGTTGGACTGTTTCCAGATGCTCACTATTCTAAACAGACATCAGTGTCCTTCTGTATCTGTTTTTATGCTGATACACATGTCAAGGGTTGTTCTATGCCATGGCTAGCTGAGAGCTGCTGGAGCATGGGGAATGCAAGCCTTCAACTTCCTGCATCTTGCAAGCAAACCTCTGAAGTAGATACCAATTAAAATTCCAGACAGCAACATGAGTGTCCCAGTTGCTTCATAATCTTTCCGACTTTTGACATTCTCAAACTTTAATTTTGCATACTTGATAAGGTGATGTGGGCCCATCTTTTTATAGGTTTCTCAGACATTCGGTTTTCCTCTTTCATGATTATCCTACATCTAGTCCTAAATAAGCCCACTTTTCAATTGTGTTGCTTGTTTGCTCTTGATGACATAGAGAAGTTATATGATACTGATCTTTTGTCAAATATGCATTATAAATGTTGCTGTCTAGATTCTTTCCACTTTGTATATGATGTCGTTTTTATAGAGAGGTTTTACATTTTAATATACTAAACTCAAATTTAGCCTTCTTTTAAGGTTTAAGGTTTTATATTTGAAAAACCCTCTCTAGCCTGAGGTCATAAAATATTCTCTAATATTTTCTTCTAATTTTTAAAAAAATTTTCATGTTCCCACTGTTATGATTTGGATGTGAGGTATCCTCCCAAAGCTCCCATTAATGCAAGAATATTTAGAGGGGAAATGATTGGATCATGAGAACTAAATCCACATAAGTCCATCATGTTTGAATGGATTGACTAGGTAGTAACTATATGTGGGGGGCCATCCTCGCATGTGATTTGAGTTCCCTCCCTGGCTGGGTGAGAGGCGCTTAGGCACAGCTGTGTCAGAGCTATTCCCCATCCTTCTCCAGGTCCGAGGGCTTGTCCGTGCAGAGGTGTGCCTGGCCACTGCCCCGAAGACCCAATCGTCCCCCCTGACCTTGGGATGCTGCCCCCCTTAACCTTCATTGGATGGGATTTTCCCTTGAATTTTTTGTTCCCCAATAAAAGCTCACTCCCTGGCGTGCTCTCCCTCTCTCGCTAGCCTCTTCAGTAAACCTCGCTACCGCATTAGGTGGCTGGAGGCTGGAGCTAGGAGAAGCCGTCTCAGAGCTGGTATTAAAGGCAATAAGAGTCTTGTCTCTTTAAGTTAAAACTCCCTAGCGGTTTCTCACAACTTGAACCTTCTTTCATGAAGCCAGCGCTGGTCGCATAGCAGAACTACAGGCAGGTGGGGCATGGCAGAAGGAGGTGGGTCTCTGGGGGGCATGCCCTGGAATGGGAATATACAAAAAGTGGAAATTTCCCTGTGGAAAATACACCTTTCCAGTGAAGAACCTGATTTGCTTCTCTGATCCTCCCTTGCTCTGCCCTCTCTTGGTGTAATGACTAACATGAGGCTGGTTTGGGGCTAAGCAGCCTTTCTCCACTGGGACCTTTCCCCGTAACATTCTGCCTTACCTTTGACCCACAGCCATGCAGTCAGCCATCTATGGACTGAACCCCTGAAACTGTGAGCTGCAGATAAACTTTTCATTCTCTAAGTTGTTCTTGTCTGGTGTTTTGGTCACAGTGACAAAATAGTTAATTAAAACACCCACTTAATTCTTCAGCCCAGATGGAAGTTGCTCTGGGCATAGTGTGTCCTGATAGCCAGCATCATTTATTGACTAGCCCCCACTGCTTGACAGGCTACCCTTGTTATACCATGTTTCTGTAAATGGAAGAAGATTGCCAGGCTCTTTGTTCTGTTTCAGTAATTATTTATTTCTTATCATCAGGTCTTCTGAAAATTGTATTTTAACTATTCATGTATATTTACTTCAATAAATATATATACTGCTAAAACTAGAAACCTAATCATTTTTTACTCTACAGGAAGAGAATTTTTCATTTTTTCTTTGGAGGCTCTATTTTTTTTTTAACGTGTTCTCAGTAAAACCATGGATGGCTGCCTCTACCAGAGCACCACTCAAAGCAAATTACCTTTACAAATCGTCACAAAATTGTGGAATGCATATTCCTTGGAAATATATTTTATTTAAAACATTGAGTAAATTAAATCCACATATCATCATCTTCTCCCTTGGTATAAAATAAAAATCATACATGGGAGGTGTTCAGGATCTATTCTTGGAGAGGAGTTAAAAACAGGCTTTAATGCATCTTTTGGAGCCATTAAGCCTTGCCAGGTAAATAATGTGCGTTTTAAACATCCCTGAATCTATATTTACAGTCATATGATAAATGGTTATGGCTCCAAAGAGAAACGTTAAGGCCTAATGGACATTTTAAACAGCCCCTCGATATATATTTATGCAAGGGATTCAAAGAGACTCAAAAGCAGTTTAGTTCTATTTGATCAATGGCAATCAATGGTTTTGAATGATGAGGATATTTAGGGTCCATATTTAACACTCCTATAACAAGCAGTCCTATAAGCTTATGGTTATAAATGCTTCTTTGTAGCTTGGGACAGATGTGGAGTTTTGAAATTCTCCCATTAACATCACACCAAAAAAAGGCCAAGAAAATTTAGCACAGAAAAAGATGACATTTACAATAGTAAAGTTGTGGTACCAAACAAGGAAGCTGGCACATCCTTTTTATATCCTCAAATGGATTTTCATTTTATGTTCCTCAGTAGGAATCATTTTGAAGACAATTTCTTCTGAAAATACACTTTGAAGCTTTACTGTTTTTAAAAATTCTATTTGATTCAGTTTGCACAGGACTAGGTTTCTATTCCTGGTCTTTTCTCCCTTTAGAATCACTTGCATTTCCATTGTAGTGTTTGAATGAAAGAATCCATCACAGCTACTGAGGCCTTTAACAGCCCCTCCATGTGTGGGGAGGGAGCCATGGAAGCAGAACTTGTATCAGATTTTTGGGAAGTCTTTATTGGCTCAAGAGTGCTAGGGACCTATAGAGATTCATGGAAACTATCCAATAGTTGTCTATCAATATGAAATGAAGTCACCATTGATTTATTGGGATGTTTAGCTGACTCCTTTTACTCCAAAATTAAAAGAAAAGAAAGAAAGTGCTATCTACCACTCTCAAAGCTTTAAAGTGCTGTCCTGGGCTAGTTTGTTTTCTTGCTATTTGGGCACACAATGTCACCTCTCAATCCCACCATGTAACTTTATACTTTTGTTTAGATGAGTCTTGTATCTCATTGAGTTCTAATACGGAATTAAAAAAAAAAAAAGTCTGTCACTGTGAATCTAGAATTCCATAGCTTCAAATCAGTAAGTTATGTCTAACCTAACACATTTGTTCCCTCCTTTATTGGTATTCCACGTTGTTATAAACCTTTCTCATCAGGAAGTATCAACAGAGATGCTAATGTCAAGACAGATGACCCAGAATATCTAACATCAGTTCATGTCATAAAGTTCTGTTGGATTTTCTCTGCATTCACTTCAATCTGAATCACCCATTTCACATAATCCCCAGTTCATTCACTGAAGAAAAATCAAGTGAGGTTCAAGCAATAGGTAAGAAGTGAAATCAGACCATACTTGACTTAAAGTATTATTGGGCAAGTATGTCACATCAGAGTGAGGCATCTGTTATCCCAGAAAGCTGGCATTCTACTCAATGCCAAATATATTTCTACTCAATATATTTTATATTCTACTGGGACAATCATAATTAGAAATCCTAACTTCACAGATAGAATACTAACGAATCTACTCAATCTATTGCAATTACATTCAATGTCATTTTTTATATAGAACATACCAGAGGTTAGAAAATAGTTCACAATATGGATGATAAATTCACAATGTAGGGACATAAATAAACATGGTTCCATAAAGAATAACCCACAGAGAGTGTGGCACCCAATATACTGGGAAACACATGGAAAATCCAGAATGAGACAGTCATGACATAAATAGAAAGTCTGTGGGAAGACAGCCCCAGAAAAAGTTCCATGGATATGCAGGTGCTTAATTGATGCTTTGGATGGTGGCTTAATAAGGAGACATCCTTAGAAGTGAAGAGAAAAATATACATATGCAGAGTGGAGACTATGTAAGAGGTTCACCGAAGGACACAAAGGAAACGAGGACAGGCAAGGATGAGGACCATCTAGTCGTAATCACTCATATTCTACTTTCACACAGAGAATTAGTTAATGAATTTATAGGTTTCCGCATGGAAAATGATTCATGTAGATGTTAAAATGTTATTTATTTCTTATTATTATTTTATTACCATAGTATTACTTTATTAATAAATTATGCATATATTTAGGAAGTTATGCATTATGCATTGTTGGAGTGCCTAGTTACATTATTTTCACTGCATAATTATATGAATGCAGGATGTTCTGTCTAGCCGGGATCTGAAAAATCAGAGGCCGGCGGGATAGGGGTCACAGGCAGAGGTGTGGTCAGCCAGAGAGGAGACAGGTCAAGCTAAGGTCACTGTCCAGTGCAGATAAAGGACTAAGAAAGATGTGAAAGCTGAGTAAGAAACATTTGACTCACTTCATTTTGGACCAGGAAGGTTACACTGATGTCAGGTTCAGATATAAGACCAACTTAGGATAAAAGGTAATTTTATAATGGTAAATCCAATCAAGGTTTAGAATCACAGAAAAGTCTGAGAGAAATGTGCTAGTCTAACAACAACATGGTCATCCAGGTCCAACTGGCCAAGTCCACTCTGAGAAGCTCCCATTTCTTCCTAAAGAATGGGGATGATTAATGTAGACCTGGTTTTCCAAGGCAGTGGTAGACAGGCTTCCCATCCAGAATTCCCCATGACACCTGAACTATTTCTGGTGATGAGATTTCTACACAGAAATAACTTCCTGGTCACCAAGCCACGAGCAATAATGTACCTCCATTAGAAGTCCCTCTGCTTGCCCGAGAGAAGTGATGGCTTGGGTTCCCCTGAAGTTCTGTTTATTCAAGAACCACTACAGTGGGATAAGCCTGCTTCTCTGTGAGGCAAGAGGTGGCTGTGGTTGGGACTGTGACTGGAACTTAGGAGGTATTTAATAAACATTTGCTGAATAATCAAATGAAGGAGCTATTTACCTAACCTGTGCACTTACTTGCAGAGGTTCAGGTTCACTTGAGAAAAACCCAAGACCTTACACAGCCCAATTTTATCACTTTAGTCTCTGGGACCTAAAGCAGCCAGCTCTGGGTGGGCTGTGCTCATGGAGGGAGCCTTGCTGCTGAGTGGGGGGTTCAGGGTGAGCCAGTGGCAGCTGCCTCCAGGCAGAGATATGCTGAGTCAGGTTTCCAAATGCATATGGCCGCGCAGGCTGGGAACCACATTATGTGGTAGTTTCATGTAAAAAATGTATTTTCAGGTAATACTACTTACTACTTCCTCCTATTTTCTTTGTCTAATTTTTGACCATTTTCAAAATCTCAAGTTGAACATTTAGTAGGCTAATTATATACAGCAGGAAAATTAGAATAATAGTCATTACAATAATAATTCCAAAGCCCTACCTCCCAAAGGTCCGACCTCTTAATATCATATTGGAGGTTAAAGTTTAGCATTTGAGGGCCACAGACATTCTCCATAGCAGTTGTTACTGGGAAAGGATCTAGGGATACAAAAGTGAAGGAAACACAATTCCTGCACTCAAAGAATTTGTAGTTCTGTGTGTGTGCATGAGTGTGTGTGTGTGTGCATATCAAGTAAGAGAATGTAAGAAGGAGAGAAAGAAAGAGATGGTGTTTAGGAATAGGGTAGGGGTAGGACAGCCAAACTTTCTTTTTCTTTTATTCTTTCTTTTATCCTATTAGCAACTGAGCTGCGTCTACTCTGTAACTTCACCTCCACCCCTTGTTTTTCAATGGGCTTATCGTTTTGTATCATCTCCATAACCTGCCATGCCAGAGAACTTCTCCACAGATGAGCCGAAGAGGATTCTCTCACTCTCCCTGCTCAGTTGGTGGGTCTGGGCAGGACTGGGTCCATCATCACTGGGCTATTCTTCCTCTGTGAGTCAGGCTCCAGGCTGTGTATGAGGACTGCTTAGATGTGAAAATGCCTGGCCTGTGCATAGAGAGAGGTAAGGGTTCCTCTCAGGAAGGGAAGGAAAGGATGTAGTACTGGTTGTTAGAAAGTAAGTGAAGGAGTATGGGCAAATTGTATAGTATTGATTCCATGCATCAGTATCTTTCTGACCTTCATCTGAGAGACAACTAATCTGACACACATCAGAGAAAGACACGGGGGCATTCTCAGATTTGCACTATCCATGTTTGGAAATCTCCTATGGAAATTTTCATGCACCTTGCTACCTTGCTACACATACAAGGTCCAAATTTTCATATGGTCTCATGTCTTTCAAAAACCTAATCTAAATTCATTAGCTGTACTCAGATAATTACGGGAAAAAAGTAAAGTGGCTTGTAAGTGCAATGTTAATTCATATTCCACAAATGTACTATGCAGTTGTGAGCATGTAGGCAGAAGTCCTGGAATGATTTCTACTCGTTGTTTTCTTGAACTCATGACACCAACACTTAGTGCTTTTCTTCAGGATGGTTGAAAGGTTCACAAATCCAATATCCCCAGGAGTTATTTCATTAGATTTCCTCACTCTAAAGCCTATCTGGAATGCCCGCCTTCCTTTGCAACTCTTATTGACTGACGCTGATTATGCTATCAACAAACCTCACTAACTCCAGTTCTTCCTTTAGATCATTAATGGTCAATAGAGGGCCTGAGATGGTTCACTATTAACTTTTCATTCAGAGGACTGGCATTGAATACTTTGCCTTTCTGTTTCATTGGCTTTCTATGGGGAAAAGCAGAGGAGAATGAAACAAATCCTGAATTCTTTCTCGATTGTTTCTATGTATGCATTAGCCTTAAGATAGTCAGGGCATCTTCATATGAGCTGAGCACAGAGATTGTGCTAAGGAGAAAATGTCTGCTGTGTCCAGCTTCCAGGGCACATATGCAGAGGCCAGAAGGGAGCATGGTTAGCATGAACCTCTGCCTCAGCCTTTGCCTCAGTCTTCCTCAGTACAGGTCTGACTGATTACAAGATCATGGAAAGGCTTAAAATGCAGATTCACAGGCCTTGCCTCCTCAGATACTGGTACAGTAGGTCTGGAGTGAAGCTAAGGAACACATATCTATATAGTTATATATAAATATGCTACAGATCCACATCTACCTATTTTCAAAAGCTACTCAGATGGTCCTAGTGGGAAACTGGGTTTGAGAACTGCTTTAGGGCAAAACTTCAACTTCTCTCCACTGCCCCAAAGTGCCATGGGTGGGAATGAGAAGGAAGACTGTTGGTGCAACCTGAACTGGACTCAGTCACACAAGCTTGCTGAGCGGGTGACTACTTTGTTTCTGTAAATCAACCATCTTTAAATACCCTAAAAAGCATTTATTTGCAGGTGAGGCAGACAGTCACATGGGATCTTGGGGCAGTGGTTGCTCTTCCCTTTCTTATCATCAGAAACTCAGCTTTGGTCCCAAACTCTTAGGCAAAACAAAAATCCTGTAGTAAATGAACCCAAAGTTCAGAGAAGAGATGCATTTGACTATGGCTGCTAGAAAAGCCATCCTCTTGGGATCCTCAGTGCCACCCCAAGTACTTCATCACCTGTACTTCTTATACCACATGGTACTTGCCCTGCACTCGGCCTACTCGTTGGTACTCGTTGGTACCCTGGTAAATATATGAATTTTTTCTTACTGTTAAAATTCCAGTGATGTTTTAGCTTCCACATATTTTTTTCATGCCTTTTTATCTGGAGACCCAAGTTATGAACAGCCCTGGCTGCTCCTCAGCCCACACAGGACCCTAAGAAACAGCGTCCAGGCCCAGCAATATCTAATTGCAATGAAGGAACAGGAACAACACTGAGATGCTGGGAGGGAGTCCCCACATCCTTTTGTAGAACCCAGATGTAACTGCTGATTGCCAACATTCCCAGGAAGATCAGTATGCTAAAAAGCATAGCCTCCTATGAATGATACTCACCCTGAAAGGTGTTTTAATCTGACTCTTATTATTTTTACCCTTCAAAAACTTACTTTTGTTCACATGCAATTTTAATAGTCCTAGGAGACTGAGAAGGAGGGAGAAATAAGTAGGCAGAGTGCAGAGAATGTTTAATGTAGTGAAAACTGTTCTGCGTGCTGGTGAATACATGTCACCATGTCACCATATATTTGTACAAAACCATAGAATGTACAACACTGAGAGGGAAACCAGATGCCATCTAGGGGCTTGAGACACCAATGAGGCATCGGTGCAAGTTCATCAATTGCAGTAAAAGCACCACTGGTATGGGAGGTCAAGAAGGAGGGAGACTACACCTGTGCAGGGCAGGGACCATATGAGTTACCTAAACCCTTCTGTTCAGTTTTGCTGTGAACATAAAATTGCTCTAAAAAAAAATAAAGTTCATTTTGTTAAATGGCTAAATAGAATCTCAGCCAAATAATGTTGTTTCAACAGTTTCTGAAAACAGGTCATAGAGTACCCCCATGGAAACCACAGTCTCTAGAACCCTTAGCACCTCTTTTCCCATCCCTGATGAACACTTCAAAATGGCCTATATGGCCTAGGTGGAGGCTCAGACATTTAGGAACTCGGGAGGATTTTTCCCTCTTCCAGCCATCTGAGTTGGTCCCCTGCTGGGCCAGTGTTCCAGTTGTCACAGTTCTTGTCCTGCTCCCTCACACCTGGCTTGCTCTTTGCTGAGCCCATGAGATCCTCACCTTCAGTGGTCCTAGACCTGGTTGCTTACTCAAGTGCTCTTTAGCCCTGGTCTCAGGTCTCACCCAACTCAAGAACAATATCTCAGCTCAAATGGAGGATTTCAGACACACAGCTCCTCCATGGATTCATCAATCTTAACTTCTCATCTTTGCTCCTCATCCAGTTAAGATTTATTAATCTATAATTATCTGCCCACTTGGGGCATCAACATCAACTTGACTGATTTAAATACCCTGATCTAAATGTGCTGAGGGCAGGCTAGCTTGGGAATGAGACTTAAAAATTATCCAAACTGATGCACCTTATGTGTGAAAAACCAAATGACTACCAGGTTGTCACTTATTCTGGAAACAGGGGACTACAGGAGTGTCAGGTGCAGAATTCCATCTGATATGCTTAAAATCACCTGACACAGAGGCCACTATCTGCCCATATTATGACCCACTGACCTCTATTTGCTTTGGGGCAGGTTATAGAATTGCCTTACATATTTGAGATTAAGTAGGAAGTATCCCCACTTTGGAGGCAAGGACAAATACCAACATGTTTAAGCCAAGCCCTTTTTTAAAAGAAGATATCTAGCATTCTTTGTAAAGAGGCCCAGCTGTGAAATAAGTAATCCCAACAAATAGAACATAAAGAGCAATTGTCAGTTAAGTAGTGGTAACACTGATGCCTATGAATTTACTGCATTTTCTTTGTTATTCCCACTTTAGACATATGAAAATATTTGCAGCAATTTTATGCTGAACAAAAAGCAAGCGCTCAATCAGGCTAAGTGCCTCTGATGAGAGCACAACATTATTTTCATTCTTCATTTTTAATTAGGATGCACCAGAAAATTACAGGTTGGTTCCTCTTCTCACAACCTTCTAAATGCAGATGAGCAGAGCTGCTTCTTGGGTTAACACTGACAGTTCTCAGTGTCATTGGTTAAATACAGTTCTTAAGCAAGCTAAGAAAAAGCATCAATGATGGGCAATGCCAATGTCAATAGATCATTTAGAAAAGTTTGTCTCTTCTGGGAGTTATCTCATAGACACACATGGTTTGCCATTTGAAAACCAATACTCTTCCTCATAACAGAACTTCACCTGCCCAGTATTAGGGTTTGATTTTTTTAAAGTTAATGTAAGCAATTCAGGGAGCAACTATGTTCAATATACATAAATATTTTAAACCTAAAAGAGACTGGGCCTTTGAGATCCTTTAGATCCATCATTTTATAAGGCAAAGAAAGAAGTCTGGAGTAGTTGAATAGACTAGCCCAAAGTTACAGAGAAGAAAATGACAATAATAACACCTTATGACTTATTAGTTTTTATAGTTTAAAATCACTTTCATGTGTATCTTTCTTGCTGTGGAAATTGAAGCTTACAGAGTATAATCAACTTTCTCAGGCCACATGCTCCATCCATCAGCCTTCCCTTTGTTCATGTCTGGCTAAAATGGCTTGTGAACTTGAATATTCATGGCATTTCATATGAGATATCTAAAAGCCCCTTAAAGAGGTTTAAATCCAGTGGTCTTAGTTTTATTTCTCTTGGCTGCTTTTGTAAATTAAAAGATTATATCCTTCCAAGTTTCTTTTTCATGTAACTACAAACAAGTGATTTATTTTGTAGGTTTGCAATGGGAAAATTGACATCAGATTTCATACAGCTGTGCTGATGACCAAGGGGGTGGCAGGAAGAAAGCAGTGGTTATCTTCTTTGTACCATGGTAGGCTCAACATTGGACTTCAGAAGCATGGTAGACATACATGGTATTGGCTAATAGTATTGATTGGGTTCATCTGCAAACTCACTGACCATTTCCTTTTAAAAGCACCAACTGAACTGCATAGATAGAAATATTGTCCCCAAAGGGCCACTCTGGACATAGATCTGCCAGAATGTTTTCTCTTAAAGGCTTCAGAGACTTCAAAGAAATACATGGAAATCCCTACTGATAAACAGATTCCTTTCTCCTTGTCTTACCAAGATAGCCGCAGACTGTTTTTGACTTGAGTACACTATATCCTCTTTAGCAGACTCTTCCATTGATGATTCTTGCCCACAAATACAATGGAACCTGAAACCAATGTTGCCTCTAATTGACTTCACCTGGATATTTAATTTCAGGGGTATGAATAGCTAAGCTCACCATTTGTCCCAGCAGTTC
The DNA here is from genome assembly GCF_001458135.2 of Marmota marmota marmota. Lineage (NCBI taxonomy): Eukaryota > Metazoa > Chordata > Mammalia > Rodentia > Sciuridae > Marmota > Marmota marmota. The sequence continues at coordinate 13,509,360 of NW_025999932.1, forward strand.
CTCTTCATTTTTCTCAGCCCACCTGCCTGTGAACTCCAATTAGTATCTCAATCCAGCCTCTATCCTTATATCCCTTGCATATGCCACACAATGTTTTCTTAAGTATCCTTTTGTTAATAGGTAATTTCTTGCACCTTCTTGTCTCCTCATCAAATTATAAATAACTTGGCCATCGGAGACTCCTTTGTAAGTTCACTAAGTGCCTCATATGCAATAGACTATCTTGAGTATTAAATTTTGACTAACTTTCCTTCCTAGCCCTGTGAACTCTGTAGTGTTGAATTTTATTTTTGTGCCCAGGGGGGAAAAAAAACAAAACCTAAAGCAAGTTAAATATGTATATTTAACCACTTGCAATAGTTATTTAAATCCAGCCTCTTCTAATTTTATTCTTAAATACCATAATTAGGAATTGTCTATACATAATGTAGAATCTCAGTGAGCTACCACATTATTCGATTAGTCATTCTCTACATCTTCAGATCAGTAATTAACATTTCACCTGTCTCAAATTGTGCATCGTGTCTTAGATGAAATGCAAACAAAGTGAAAGGCTGGTTTTAATAATACACTGCACCAGTTGTCATGACAGAAATGTTGTGACTTTGGTAAGTATAGTACTTCTTTTGTTAGATGGCAATTTTGATTGACAGATCAACCCAACTGTTTTAAATAGCTGATTATTATCCAACATGTTTCTTCTCCCAAACTCAGCTAAAAAAAATTATTCTACTTACGATAATGATCAAAACCACTCTGTGAGTAAATGCTTTACCCTGAAATTGCGACTGTGTTATTCTGTGAGGCTGGTCTCCAGTAGCTGAAATACTGCTTCCGGTGAACAGACTGAGAACCGGATGTCCTGGTGCCCTTGCCTTCTGTGGGTGAGGAGTTTATACCAATTAAGTCATTATCGAGCCTAAGGATTAAATTCAATGAAACAGGAGTGAATCATTCGCTGTGGGGGAAGCGTATCATCTATTCTAGGCCAGAAGGAAACAATTTTACAAATGACCTTTTCTAGTGTGACAAGCAGTCCCTTTGGAACTAGGGGAATTGAAGCTTGTTTCTCCTCACAGGATAATTTTTCCTCCTCCCCAACACAGACCCAGATACCATGAGATGCCAAGCAAAGGATTCAACTTGTTTCCTTTTAGCTCTTCAGACTAACGGATTTATTAGTTTAGGTTTCATATATAAGATAAAAATCAGCATCCACAAAAATGTCAATAACATATCCGATGGGCTGTTCAAATAAAAAGAAGTTAAAAGGAATAATATAAAGCTTTGGATATAACAACAAACAAGCAAATAAGAAATTATGTTCAGGTCCCGAGCAAGGAATACACAAATGAAAAACAGGAGAGGCCTAAACGGTCAATAAGCTCAACAGGATTCAATGAAACAATTGTCATCTAAAAGGCTAATGCAATTTGTGAGTCCATTGTTCAGTAGAAATGAGGTATTTTTACAAAAGTTATATGTTGCTCTGCCCTGATTGAGGTATATGCAAATTTTGCATTTGCTTCTGTGTATTACACTTTGAAAAGTGTAAAACATATTACATAAACCTCTGGAAAATATTATAGAATTATATTAAAACATTGCTAAGACAAGTGTAATAACTAGTCCCTCCACCACCCACAGATAAACATTAGCTAGTAGAATCTGGTGTGCAAACCCATTTTCCTTGGCATGTTTGGTTTAAAGGTATTGGACGGTGTCTTCAAACCTGCATTGCTGCTCATTGTGCCCTCCTTCAGAGGAGAGCTCTTCCCTGGTGAAAAGTTTCTCCCTCTCTGGAATTTTTGGGGGTATTTTCTGAAACCTGGAGTCCTGAAGTTTCAGAAACTTCAGTCCTGAACTGTCTAGCTTGTGGATATTTTCTTTTCCTCCATTCAATGTTCAGTAGAAATTTTCAATTGAAAAGATTTTGACAAATTTAACTCTAATTTTTTTTTCTTGGGTTTTCTGTTTTCTATCTTTTTCCTCTTTATTTTCTCCTCTCTTTCAGTAGTACTTTTAATTGCCACATGTTGGAGTGCATAGATTGATTTTAATGCTCTAATATTTACTCATATTTCCCAACTATTAGACTTTTATTATTTAGGAAATATATTTTCCTTTGTTTATCCATACTTCCCAATTTAAAACTTTTCTGAAATATGCATATATATATAAAGTTCAAGAAAACTTTTCCCTCTATTTCTGTTGTTCCTGGCTTCTTGTTCTTGTTTTATTAATGTATTACCCCCTTAAATCTTTCTGAATTATGAATGCCTCATGCAAGTGACCTTTTGTTTCTTGATTTTTCTGGGTAACCCGTCCTGGAGTACAGTTTCTCTTTTTTAATAATGTACCGTTCCTCAAGCATCTGGAGATTCTGATGGCCTACTTACATTTAAGAGCGAGACACAGTCGCCCGATACAGTGTCCATATTTGAACTACACTCAAATATTTGTTTTATTTGGCCTGAGCAGATCTTGAGTTCCCTGTCAAGCTTAGGGTTTCCTTCTCAAAGCTAGATGAGATTGGCATTGGTCCCATCTGCAGTCCTGAACTGTCTAGCTTGTGGATATTTCTTTTCTTCCCAGATGTTAGTTCTGCTTCCTTGGTGAACAATTTTCGTCCCCGCTCCCAGGCATAAGGGTCAGTTGTATGCTGTTGTAAGAACGCAAGGATGAAAGAAAGATGCGAGGCTACTCACAGGCCTTCGTGGAATGTAAATTTTTTCTGCCTCACTTTTCAGACCTGCCTAGAAAATGTCCCTGGTGTTCTTCTAGGCCGGCTAGCCCCCTCCTCTGCTGTGGCCTCATCAGGACATTGTGTATACCTCCTCTTTGATTCACTGAGAACACTCTTCCATCCATTTTCTATCTTTCTGGGTCGCAGTTTAGTGTATCACCTTGGCTAGGTGGTGGTTCCCAGTCGTTCCATCAAACCCCCACCTCACGGTGGTTCTGAAGATGTTTTGTAGATGAGATTAAAGTTCACAATTCATTGGCTTTAACAAAAGCCCACCCTAGACATAGGGAAACAAAGAGATTCTACCTGTAGGCAGCAGCTCCAGCCCGTGTTCGAGACTCCCACCTGCACTTGCTGGCAGCCTGGCCTGTGCTTCTGACCTGTCTCGCCTGCCCCCCAGCTCTGCAGTTCAGTTCCTCAAAAGGAATGCATGTCTTCTGTTATTTCTGACTAGACCCTTACTAATGCATCGGGGAATTTATTGACCTCCCTCCCCTTTGTAGTGCTCATCACTGCTATCGATTTATGATACTATATTTTAATGAATTATTATGAAGAAAGACAATGTGAGCACAAAATCTTAGTTCACCACTGAGAGCCCAAAGGCCCTGATTTTTTAACCAACTATTATTTTTAGAATATTAGTTTCCACCCTCCAAATTATTATTATTACTACTATTATTACTATTATTATTAATGTTGTGTTGAACATCACTTCATATGAACCTTGTACACCTCAATATCACTAAGTTTCTACTAAGAGATTTCTAGGAAAACATAGGATAGATACATTTACAATTTTTTGTTACATATTATGAAATTTTCCTCCAGGAATTGTAGACCCATTCCCACCTACACTGTTGTTGAGAGTTACTATTAAACTTTCTGAGGGATAATGGCAAATGGGATACCTTCAGGGAAGACTGTCTATCACAAAGAATAGAATCAGAAAATACAATTTCAGTTGAAAGATAACCCTGTGACAAGGCTCCAGCCAATTTCCAGGAGAAAGCGCGGGGGATGGGATTGAGACTATGAATGTGAAAGGACTCTGCTGGCCTTGACCTCAGTGAGGGATCAGATGATCCCAGGCCACCTCTGCCTGACCTTCCCCTAGGTTCTGTGTATGGCCAATCAACACCTTGCCATGAGGAGACCTAGCAGAAACAATCTGGTCCACACAGTAACTGCACTGGAACTCTAAAGGACCTGGCCAAGTTAAAAGACAATGGCTGAGCAAAATCATGTCTATTGGACGTGAGAGAAGGCTGTTCTACATTCACAATGAACTTGGGATCCATTTTCATCTTTTTATTAAAAACAGGTGGAGCAGGGCAATCAGCTTTCTGATCTATCACCTGTATAGCAGAGAAAGCAGCTGTAACTTTTACCTCATAAAAGTGAGGTAACAGAAAATGGGTGATTTCATCTCAGGAACAAAAATGAAATTGTGAATTGGGATTACTGATGGACTTTAACCATTGGGGGTCATTGAGCCTGAGTAGGAAACTTAAGTGTTCAAATGGGGATCATCATTTGGCCACAAATGGCCTTTTCAAACAAAAATTGCAACATGAGCGTGGTAAAATATAGACTGCACAATGTCCCTCCAATAGCGCATTAGAAAATGCACAATTCTAACAACATATTTTCTCCTACACAGTAATTTTTATAGTAGCAATTGAATTTGCATAATTCTGAATGCTAGGCATAAAATAAATAAAACACAAAAAAATTAATAGGAAGCCAGAATTAGTAAATAAGCGAATGGAAAAATATACATTTTTGTTTACAAATTTGACCAAGAATAGCTAGGCCAGAAAAGGAAATGAAAAATGAACATCTGTTATTGCCTGAATCATTATTAATATTCATATAGAAATAGATGCCGCTGAATCATTCAGTATGGAATCTTAATGTAGTTTAATTATTTTCATCTTCAGGATTTGCACAAGCTCTCTGAAAGCAATCTGTGATTAAAGTTCCCAACAGATTCAGAATATGAAGCCTTCCTATTAGTGGTAAGTGTCCTTGGGTATACCATGAAATCGGCAAGATCCCCAAGGCTACATAATTCTGCAGAAATGAAGAAACTATTTCTTCATTAAAAATGTTTGCTGTTTGAATGGATCTGAACATGTCAGTCTTAGCTAATGACTGAATGATAAGTCTTCAGCAGTCTAAGCATAAACATGAGATAGCTCAGTTATGGCAGCTGGAGTAAAAGTCGATCACATTCATCTTAGGTTCAAGTCTGAATGCTGTTTCTCCCATTTGCACACTGATTGACCTTCAGTTTGTCTTACCAAATTTCCACCACTGTAACACCCACCAAATGCTGTAACACCCACCAAATGGTGATTGATTGGGGTAAGAGTTAAATGAGATGAAACTGCACTTTGATGAAGAGCTTCTACAGAGCCAAAACTCATTGAAGAATTATTCTTTAGGGTATGAATCCACCAAATTTGCTGTTTTTTCTTTAGTATCTTATGTCTGATGATTGAGGGTTAGGTCATTACAATGTTCTAAGATGGAAAGAGGAAAAGAAAGGGAAGAAAAAGATGAAGAAGGAAAGACAGAGAAAACAAAGAAAAGGAAAGAGAGACAAAGAAACCCTGAGGAGAGTGGCCTTAGCTGCCTAACAAGCTCTCAAAACATGCTACAGCAGTTTCTCCTTCTTACAAAGTCACAACACTAAGTCACACTGTTTATTTAAATTCTAACCACTTGTCCCTCCTTCTGTTCCCTTCTGTGTGTGAGTACCAGTGGTAAGAAAAGATACAAAGGGTCTTTTGTCAACTGGTCGACATTTTAGAGACTGGAGCTCACAGGAGCACAGGCAGGGCCACACGGAAGTTGGTTGTGGTCTTTGACTTAACACTCCAGTGAAAATCCCGTATCTTCAGTAGCTTGTCACCAAAGCAATCATTTACACATGGCCCTCTGACAACTTATCAATCATGAGGCAGCTGCAATTTAAATATTTTGGCTGAAAACACCCCCTCCTTATGTCAGGACACATTAATTTGAAATAAACATTTTGCTGAGATGTGAAATGAAGCAGATCAATTAGAGGCTACTAGTCATGTGTTTTGATTTATTACTTTCTCATGCAGGGTTTGCCGTCATGTAGACACAGTCATAGTTGACCAGTGTGATGGATTCTCTATGGGACAGGAAGGGAATTGGAAAATACTGAGAGCCTGCTGGGTGCCAAGGACTATGCTAGACACTTGACCTTTGACATTTCTCTATAATGATGTTTAGGTAGGTATTTATTTCCAACTTAGAACATTAAAAATGTTTTAAAAATTATCATAGCTAGGCAGTGACAATAAGAAGGATAAAAACCACAGTCAGATTATTTCTTCGGTCTCTTAGGTACAATCATCTGAGACCTTCTCATGTGTTCAGAATGAATTTTCTTATTTCCCTGACCCTGGGTAGTTTCCATGCAGAGTAATAGTTGTTGCACAGAGGCACTGTTGAAAAGTGATAAAAAAAATGCATTTCAACAGTTTTAAAAGTCCTTGGCAATGCTCAAAGCACAGTCTCTGCCCATGACAATGCAGGTAAACATTATCAGATCCCAGAGCCTATGCCACTTCCTCAGCACTCCCTCCTTGCTTGGGAGATGACTTTCATTTCAGATGATCCATGCAGTTCCTAGGGCACACCCTAGAGAAGTCTGTGGTGTATTTATAGGATATCCTATTATCTAGTTTCAAATACCAAGTCGGAAGGGAGTCACGCAATAGTGTGTAGAAAAGCTTTTGTTATGAAAACTCAAAATACTAATCTATCAAACAGAGATGATCTGATTGCATTTTGAATAGTAAATCATACACAGGACACTATGTCTGCATATAAATTATAACCTGAGTAATGGAACCAAATGCTTTAGTAGTCTTGTACTTTTGCCTAAGTTTCAGAGCCCTTCAGTTGTTTCCAGTATTTTTAAGTGATGTTTTTTCCTTAATTTTTATTTTTATTATTTTTTTTCCTTTTTTAATTTAATCATACATTAAGCCATACTTATAAACCTCATATTTATAAGCATGAATGCTCCCTCATAAGGATGAAGGACTGAGTCAGATATCTCAAAACTATGACTTTGCAATGACCAGTCCCTTAAGAGGGGACTGCTGTCAACAGCATCCATCACAACTTTTCTTCACTGCAATTCAAAACATGAGAACTTGAAGGTCACCTGAGGCCTTCCTCAAAATGGGCCAAATTTTCCAACATGTATCACTTTCCTGTGAATTTTCAGATAGGTAGCCAGTCTATGGTATACTAAGGTATCAAATTAACATAACATCAATACTGGACACTGCAGAGAATAATACAAAGGTGGTGACTATGGCCAGTATCATCTGAAGTTAATATTATATTTCTCAACAAACATCCATTGACAAACTAACTTTAGGGTGATGAATAACAAGAGAATACAATAGCCAAGGTACAAGCATCCTGCTCCCTAATTTTCATAACTCTCTCTCTCTAAAGATGAACCAAAGGTTGAACTGCATCTGCTTCATGCTTGCAAAGTAAGTGTTCTTATTTCCACATGTCAATCAGCTACACCAACAATTACAAATAAGTAAATATCCTATAAACACAATTGATGATCCTGATGACCTAACCAACCAATGAACACCTTTTGGGAAACCTTCTTATTACATATAATCTATGGATTTATTCCTGTTCTTATTTCACTGGCAACATAGGTGGGGACATAGGACATTGTTTTAATCAGTTTCTTGTCACCGTGACCAAAATACCTCACAGGAATAACTTAGAGAATGAATAATTTATTTGGGGCTCAAGATTTCAGGGATTCAGTCCCTGGAGACCAGGTCCGTTACTCTGAGACCAAGATGAGGCAGCACTTCATGGGGAGAGGGCCCAGAAGAGGAAAACTGCAGCAAGGAAGCCCAGAGAGGAAGGAAGGGCCTGCAGGGCAGATGCACCCTTCCAGGACACACCCTTAGTAACCCATCTCCTCTAGCCTGCGCCACCCAGTCCTTCAAACTAGGAAGATCTGACTAGGCTACAGCTTTCACAATCCAATCATTTCACCTCTGAATATTCCTGTATTAACATACAAGCTTTGGGGGAGATTTCATATCTAAGCCCTACCAGAAGCAGTTTATCATAAATGTGAAAACTGCTACAGATCAGTATTTAGATGAAGGTAAGACATGGGAAACAGAGAAGAGTTCAGATTTTATTGTCTCCCAAATTTGAATTTAAACTCCAGTTCCTCTACTTACCAGCTAGGAGGTTAGCAATGCCCACCTCCCAGGGCCCTAGGAGTAGTAATAACCTCCTGGGGGCTGACTATGCACTGTATGCTAACCCTTATAAATGCTGTTTTATGTAATTCTCAGAATACTCCTCTCTGAAGGCTATATTTTGATTATAGTCTCTTTATAGAAGATGAAACTAGAACCCAGAGAAGTTAAATAGCTCTAGGTCACACAATCAGTGAGCAGCAGTTTGACTGAAGTCTGAATCAATACCCACTGTGCTCTACAGCATCTCACCGCTGGTCGTCTGGCCAGAGCACCAGGTGCCTACCACACAACCCAGATCATAGATGCCCAGTACATGTGGCCTCTTTGGACTGGAGAGAGAGGAAAGGCCCCAAGGACAGAATTTCATTTACATTTGGAAGTATAAGCAGAATTAAGTCACCATTAAGGTCAGGGGCCTGGGTAAATAAGGTTTGGCTAAGCAAGGCTGGTGTACCTCATGCCAACCACAGTGGCTGGATGAAGGATCTATGCCAGGATATGTGCCCCTTTACAGGGTGACGGGCAGCTTATTTAATGAAGATTATAAATATAGTTCATCATGCTAAGTAGGTCACCTTAGAGGATAAGGAGCTCATATACAACTGACAGATTCATAAGTTGAAGAAAAACTCATTAACGAAAACACTCTTAAATTCAGAGGCTGTGAATTTGACAGCCTATGGGGTTAGAATAAACCTCTCTATCAAGTGAGCATCTTTTCTCTATTATTCCTTCAGCAGTATCCTTCATAAGACCCAAAGAGGAGCAGGCAGCAATTGAAAACAGAAGGAAGGAAGCACCCTCAATCTGCCGTCCTTGGATCCAAATGAAACTACTCCTACCTCTTCATGCCACCAGCTCCACAAGGTCACATAAATCACAAATAATAAAATCCATTAAAAATTCCAAATGTCTTCATAAAAGCACAACCTTCAGTAGAGCTCCCTTGGCCTGCTTTAGTTCCAACAAAGACAGGTTGAAAAGTTGTTGGTCGAAACGTTTGGAGCCAGAGATGCTCAATTCCTTTCACAGATTTGTTATCAAAATGAAGCAAATGAAAACTAAACCAGTGCTCAATGATCCCATTCATTGTTTATTGCTGATTTTTAAGTAAAAAATTATCCTGGATCAGTCACTGGCCCTCACTGACTTGAACTTTTCATTTATTGTCCATATACCAATGTCTATTTCTAGACAGACTGAGGGTCCCAATCCTTGATGACACCCTCCAACCTTTTAGTACTCTCTCCTCAAAGTCACCAACCAGCATTCCTGCCCTATGCATGGGAATATTTAGATACATCTCACCCATAGTGTGCACTCCTTTTGGATTGACATGCACACTACCAGATCATTTTAGAGATGGAAAGTGCTTCTGATTTTTCAGAGATTGGCTAATATGCGAGTTGGAAATATATAATCATTTTTGCCCTTCATTTCCCAGAAATCTAAAACACCAAAGTGAGTGCAACTGTGAGCTTGTTTAGAGACATTTTGCATATTGTAGTTGTTCTTTAAATTCACCCTGTCTAGATGTGTAACAAACATAAGTTGCTCAAATTCAAAGTAATTGACTTTCAGCCAACTGTGACCAAATCTCTCCCTCTCTCTCACACACACAACCTCACCATGTGTTACAGCATGAAAACCCATCCAGACTCAGAAGTCTCCACCCCAAGAAAACTTTTAATGGCTTGTCTTGAAACACAAATATTCTGCTGTGGGTAGAATAATTTATTCACCGGGGGTGGATGGTATAAATTTGTCTCACTGTACAGATTATTTTTAACAGAATTATTTTGTATATTTATTATTCTGAAAATATGCACAAAATTAATATTTTGCCATTATGTTTGTAAAAAAAAAAATTCTTCTTTTTTTTTTTCCAGTACGTATTTGGTATTTGTTAGTGTTTCTTTAATGAAAAGGAGAAAAAGAGGGCCTGAGGAAAGGGAACAGCAAGTATGCATATATTAAGTTGCACTTTTATCACCAGTGAATATTAAATACCCCAAATCACATTTTAATGTATCTAATTATCACATGCATTGGACGAAACAATGGGAAAGAGCATAAAAAGTAGCTATAGACAGCAGATGCCTAGTAAAATGTGTCTGTAGCACATGGCTATGAATCCCATCCCTCATCACTAACATTATATGGTGTGAGTTTCTACGTCCCCTCCACAGTGTGGAAACTAAGGGACAATGATCAGAGGTCTAGAATAAAATGTGACATTTTAATTTTTCTTGACCACAAGAGTGCTTGCTTTGTCGGTAAGCCTTTCTACTTGATAATTCAGTCACAAGGATCATGAAACTCTTGACAGAAGGGGCTATCTGTGAATTAAGTGCCTTATGAATAGAAATATTATTAGATATACTAAATTAAAACAACAATTAAAAAGACAATCGAGTCCACCTAGGACAAAACGTCAAAGCCACTGAATAGGTTTGGTTTCCTTGCATTCAGTGGAAACTACAATAACTCAGGGCAAGTTTGGGTGGCTTTGGCCACTGAGCATTACTAAGCCCCGTTTGGACACTATTTACACAGGTAATGAACTATAATTATTAAAGGAGAATAAACATATTTCTGTGAAATAAACCACAGTCAGGTCTTCACATCAATAAAAATATCTTTTCACTTGTGACAGTTATTTTCACGGCTTGAAAGGTCATCATTTGCTAGAATAAATAGGCAAGGAGGAAGCTTTTCAAGCTGTTTGTAAAGGAAAATGAGACCCCAGATTGGAGGAGACGCGAACGGTAATGAGAAAGTGGGATGATGGGTTGTGTGTGACTGCAGGCAAGCGGCTTCCTCCTCGTATGAAAATTTAATGATGGGTTACTTTTCCAAAGGGAAAGTAATAACTTAGGTAAGTAAAGTTGTACACTCCAAAAATGAAATTATTTTCAGTTTTAAAAATATAACCCCCAAGCTATATACCTGCGATTTTTGTCAGTGTCATTAACTGAGCACCAAAAATGCATTTTGAATATCTCATTGTCTGAATTGCTCTCTGGCCCATCCTGTTTGGCAGGGCAGGGAATTTAAGCAGCATATCATGAATGTGGATCACATTTCTCAGATCCTTGGAAGTTTTGGGAAATGATTCTGGGTAAATGAGGGAAAATAGGAATCAAATGCAATAGTTGTTATCCTTCCCATTGTTTGTCTATTTAGGAGATGACATTTTATTGACTTGAGGAATTCTTCTTTTCCCATGCAGTCCCTTCCTGGGACATATTCACATGGGTGGGCATGGTGCACATACAGGGATTTCCACTGAAGGGGAAACCCCAACTGCATGATGCTTCAGATTTGTTGATGCCCAATATATATTAATTGAATTAGTGAATTAATGTCAAAGTTATTCTCTTTGTAGTATGTAATGCAAATAGTACATGCTGGTATCATGCAACTTACCCAACAAGTGACTAATCAGAATCATAAATATGTGCTTGTTGTAAGAATATAACACAATGTGTATTTGAATCCTCCACATTTCCATGCCGGGTATTTAAGGATTAACCCTTCTTCCATAAACAGTAATCATATTTCTATTTCTAGATGACAAAAAAGGAGGTAAAATAAGAAATGAACTCTGTTCACATAAATCTCTTCAACTTAAAAAAATAATCATACCTGGTCTGCTTAATGCCAAAATGACTGCTTTAACCTGCATTATCACTTTTCATTGGCTTATTGGTAGAATATTAGAAGAAAGAATAATAGTTAAATGATACTTATCTATTACAAAAATAGAAGATCAACAGATAAAGAGGACCAGCCCCTGCCAAAGAGGTCACTTCTGAATTTTGTGTGCTGAATACTCATTTTATGTATTGATTTTTTTTTTCACCAAGATGTCTTTGCTGCAAGCTAAAACAAAGTCATTAATGTTGAACAAATATGTTTGTGTTGTTCATTTAACACATACATATATGCACATATATATATGTGTGTTCTCTCTTTCTCTACTATTTAATGCATAGACACACACAGGATGCTTCAACTCCCACTGTCCTGGGAAGCCCCTCCTAAGTGCATGTCACAGCTTCTTTCTTAGATGGGTCTTCTGCTAGCATCCTTGCTGTCATATGCCACTGTGAAATGCATTGTAATTAGTTGTACATTTCATGTCATGGAGCTGCGCTACCCAGTGATAACAGGTTAGAGCTGTCAGCTCAAGCATCAAGAGTATGAAAGGATATTAAGTGCAAGCTGACAACTCAATGGGAACATTCTCACCCAGGAGTCATTCAAACTTTGGTCCTCCACCAGGCAACAAGCTGTCTTTGCAAGGGATTCTCTTTCTAGGATCAAGCAACATCCCTTCTTTCCCCTTACCAATATGTGCACACTGAGAGGCTAGTTCATTTGTAGGCTTGAGTTTTTCAGAAGCCTCTAGAATTATCCACACAAGCCCCCAGCCTGGACTCAACTTATGTTTCTGTCTGCAAATGAAGACTTCATTTCAAAAGTATTCAGTGGTATCAAATAAATACCAACATTTAAGGTAGCTATCCAAAGTTCAGAAATTGAACATCGACTGCCTCAGAACAGGGTATTTCTGGATACACAGAAATGTGATTTAAAACACACCACCTTAGGAAGCATTCATGCATAAAAAACAGTAAAAGGTACATTATAGAAAAAAATAAAATAAAAAAGAGAAATGAAAAGATAATTATTTTACCCAGATTCCTAAAATACATATGGCAGAAAAATATAGAACATTTTCATTCTGAGCAAAATAGTTATTGGGGCAACATATAAATGTGTAAAATCAGGGTGTAACCTGTGCTACCCAAATCTTCTTTCTCCAAAATTACAAATGCTTAAATATTTTCAGATAAACAAATATTAAGGGACTTGTAGAAAGTGACTTAGCTCACAACTTCCCCTCTCTGATTTCCCAGTATAAAAAGATCATTTTAATTAGACGAGGAATGCAGAGTCATTTGGCACAGAAATGCCTATTTCTATTAGAAACAAGCAATACTCTTCAAACCCTTCCTCCCACACTTCAATTGTTTTCGGATTCTAGCTCTGTGGTTTGTAATTTTCTAACCGCAAAGTTTTATAAACTGAAGGTAGAAGTAATTGTGTTCTCTTATGCTAAGTGATTTAGGATTTGCTTAGTTTTGTTGTTATTATCACTGAAGGCTCCTCCCCCTAACCCTACAGAAAAACACAAGTCTCTTTTCTGTGCAAGGAAGTAGTACATTATGAACATCAATAGAAATCAGACATGTGAAGAGTGACTATTTCCCCAAGACTGATGATGGTTTTACAATAATGTGATGACTTAGCCAAATAAACCAAAACCTATTAGTAGGGACGGCTACAGGTCTTGTTTCCACAATGCTTTGGCTAGGATTTGCTTGGAAAACAATGAGAATAAATGAATTGTGAATGTATCAAACCAAAATGAAATGGCACCCGCTAGCATTCATGCTCTTACAATGTCTTAATGAACACATAATGAAAAGGAGACTCCATCAGATGATTGTGTCCATTGGTAAAAACTCTGCCAAGGCACATCAAGGTCTAATTAAAACATCAAAATATGAGAAGAAACACAATTTGACAGATAAATGTGAATATCATGGCATTGTCATTGAGGTTTTCTAATGAGATTAGATTCCTTCTTTAATTGACATTTCCAACTGAGGCACTGATAAGACAGACTTAATGGGAACAGTTATATATAGCTGGACTCAGGCTGGATGAATGAGCATTTGACATTTAAATATCATAAACGATATATTCTGCACTCCCCTCTCTAGCCTCTGTCAATATATGAAGGAAGTGCAGATCCTTTAAATCTGCAAAGCACAGAGAACAGTACACATAATGTAAATCTACCTCACAAGAACACTGTTGCATGCAGTCATTTCCATTCAATGCAGGTAGAGTCTTAGATTAAAAAGGAAAAAGTCTCACATAGAATCCCTACAGGTAATTTAATTTATTGTTTATAAAAATGAATGGAAGGATATAAAGTTGCTTTCGAAAGTGTGTCAATGATTTTTCTTTTCCAAACAACGCTAATAAGGTGCTTTTCTGGAACTATTTTCATTTGGTACTAACAAAAGACATGAGAAAAATCCATCAACTAATGCAAGGTTGCACCATGATCAAGACAAAAGAAATAAACCCATCATTTATTTTAAGATATCAATGGGAGAGCTTCTTTCTTTATTGGCCTTTAATGAGGTTTCCACCATGAATTCACCTAAAGCACTTTAGCTTAATGAACAAAATTTGCTATTATGAAGTCTCTTTTGTATCAGGTGTAAAATCCAGGTACTGCAGCTTCAGGATCTGTGGTATGATCCACTACATTTAATTCCCTAAGAGTCCTCAGTAGCCTCTGGAGTCAAAGCCATTCTCCTCCATTTGCCCAATTTACAGCTGGAGTTCTTCTGATAATGCAGTATGTATCAAAGAATCATTGTATTCCTACAAATCTTTAAACATAACTGCAGAGAAACAAAGGATGGTGGACTAGCATAGACGAGGAATAAAACGTTAAGCTCTAGGAGGCAAGATTTTACTGAGCATGGTGAATATAAAGAGAAAAATAAATGATATGAAGATTGTATGCTTTAACATGCTATTATGCTGCCTAAATATTTATGCACAAACACAATTTCAGTGAGTTCAATATATATTTGTGTATATAAAAAGAGCATATACACATTTATAAGTACAAATGTATCTGAACATGGACAGGCATCCTTAATATCTGGACTAAGCCCTATGTACTATTTTCAGAAAAGAAAAAATAATTAGTCAGTTTATGAATTGTGTAATATTAGCTCCCCAAATATTTAAAATACACCCATTATGGTCCAGACAAAAAATAAATAATACATTTTCGTGGCTTCCAGCAGCTTAGTTTATGGCATAGATAGGAATATACCCACGCAAGCACATTCAACAGACCCCTGACTTTCCCTAGGAGCCCACACAGGATTTGCACTGGGGGTAAAGCTTGAACTGTATATTAAAGGGTGAGGAGGCATTTTTCACACAGATGGTGTGGAAAAGAAACAAGAAAAGGGGATTTATAAAGGAAGTATGAAAGCATAAGACCACAACAAACGGCCACAGGCTCAGCAAATCCAGACTTCATGGTTTAAAAATTAAGTTTGCTTAGAATCTCTTTGTGCAGGATAAAGGAGGAGGGGGGAGCAATGGAAGGAGCCAGATTACGGCTCTAGACCTCCAACCAGCATCTCAAACAGAGCAGCTCAGCTTTATGCATTTTTCCATCTGCATCTTTAAATTGGATTTCCTTTGAAGAAAATATCTGCTGCTAAGAAAAGTATGTCTAGAAATTATTTCACAAGAAGCTCATGGTCCATGTTTGAATGCACTGGGAGTGGCACTGAAAAGAGTCTGGGTTCACTGAGGACCTGGCACGTCCCTTCAGGGGTGTGGACTTCAATCCAGGACAGCAAGGCCAATGAAGGGTGTGATCATGTAAATGATAGGATCAGTTTTGTTTCTTTGGAGAGTCAATCCAGCAGTAGGGTGGAGAATAGCTTGCAATGGGGGTAGAACAGCAGAAATAGGAGATGGTGAGAGTATGGAACTGAGGACTCTGGGGTGAAGAGAAGGTATTGCCCAATATCTGAGCCTGGGGGATGAGAAGGAGCAATCTACACCCATTTTCCAGACCTAACAAAGGTGAATGGTTGCAAATAGGTGCCACAGTTTTTATTTTAAAAAGAATTCTTGGGGCTGGGGCTGGGGCTTTTCAGTAGAGCGCTCGCCTAGCACATGCAAGGCCCTGGGTTCAAACCTCAGCACCACATAAAAATAAATAAATAAAGATATGTGTCTAACTAAAAAATAAATATTAAAAAAAGAATTCTTATCTTGATCATCAGCAAGCTCATTTATTTTGGTGGCTATTTTTTTTTTTCTAACATTAGGCCTCTAACCAATACAAACAAAATTTATATGATCAAGTGTTATTCTTATTGGAGTCAAAAGTGTAGAAAACCCTGTAAGCTGAGTCCATTATTCCAATGATGCAAAGAAGCCCAATATCAATATGGCACATTTTGAGGATCTTAAGGGAAAAAAAAAAACCTTAATGATGTTAAGTATTTTTCTCCTATTACAGATTTTGAAACTGAGGCCAAGAAAACTTAAATGACTCACCCAATATCATAAAGCTAATCAGTGTGAGGCCTACATCCCAACTGTGCTCGTGTGGCTCCAAAGCAATCATATATTACCTCTATGCTTCCCCACCATGCTCCCAGCTCTTCCCTATAATTTTTTATCATTCCTGGGATTCCACCAATGACTCTTGCAAAATATACACTTCCTTGGAAGTTTAAATATTCAGGAGTGAGGAAAAGAATATGCCCAGGGTTGGAGGAGAGGACCTATATACCAAAATGGAGGATCAGGTACCAGTGCAATTTTACAAGTTGGCGCAGAGTGGCGGATGCAGATATGACCAGGAACTGTGGTCTAACCCCCTTAGAACCTGGTAGTACCAAGATCTCCTCATTTGTGACAGCATATTGTCTACACATTTGCTGAAATATATGTTACTTTATGTTTGTAATGGAAGTATCCACTTTGTCCCAAGATTGGTATGTGCAAAGAATCCCAGCTCAAACTAAAAAAGCTTCTTCTCAGAAAAACAAAAACAAAACCAAAAACAATCAGGTGAATAGAAAGCCTACAGAATGGGAGCCTATCTTTACCACAAGCACATCAGATAGAGCACTAATCTCTAGGATATATATAGCACTCAAAAACCTTAACACCAAAAAGACAAATAACCCAATCAATAAATGGACAAACACTTCTTGGAAGAAGTTGTTATACAATCAATCAACAAACATAAAAAATGTTCAAAATCTCTAGCAATTAGATAAATGCAAATGAAAACTCTAAGATTTCATCTCACTCCTTTGGTATATATACACAATGGAACTTTGGTATATATACACAATGGAACATTATTCAGCATTAAAAGAGAATAAAATCATGGCATTTGCAGGTAAATGGATGAAGTTGGAGAATATAATGCTAAATGAAGCAAGCCAATCCCAAAAAACCAAAGGCTGAATGTTTTCTTTGATATGAGGATGCTGACTCATAATGGCAATTGGGGTGGGGAAGCAAGGGAGGAATGGAGAAACTTTAGATAGGAAAGGAGAGGGAGGGGGAAAGGAGAGGGCAAGGGGGAGGAACAATGGTGGAATGAGTTAGACATCGTTACCCTAAGTACATGTATGAGAAACGAATGGTGAAAATACTCTGTGTACAATCAGTGTCTTGAAAAATTGTGCTTTATATGTATAATATGAAATGAATTGCATTCTGCCATCATGTATAATAAATCAGAATAAATTTTAAAAATTTAAAAAAGAATCCCAGCTCATCCCCAGGTCCAGGTACATGAGTGCTCTGCCCTCATCCAGCATCTAATAATGCTTACCCTAAACTCACTTGCCCTACCCCTCTCAGGACATCCTGGGAGCTCACAAAGCTCACACACAGGCTGGAGGGTGGCAGGTGACACTTACCCATACTGCAGGTGTGGACTGGAGTACAACATCTTTTTGGTTGTGGGGAAGCATTGTTGACCATGTGGTGAGTAGGTGACAAGGTTCCTAGAGGCCATCAAGGCATGGGTTAGTGGCCAGCTGTGGTGGCCTACCTGAGTCAATTGTCCCTAGGGGAGAGTACCAGGATGGGCCCATGGTCTTTCATGGCAACCTTTCCCCCTCCACCAACTCGGGTATCTTCCTATCCTGCAGGGCCAGGCTGTGATGGCATTCAAAGTCCTTTTTCTCATAGCCCAGAGTCTAATCCCTTTTTCTCCCCCTTTTCCTACCTTCCATTTTTCTATTACCTCTGTCTTTAGGCTTAGAACAGGACCTTTGGGTCCACAATGCATCTATTTCTTATTATGCCCAAACTCCCTTCACAGACACTCTCAAGGCCAGGGCCAAGTCTCTCAGACCTTTTGATCCCATTCTTGAATTCCAGTACCTGCCAGATCCTTAAATGCTTGATGAATGAATGTGGGATGTCTACCTCAAAGAAAGCAATGGCAAAGAACAATCTTCTGCGTGCAGCTCTGTTGCCACAGTAACCAGTGGGTGACCTCTGTGTTAAAAAGGTGGTTGAGGGGGCAGAAAGCTAGGAGAGCAGCATTGCAAGTGAGTTCCTCCTACTAATGTGAAAAGGAAGCACACTGGAGCCTGGAGGGCATGGCACATGTCTCTGGCTCTGCCTGGTGGCACTGTGGAGGCTGGGTTGGGTTTAAACGTTGGGATAGGATGGGAAACAGGAAAGCAAATAGAGGGATCCAAATGTGCAAGTGTGGATGTCTCTGTTACTGTTTTGCATAAAGAATCCATGTAGTTGCTGGGGGAAAGGGTAGTCAGGGGTCCCTGTTTCTGTCTCTTTGAGGTGAGATGAACAGGGTACTCCAGTGGGCTTAAAAAGCCTGATCCAGGAGGTGAAGGAAATGCTCATGTTTCTAACCACCCATCAATTAGCTGGTCCAGTTAACGGCCAACTTTTGACTGTTTTATAAGATGCTCAAGGCTAATATCCTATAAATGCCGTGAAGATGCTAGGAACCCACAGATGAGTGCTGATCCCATCCAACAGACTAATGAGAGACCAGGATGGTACCTGGAGATGACTTCACTATGTTCAAGTGAAGTAACAAGCACAGAGGAATTTTGCTGAGGACAGCCAGACAGGTAAGGATGTGGTGACTAAGCAAACAGCTTCCTATAGCAGTGCCTTCTTCCTTCTGTGACCAGCCGAGGAAAGAGATGTAATTTTCCTATCATCCTCATTCTCAGGGTGCGTTGGGATTGACATTTTAATACATTGTTTTACAAATAAGAAAAGCATCTGTCTGCAATTCAGCTCTCTTTGTTTCCTGTGGAGATATATCTTCCTTATGCTAGAAGGGCTGAGAAATTAGCTGGACTGATAGGAAAAATAAATAGTGAAGTGCATAGGTAGAAACTAGTAGTTGCACAGTGAGGTGAGTCAAGCCCTAAATCTAAACAACTCTGTTATTGTCAATTCTTCACATTGCTTTTGAGTTGAGGAAGCCAATCTTGGTTTTATTTTGATTTTAAATATTAGCCAAAATGCTATAATAAAATATTGAAGAGAAAAGTGTTAAAAAACATCATAGGATCATGTCCTAAAAATATTTCTCTAAAATAAAAAAACTCAGTATGAAACAATAAATAAGTAAACACTTTGGCCAAGTCCAATATTCACTTAAATGTGAAATAAGATTTACTTGAGTCTGGTATAACTTCAATTCTAGAGGAGAGAAAAGAAATGTAATCAAGTGTTTACAATACAATATCATAAGACATATAAGAGAATTGAGTGTAAAGTGATATGGGCACAGACTTGCTAACACTATTCTGAAAATAAATCTTTTTTAAATAAAAAGAATTTGGCTCAAGGAATGAAAATGATATGTAACCTTCTGCTTTACTTTAATTTTCCTTAAACAAAAATGTGTAAGATGTATATTCACACATACACATATACATATAGAGCATATGCATATTTATATATACACACATCTACAATATATATGCACACACAAGTCTAAGTGAAATTTAATATTCAAAGAAATACGTGTGACCATTGTAGAAATACCAGCCTGCCCATGTCCTATTAATAAAAAGGCTTTTGATCCAACCAGATACCACATCTGCTAGCAAAAAGATATATTTGACATAAGTCTTAGTCATTTACCTCCTCTTTTTAAATTATTTTTTTATTTATATAGCTTTTTTTCATTTTATGTCATCTTTATTGGTAGATAAAACATGTCCTATCAAAATGCAAACCAACCCAAAACAACCTAGTTTAATAGAGGAAACTCTGAATCTAAAAAAGCAACATCATATATATTATTGTGTTTTGTCCTCATAGAACATAACCTAAGACCCAAATAATGACATAGTAAGTAATTTTTTTCCTTTAATATGAATACATCCCCAACCATCCAGAGGGCTGATTCTTACTCTACCCCAGAGATGAGTTGCATACATGATAATGTAGGAAGTATTCAAATAAAAACAAACATGAAGGCAACTTTCCTCTACTTACTATGACCTTGACTCTCCTTCTATTTCTAGTTCCCTTGGAGATATATTCTAACTAAGCACTAAACTTGCTGATCACCACACCCAAGGAGAGGGTATGAGAAGGACTGAAATACCTTTTTGAGGAACAAATCACAGCCATCTAAATTACTCCTTTGACAGAGTAATGGATCTTACAGATGAAAGGGAGCAGAAGGTGTCATTTATCTTAGCTTCACAAGACTTGTCAACTTTTCTTGGTCTTTTTTCCTGAAGAACACATTCATAAATAATTTGGAAAATTATGACTCAGACCTCAAAATACTTGAGGTAGACTACCACAAACCAGGAATGGGAACTCCAAAAGGAAGGAAGGAAGGAAGGAAGGAAAGAAATTAGTTATCTATGTCTCTTGGGGTGGAATGGGAATCATAAAGAAATTTATCTGGAAAATACATTGAGCCTGGTTCTACCCACGACTGATATAAGTGACTCCTCTCTTGGGTAATTCAATTTCCTTTAATACTGTAAATACACACGTGCTTACTAGCACTGTGGTGGAGCTGAACATCGCACTGGGCCAACGGTGGATGCACCCTGAGAGTCAGCTTCTGCTCCAAGTAGCTCAGGCTACATAGAGTCTGTCAGGGGTTGAATTATGTCGCTCCAAATTCCATATTCTGAAGTCCTTACTGGCAGTACCTCAGAATATGACTTCATTTGCAGCAGGGCCTCGAAAAAGGGAATTAAAATGAAGTCATGAGGGTGAGCACTACTCCAATATGACTGTTGTCATTCCAAGAGGAATTCTAGATACAGACATGTACAGTGAGAACAAGACTGCTGTGGAGAAACAGGGAGAAAGCACCATCAACAAGCCAAAGAGAGAGGTCTCAGAAGAAACCACCCTGCGGACACCTTGACCTCCGCACTGCAAGGGAATAAATATCTGTTGATGAAGCCACCCAGTCTTTGGTGCTTGGTTCAAATTGCCAGCAAACACTGTGCCAAGAAGCAGCTTTAGACTGACTGCTTGTGGTACACAGATGGTATCTGCTTGGCCAGAGATGAGTAAGTGACCCACCAGGGTGACCGGGAGCACAGGTGTCTGTCCATTCAGGCAATGATCACGAGGCACCAACCAGACAGGCTTGCAACAGAATTCACAGTGGTAGATATGGTGGATTGACAGCTGAAATTGAAAAATGGGGGCAGATGCACAAAGAAAAAGTGACATCCCAAGGGGAGACCATGTGGCTGTTGGTGACAGTTGGAGAGAGAGGTGAGTCCTTCAAGTTGCTACAGACTGATTTCCACATCTGATTTGGATCCTCATTTAACCTTAAAAGAGTCTCTCCTGCTTCACTCTTTATTATCTTAAGGCATTTGTGGGCAACTTGATATCCAGGGGAGACTGACTCTTACATCATTTTGAACCTGGAAAAACCATTATTCCAAATGGTAGCAGCAGAAGCTTCCAAATTGGAAACTGGATTTGTCTTTGGGAGATATTGTTCTTTAGTTGACAAGAACCCTTTGGTGGAACACTTTGATTCTGCAAATAGAAGAATAGTCCCAGTTATTTCATTCTTGAGGAAACCCTATCCTCTTTGAAATAACTCAAATACCCTTATTTTTTCAGAATGAGATAGAATATAAGCATGTTTTCTAATATTAAAAATTGAGTATACATAGAGTTTTTTTTAATTTAATAAAAATAGTTCCTGATTTTGTCTACACCTAGGTTTTGATTTAGATTTTAAGAGATCTAAGTTTACAGAAGTACATCTATACTTAAAGTTGCAAAGTGTGTGAGTGTGGTTTTTCATTCTTGTTCAAGCAGTTGCTCCTCAGAGGTCAAGAGTGGACACTGAACTGCGACGAAGGCATGTAGCCATAGCTCTGGATTTCTCTTCGTCTTGCACTAGAAGAAAGCCTGGGCAACGGAAGTGGAACGGAGCTCTTGGGTGCTACACTAAAGTTAAACATGACGAGTTGAATCCACATATTTATTTCTGCTTTCTCCTGGAACATGACAAAGAAAACAGTAAAGGAAAAAGCAATGGGTACAAACTCACAAGAATCTTTTTCTTAGGAATGGGAGAAGAGACAACAGCAAGGAAGAAATATTGACAACATTTTTTGAAAGGAGAGCTAAAATTTAAGTCTGTGGTGTATGGAAAGGGGGATGGAGGTGGAGCTAGACCAAGAAATGAGCAGCTGAGGATGATGGAACACCACGCCCCAAGACTCAAGAGATTTGAAGGGGCCATGTGTTTCTAAGACTTCCCCCAACAAGAAAAAAAAAAAGTTTACTCTCTGCTGAGATTGAATGAGAGCAAAGTGAATTCAGAAACAGGAGTCCATCTGAGAGCCTAGTTGAGGGACAAAGCCGAGAGCCTGCCGGGACGGGGAGAAGCCAGCTCCTCCATGCACTCAGCTCTCTGAGAGCTCACAGCCTGGCTCACACCACAGAAGGAGGCTCCAGGAACTCTGAGAAGCAACACTTGTGTGGAAACATGAAAGAGAAAGAGAATTGGAGAAATTGGCATTTGGAGGTCTCCCTGCCAAAAATCTGACTCACCTTGGGATCACCTTTTAAGTTTTTATCACCTCACTAAATAGTATGAACAATACCCAGACATTTGATGAAGTCTTACCACATGAAAAAGAGAGGTAAAAACAAACACATAAAAAAAAACACATTTTTTTTTAAAAAAACAAGTACTTGAAAAGAAGAAATGTCACAGTTAGCTTTTTTTTTTTTTTCTAAAAAGCTAATTTAAAAAATCCTCAGAGAAACTATTGTGGTCATGAAATAAGAATTGGATGCTATAAAAATGAAGATCACTATGTTAGATACTAAAATTTTAATATCAGAAATAGAAAATATCAGTAGGAGGGTTGGAAGATATAAGTTGAAGAAATGCTCAAGGAACTAGAACAAAAAGTTCAAGAAACAGAAAACACAGGGAAAAAATATAAGTAAATCCCGTGAATATCTAGGAGGGTCAACAAGAAGAAGAAGAAGGAAGAGGAGGTGATGTAAAGATGGAGCAGAGAGACTTGAGGACGCTGGCCTTGAAGACTGAAGTGACTAGTCACAAGCAGAGATGCTGGCATAATATTTATCAGGACAAACAAATAGTAGCATGAGCATGGAGGCATTAGGATTCTCTCCTAATGCATCCAAAGAAAGCAAGAGCTGCTGACATCCTAACTGCAGCCCGGTGATACTAACTCCTTCAGAACTGTGAGACAATACATTTCTGCTGTTTTAAGCCACACAAATTGTTGTAACTTGTTATAAAAACCAGAGGAAAACAATGCATCTCCAAGGGTCAAGAGTCAAAATTAAATCAAGATTCTCATTAAAACACTAGAAGACTATGGAAGCACACCCTTACAATTCTCAGGGGAAATGATTTGCAATCCAGAATTATAAACTAAGTAAATGATTAGTTAAGCATGGGATAAAATAAAGTCATATTCAGATATTTGAAGTTTTAAAATAGTTTCTATAAAGTCTTTCCTCCTTCAACATGAAGGAGGAAACCAAAAAAGAAGAAGAAAAAAAACAAACAAACTAGGATCCAAGAAATGGTGGATCCAACATGGAAGAGTAATAAATGGCCCTCCTAAGATGAAAGGGAAAGAAAGCTTCAGGATACTGCTATAAAATAGTCCCAGGGTCCAATCAAAGTGAGGGGTTTGAGGAGAGATATTGCCAAGGAAACAAGTAGGAGGTAGAGATGACCTAGTATGTTTGACCATACAGATAGGAGTTTGCAACACTGGTAGAATGTTTGAGAAAGATGCATCGGTAACAGGTCCAAAAACTAAGCAAAGAAACAAAGCAATGCTAAGCTCTACATACAATTAAACATAGACCAATGTAAGAAATAGAAGACCTTTGTACATCAACTGTGAACCATACATAATAATAAACACCACACCGACTAAGCATTTGGTAGTAAATCTGTCCTGGGGGTAGGCAGGAAGTTTATATAAGGAAGTATAAGAGCAAAATCCTCATATTCCATACCATAAAGCCAGTGCATAATATTTATTAGGACAAACAAGTAGTAGCATGTGCATGTTATTTAGAAATCTGAAAATAAATGAGAGAAGAAAAATATTTGAAAGCAACTACTACTGTCAGGGAGCAAATATTACAAATGGGGTCAGTGGATCAAGAGAAAGCTGATTTCATGATAAATCATAGAATACTTTTTTTGAAGTTTTTTAAAATAATTTTTCTTATTTATATATGACAGCAGAATGCATTACAATTCTTATTCCACAAATAGAGCACAATTTTTCATATCTCTGGTTGTATACAAAGTATATTCATACCAGTTCATGTCTTTATACATGTTCTTTGGATAATAATGTCCATCACATTCTACCGTCATTTCACTTCTAAAAAACTGTTTTCATGTTTTAGATGTTACTTGGATTTTAAAAAATTACAATTGAATAAATCATAACTTGGTGTGACGAACTTAATTATGACCCTTCAGAATCTGTTTGTAGTCCTGACCTGCAATGCCTGAGAATATGACCTTAATTAGAGATACTGTCTTTAAAGAGATGAGAGATTAAATTGGGTTCCTTAGGATGGACCCTAATCCACTGTGACTGGTGACCTCAATAAAGGGCAAATTTGGACACAGTCACACACAGAGAGAAAACACCAGGAATAGGAAGACACCGGGGAGAGAGGCCTGGACAGGTCTTCTCTCATAGCATTCAGAAGGAACCAATCCTGCAGATACCCTGATCTTGAACTTCCGTTCTTCAGGGTTGTGAGAAAATAATTTTCTGCAATTTAAGTCATCTAATCTGTGGTGCTTTGTTACAGCAGCCCTCCCAAACTAATATACATGTCAGTTACATTATGGTAATTGTCCTATTTAGGAGATGGGTCCAGGACATATCCTTGCAGTTACTGGGCATAGTTTTGGTTGAAGGGAATTGCCACAGTCCATCATGTCAGGAAGAGGATAAATCCTGATTTAAGAAATGAGCAGTATACATAGCTGCAAGTACTTCCATGATCCCTAGGTGTCCAGCCCTGCTAAGTACAGAGACTGTTCTTGGCTACACTGGGGTTTGATTCCAGATATCAGAAGAGTTGCCCAAAGAGCAGCCAGGGTGGAGTATCACTGAGGGCCCCAAGGAGGTCGACTGTGTCTGCCTGATAGAAAATACATATTAGATCGTCTGCTGCATGAACAGCAAAACATGTTCCATCTCCATTAATTGGTCATTATCCATTTTGCAGAATGGGTTGCTTAAAGGCCTAAGAAAATATTTGACTTCATGAAATAAAATTTGATTAAAAACATAAAAAAACAGTTCAATATTCTATTTGATTAAATCTCTAAACTTCTAACTTTACCCATACACTCTGGCTTGCATTCAATATTAACCACAGGTGAACTCTCTCTGGATGAATCAAGGATCAATACTCTCTTGTATATTGAATCCCATCCCCTCCCTGATACTTCTTTTCTCTCTGGTACCATCATTTTTCTTTACTCCTGAATTATTCTCATGGTCACCCATTCCTGCTGAAATATCTCATACCTTTTTTAAAAAATTGGCTCTTGATCTCACGTTCCCCTCTGCTTTTACCGTGTCCTCTGTTCCTCTTTGTATCAAACTCCCTACAAAAGGATGTCTGTATTCACTAGCTCTGCTTTTCATCTGCTGTTCTCTCAGGAATCTACCTCAAAGAGACTTTTGTCCCTATTGCACCACTGAAAATGCCTCTGCCAAGGCCACCCAGTAGGTCCCCTTCCTGGACCTCCACCTCTGTGCGCATTCCACTCAGCTAGCCACTCCCATCTCCTTAAAGCATTTCTTTATTTGGTTTCCAGGACACCACATCTCCCCATCCTTCTCTTTCATCTCTAACCTTGCTCACTTCCTGAGTCTTCCAAGCCCATCCCTTCCCCCTTTCAGACCTCGAACTGCCCAAGTGTCCCCAGGCTCAGTTCTTTCTATAGTAACCTTCTTTTCTACATTTACTTCTAAGGTGACCTCATCCCATCTCATGGCTTTACAAGTAATCTATAAACTGATGGCTCTCAGTTCTTAATCTCTAGCCTCGATTTATCTCCGGACCTCCACATCAATGTGTTCCCGCCTATGAAACACACTCAATTTCTTGCTCTTCCTCACAAACCCACTTCTCTCCTCTTTTCCCATCTTCCGGAACAGCAGCACAACTATATAAGTCATAACAACTGTGATGACAATTTCCTACTGCTTTTGCTTTAGGACCAAAGGTCTTTATTATGCACCTTTTTTATTAGAGAGTTTTTACTATTTTTAAACACTGTCTCTTTCAGAGCAAGATCCAGGGCAAAACAAGTGTTAGGAATATGAAATTAAAAGAAAAAAAGTGCTAAAAAGAAGCGAAAAAGATTACTTTTACCCAAGAATAGAAAAGTTGAAGCATCATGAAATGTTGCCTGTGCTCCTGTCACCAACTCTTAAGAAATTAAATAAGAAGAGAGGGCTTTTAACTACTGCTGGAGACCCTGGGCGAGGCCCGAGGGAGGCTTCCTCCACGTGTGCTACAATGGAATGGGCCTCTAAGGAAGGTGCAGTGGTGACATTTTCCTTCCAAGCACTTAAGAGGCCTGGGTAGGCAATGATCTGTTCTCGAAGATATCAAGACATGTCCTCCCAGGAGAGAGGAAGAAGGATCCAATTATCTCCCATGGGCCCATACAACTGAGATTTACAGTGCACCATTAGACTACCAGCACACTTTGGCGACACAGTGTGGTAAACAGGCAACATTAAGTCAGGCGCCATCTGGCACCTCTTTTGGCCTAGGCAAACTCAGTAGCCATGCAAGGTTCATACCAAAGAAGATGTTCGAACACACATGTGCCTCCAGCATAGTTTATTTTAATACATGGTACCCTTCAAGTCTCCTTCTAAATCTGCCACAAATAACAGGTTTTAGCACATCAGGTGATATTTTGCTTCCTGAAGCATTTAAATTAATTTTCTATTACCAATGCAAATGTGTACTTTCCAATTTACCCACTGCACAATAAAACCTAATTTAAAGCAATTAATGTTCATTAATGGCCCCATCTGCATGTTTATCGCTTTATCCTTAAATACTTGAGACATGGTATCCATATTTTAAAGCTCACTTCTTATCAGCAAGAATTCTTATTCTCAAGGGTAAATGTAAGACTAACATATAAGGATCTCAGATCTTTACAGACTACATTGCTCTTAAAGAAAAAAGAAGGGCTTGATGAAGAGGTTGAATTAGTATAATGATAAATGTACCTAATGCAAAGAAAGGCTCCTATGCGCTCAGCTTCCTTGCTGACTTCCTCTTTCCCTGGAGGAGGTATGGCAGAAGGGACTGAGCACTGGACAGCTTTCCACTCTTCCAGTGGGATTTTGCCAAGAATGGGGTGCCATGCGGTGGCAGCAGCCCAGGGAGGTTTTCCTGCTGTGTCCCACTGTAGAAGGCCTGTTTCAGAGCATTTTGAACAAGTGCTTTGAAATCAGACAGACACTGCTTCACCGCTGTCGTTAATTGCAGGCATTTCTGAACACTGACCACGCATTTGGAGCTTGAGCATCAACTTTCTCACTCTGCCTAATAGTTTTGCTAGGGGCCCCAAAACTTAACATGTTAAAAGACAAAATCACTTCATGACCAAGAGGGTAGGCTCCACCAGATCAGATGCCAGGGTTCAAATAGATGGTGGCTTCACCCTTCACCAGCTCTGCACGGGTGTGATCTTTCAGTCCCTTGTTCTTTACATCTACAATATGGGCATCATACCGAGTATCACATCTAGAAGGTTAATTGTTATGATTAAAATGAGTTAATCAGCACAAATTGCTTACAACATAACTTGGTAAATGGTGACAAGTTGTTTGATATTAGGGAAAAATTGAAACCAGTAGGTACTTGAAAATAACAGATATTTTTATTAAAGCTTCTCTGAGAGTCACAGTCTGGGCTGATTAACGTGCCGTCCTGGCTCAGAGGCAAGAATTCTAGCACAAGGACACATGCGGTGGCTTTTCTCACTACCTCTTCTTCCATCCTAGAGGAAGGACTGTAAGTGCCCTTCTGTGACACTGTTATGCCCAAAGCCTGACACCAAACACACATGTAATTCTTGAAAAACCAAAAAAGAGAGAAGAAAGTCAATGATATGTTTACAGCATTGTAAGAAGAAAAGTAAATGCATTGGGATGAGATTTTTAAAATAATGTTGCTGAACAAAGATCAACCCATCTGATTTCTCTATTCCTAAAAGAGAAGGTTAATAAATGTTTCCACACGTGTAATTTCAATGAAATTTACATTTACGAGTCATTATCATTTTGGTGGAAGGCAAAATGATATTCGGCTTGTCACTGGAGGGGCAGATGGAGATAGAGTTTAGGGAGTTGACAAGCTAGCTGACAGAAATGAGTAAAATTTACGTTCCTACCAACCTAATGGCAAGCAATTATCTCTGAACTAGGATAACAAATGTGCTTCTTTATCCTAAAACTTGACATGCCTTATAGAAGTATCCAGAAGGCATATTTTCTGTAAAGAAGTAACTGCTTCTGTATTCAACATTTAGTACAAAAGTTTAATTGGATACTGACCCTTTCAGAAGATTTTGTTATAACTGAGATATTAAGAGAATAGAAAATCTACCTGAAGCTGTCTGCTATGTCCTGTTATCTATTTCTCTATTTAAATATTGCTTTACTAGTATAGTTTTACTTCATATTTTATACCATTTACAGATTTTGGCATTAGTAAAATATAAATTACTCAGCCCAATCCATAGTCATACTATTTTTTGAGTATCATAAATAAAACAAATACAAGTGGGACATTTGGTGTTTGTCTTGGTTTGACAGACCATCTTAGCATGAGAAAGACATTTTATGATTCTATGACTAAGTGATATCCTACCTAATAAAAGAAAAATGGCAATGTACTGCTGTAGTCCATCATGGATGTCACTAGATAATTAAAATGTGTTAACATAAAACTTTAAGGCAATGTAAGTGACTTATATTGTGAGGTTTGAGCATTTTGACTTATAAATTTATTTCCCATGAAACAGTAACCAAACTAGATGCACTCTGCTATATATAAATTGCTTATCCTGAAACAAAATGCCATAACTATATGAATTATTTTCATGAAATCATAAAATATGATTGTTGTTTGATAGTAAAAGTTTGAAAATTATGTTCCACAGAAAGTCTAGCAATTTACATTCACAACTCTGGAGGCAGAAATAAGTGTGCTTACACAGACCAAATGGCGTTTGTTAGAAATAAGAAATGAAAAGCTCAACATGTTGCTATAAGCTTCTAATTCTGGAATCAAGTAGAAAAGTGGTAGAAAAAAAAGTAGAAAGACCTTCTTTAAAAATTAGCCCTAACCCTATAAGTGATAGGCATGTGATAAAAATTTATTGAATATTGCACTGTATCCATGAAAAAGTAAGTGTAGAATGAAGACGGCAAACATTTTTGTTTGGCTTTGCTTATTAATGAGATATATAACAATATGGTGACATTGAGGAGAAAAGTATATCAGGAAAAATCAGCATGAGTGACATAGTTCAATGAATGGATGATGGATTTGTCAGATTAAAAAGAACAGAAAGAGAAAGGAATAGGAAGAAAAGCAGTAATACCAAACGCCTACTGTATACGGTGTACCCAAATCACAGTGACATTAGTTTACTCAAAAAGCCTTCATTTAAAATCTAACTTAGCACTTACTACTCTGTATCCAGGGGCAATCCCAGCCCTGTGAGTCTCTGATTCCACATTTAAAACTGCAGGTAATAATAATTAGAGCTATGGCAAGGTCCCAAGGGATAGTGCACACAAAGTGTTAAATTATTCATGCAGTATAGTAAGACCACATTGTAGGCTTCATCTCCAGGTGGCTTCTATTACTAACGCTCATGATCACACCATGCCCCAGTCAGTGGGAGAGCGGGGACTCAAATTGAGCCTTTTCAACCCCAAACCAAGCTATTCTCATATATTTAGCCTCAAGACATTTGTACATTTTTGTCTCTTTTAATGGGAATTCTTTCCTTCCTCCTCAGCCTTAAATCTCCTGGTGCCTGCTGTACCCTATTCATCCCTCAAAATTCATTTAAAATATAACTTTCTCAGGGAACTATCCCTAGTGTTTCTATTATATGTTCTTTTACCATTCTGATATTTTCCTTTTTTAATTTAGGAATAAATTCAATTGATTAATTTGCTCATTATGTTTAAGCATTTCTTCTCTAGTTACTAGACTATGAGCACCATGAAAACAAGGTCCAGCTCTCTCTGATACCACGATGAATTCGACCTCCAGCAGGGTATCTGCAACAGTGTGGACATGTAATAAAAATCTATTGAATATTGCACTGTACCCATGAAAAAGTAAGTGCTGAATGAAGATGGCAAACATTTTTGTAGGTTTTGCTTATTAATGAGAGAATGTTGAATAAAAGAAAGACATGGACAAATTTAAGATGCAGTGGAGAAATAATAAGAGATGGAGTGAGGTTCCCTGGGGAAGTTGAAGGACTTGATCCAAGGCATGAGAATAAGAATTGCCCAAGAAGGGGAGGAGGAACAATTCTGACACAGTGGAAGATGATAGTGGAAGATGCATAAAGACTGTCAAGGTAGATCTGTGCGTGGATGTTACATTCTCCATAAATTAGGAGGTGGCATTTGCACATCAGAGTGAGGGAGAGGAAGGAGCTGGGGATTTGAAGAGCTTAGAGAAAGGAACAGGAGAAGGCACCAAGTGAGAGACTCAGAGTTCCCAGGAAACCTCAAGCCTCCAGTAACAGTTGGAGCCTGGGTTTTCACTGTTGGCAATCTATCTACACAGGCATGGGTAGAATTTTCTTCTGCAGAGTGCAACAACTGGGGATTTGGAGATAAAAAGACAATCTATACTCACTATAAATAGGAAGCTGAAGATTATGATGCCGAGGTCAATGCCAAACACTGACTCACTGTTACTCAGAGAATTGTGCACAATTGGTTGCATGAAATGCCTCATTTATTACATGCGTAACCCATTTATTACACACATGTTGTATATATCCCCTTTCTATAGATGAGAACCATGAAACTTATTTCATACAACTCGATTAAACACAATGTACATACTATAGGGTATCCTTACTGCATGTGTAGACCTGATTATAGTTGATAAAATTATAGAGTCGCCAACATTGCCCCATTTCAGTTTTAGACCATTTTGCCACTCTAAAAACATCCCCTTGGACCACGCAGAGTGGCATACACCTGTAATCCCAGCATTTCAGGAGGCTGAGGCAAGAGGATCCTGAGTCTAAAGCCAGCCTCAGCAAAAGTAAGGCTCTAAGCAACTCAGACACCCTGTCTCTAAATAAAATACAAAATAGGGCTGGGGATGTGGATCAGTGGTTGAGTGTCCCTGAATTCAATTCCTGGTAACCCCCCCCCTCCCACACACACACACACAAAAATTCCCTTGAGCCTATTTGGACTCAATCCTGTTCAGACCCCCCAGTCCAGGGAACCACTAATCAACTATGTCTCTTATGTGTCTATAAATTTAGCTTCTGTGTATATCTAACATAAACAGAATTATACAACATAGAGATTTGTTCTTTTTGTGTGGCTTTGTTCACTAAGGATAATTGTGGTTCATGCATTCTGTGGTATATATACATTAGCATTTTGTTCTTTATTCCAATAGAGAACTTAATTATATGGATCTCTACATTTTGAAATTAATGGACATTTGGGTGCTTTCCAGTTTATGACTATTAAATGAATAATGCAATCGTAAACTTTCATGAACAATGCTTTGTGTGAAAATATATTTTTACACTCTCGTGCAGATTACTACAAGTGATTATTGCGGAGTTGTGTGGTAAGGTTTTATTTAACTTATCTGAAAACTACCAATATGTTTTCCAAAGTAAATGTGCTGCTTTATGTTCCTAGTAGAAATATATGAGAGTTTCTCCACATCATTGCTACACACTCTTCTATTTGATGATAGCCATTCTTGTGGACATATCATGGTATTTAACTGTGACCTTAATTTTCATTTCCCTAATGACTAATGATGTTCTGTAACTTATTATACACTTATTAGCCTTTGCACAACTTCTTTGGTGAAATGTCTATTACTCAAATCTGCTGCCTATTTTTAATTAGGATTTTTTTTTTTGTCTTATTAGGTTGGAAGACTTCTTTTTATATTCACAACACAAATCCATTCTCAGATATACAACTGGCAAATATTTTCTCTCAGTCTGTAACTTGTTTTTCATTTTCTTAATGTGCATTTTGAAATACAAAAGGTTTTTGCTTAACAAAGTCTGTGTTATTGATTTCTTTCTTTAATTGGTAATGCTTTTGGTGTCATTTCAGACAGTTCTGCCTAACACAAGTTCATAAAGCTGTCAACTATGGTTTTCTCTAGAAACTTTTTAACACTTACATTTAGCTTTAATATCCATCTTGAGTTATTTTTTTGCAATGTATGAGGGTACAATCTAAGTTCTTTTTCCCTCCATGAATGGATACCGGTTGTCCAGCACCATTATTTATTGAAAAAAATTGTTTCCCCATTGATTTGACTTGACACATTTGTCACAAATCAATGACCATAAATAAGTAGGTTTTATTTAAGGATTCTCACCTTTGCTTCTATATCCCTGTGCTGATGTAAATACCACACTTTTTGATCACTATAAGTTATGGTAAGTTTTAAAAGTAGATTGAGTTCTCCAATTTTGTTATTCATTTTCAAAATTGTCTTTACTTTAGGTCCACTGAATATCTATTAAAAAATTAGAATTCACTTGTCAATTTTTGAAAAAAAAATTCATCTGGAATTGTGTGTGTGTGTGTGTGTATGTGTGTGTGCGCGCACGCTTTACCACTCATTTACCACTGAGCTACATCCTCAGTTTTGTTATTTTAATTTGAGACAGGATCTCATTAAGTTTCCCAGGCTGGCTTTGAATTGAGATTCTCCTGCCTCAGCCTCCTTAGCTCTGGGATTACAGATGTACAGCACCATACCTGTAGTTGCAAGGTTTTTGAAGATGGAGGAAGTTCCTTTGTATTTATAATATGGTGAACATTCTTATCATAAACATGATTTGTGTTTTTGTCAAATATTTTCTATGTCTATTAGATAGTCATACTTTTCTTGTCCTTTACACTATTCATTTGGTATGTTAGATTGATTTTCAGATGTGAAGTCAACCTTACATTCCTGAGATAAACCTCATACTCTCATGGTATATAATCCTTTCTTTTGTCTGTTACTGAATTTGCTTTGTTAACATTTTGTTAAGGATTTTGTAACCCTTCATGAAGGATATTGGTCTGTAATTTTTGTTTGCTTGTTCTTGTGAAGTTTTATCTGCCTTTGGTATCAGAATAATTTTGGCCTAAAAAATGAAAAGTATTCCCTCCTCATTTATTTTCTGAAAGGGTTTATAATAATTAACATTTCTTTAAATATTTGATAAAATAAACTAATCAAGACATCAGAACTTTGTCTCTTCTTTGTGGAAAGATTTTAAATTATTAATCCAACTTCTTTACTTGTTCTACATCTGGTCTCATTTCCTATTTAAGTCTGTTTTGGTAATATGTAAACACACAATTTTCTGCTCTAATATTTATTATTTCCCTATTTTTCTTGCTCTGAATTTAATTCACTATTCTTTTTCAGTTTCTTAAGTCGGATCTTGCAAAACTTTTTTCTTTGGTGATATAAGCACACAGGGTTATAAATTTTCTGTTAAGCATTGCTTCACTACATTTTGCAATATTTGTTTTAATTTAGTGTTTATTTAACCCACAATATTTTTTTATTCCCCCCAAAATGATTTTTATTTGTTTTATTCTTTGACCCACAGTTTACTTAGAAAAGTGTGTTAGTACTTAAATATTTGGCATTTTTCCAGATTTCTCTTCATTATACTTATTTTTTGGGGGGGCGGGGGGAGTATACTGGGTTTGAACTCAGAGACACTGACCACTGAGCCACATCCCCAGTTCTATTTTGTATTTTACTTAGAGACAGGGTCTCACTGAGTTGCTTAGCGCTTCACTGTTGCTGAGGTTGGCTTTGAACCAGTGATCGTCCTGTCCCAGCCTCCTGAGCAGCAGGTGGCATTCGCCACCGTGCCTGACCTGTTATATATTTTAATTTAATTTTGTTGTGATAAGAAAACATGCTTTATATTACTTTAATTTTTTTAAAAAAAAATTGTTCAGAATTATTGTATGGTATAGTATATTTTCCATTTTGGAGAACATTTCATTGCAAAAAAATATGTCTTCTATTATCATCCTTGAGTGAAATGTACAAAATGCCATTTAAGTAACACTGATAATATTGTCAGGCCTTTTTATGTCCTTGTAGATTTTCTGTCTAGTTGCTTATTAGTTATTGGATGGGATAATGAAATTTCAGACTATTATTTTTGAGTTGTCTATTTCTCCTTTCTTTTTTGTTTCAAATATTTGGGGGGTCTCTATTGGTAGGTGTATGTACATTTATAATTGCTATATCTGTCAAAGTATCAATCTTTTAACATTGCAAAATGTTTCTCTTTGTAATATCTTCATCTTAAGGTTTATATTGTTCAATACTATTATAATCATTCTAGTTCTTATCATAGCTACTGAATTATTAAACAGAAATCACTGATTGGTCCAATGTCAAAGAGCTTTTTCCTTGTGTTTTCTTCTAGGAGTTTTATGATGTCATATCTTGTGTTTAAGACTTTAAGATTTTGAGTTAATTTTATATATTCTGTAAAATAGGAGTTCAATTTCACTTTTTACAGTTTTCTCAACATCATTTATTGAAAAGACTATCTTTTCCCAGGTGTATGAAAAAAATATTAGCTAACACTATTTTTCACTTGTCAATCTTATTATTTATTGAGAAAAAAATGTTTTGTATAGCAATTCACAATTTTCAAAGCACTCATATCCATTAGTGTGATTTAATTTTATAAAAATTCTGGGAGGTAGGTGTTATTATACCCAAATTATAGCCTATAATTATTCTGTACAGTTGATAAGTGGTAGAATCTTGACTAGAATTGAGTTCTTATGATGTTATATTAATGCACTTCACACTACACAAAAGAGGCTCTCTTCATTAAAAATTTAATTGTCTTTTTATTCCTCCAGCTTTTGTGTGAAATAAGGGTGCATAATTACTCAGTGTATTTAATAGAGAAAACAAATTTAATAACTGAGTTTATAAGCCATAGGAGATTAAGTAAATATTAGTGTATCTATAAACTAAATTCTATCTATCCATTAAATGTGGCATTATGTTGAATACTTGCCAAGAAAATATAAGCATAATATAACAAGTGCAAAAAAGCTCCAAAAGTTTAGTTATAAACAGAATAGATACTCTAGAAATAGATTCAAACATTTACAGTTAATTGATTTATAACAAATACACTATTAAAATTCAGCAGGAAAAAATTTATTTTCAATAAATAGTTCTGGGGCAATTTTTTACCTACATGAAAAAAATCCTGCCCCATTATTTCACAGCATACTTGAAAATTAATATTAGGTATGCTATGAATATAAATGTAAAGAAAAATAATAAAACTTTTAGTAGAAAACAGAATAACTTCATACCTTTGGGAAGAAAACTATCTCCTTATTAATATAAAACAACAATATCCACCAAAGAAAAATGATACAGCTCATTAAATTTAGGAAGTAATTTACTAAAAGACACCATGGAGACAAAATGAGAAAAGATATCCACAATACATACATCCAACATAAAGTTTCAAAGTAAAGTAACTTAAGAATTCCCACATATTAATAGGAAAAAAGTAAATGGACCTATTTCTTAAAAATGGACAAAAGATTTAAATACGCATTTTGCCCAAGAAAAAATATACAAATGATAAATCAGCAAAAATAAATGTGGTTAATTATTAGTGAAAATTAAAATTGCCATGAAATACCACTGTATTCCCTATAGGAGAGCTAAATCCAGGACTGACATCACCACTTGCTGGCAAGAATGTGGAGGAGCTTGCTTGAGGGAGGGAAAATAATGCCACAACTCCAGGAAGCTCTGCCATCGCACACTCAAGCTCCAAGTGTGCTCACCCTGAGATCCAGCAATCACACTCTTACACACATACCCAAGGGAAATAAGAGAAATATGCACCAAAAGGCAGGAAAAGAATGTTCACAGAAACCTCAGTCGTGATAGCCAGAAATTGGACACAGGACAAGCATTCACATGTAGTGGAATAGATAAAGTATGGCATATGATGAAATAGTAGTCAGCAATAAAAAAACAAACAAACAAACAAACAAAAAAACAGGTTAATGGTAACTCAATCTAGCAGATACTGTGATGAGAATCCAGACAAAAAAGTACATGAGGTATGATTTCACTTACGTGAACCTCAAGGATAGACAAAATTAACCAATGATGATAAAAGTAGTCATTATCTCTAGGGAAAAGGGGTATAATGGAACTTTCTGGAATGCCAGAAATGTCCTAGATTTCCATGGGAGTTACGTATAATAGCCAAGTCAAGGGTTGCTTCTGCTTTGATGTGCATCCATATGCCAATGCCTCATAGCCATTTTTCAGGGTGAATCCTGCCCCCAGCCTGTAGATTCAATTGTGTGGGTGGTGATTTTGAATACTGAGCTTTCTCTGGCTAAAACAAGTTTTAGAATGGACACTCTTCCTTCCTTCCCTCTCCCTTCACTCCTTTATCCACATCTGCTGCCAAGATAGATCCCAAAAGATCTCACAGAATACTTGTGTTAGCATGCCCATAGCCAAATTGCCTCTTCACAAAAGCTCCTCTGAGAAAGTGGCCTCTCCAAATCTTTAGCCCTCACAGAAAAACCTTTCTCAAACTTGAAAAAATGTTTATTTGAATCATATACTTGGGCATGTGTGATCCAATCTCATACCTTATAAGCAAATTCTAAGTTGTTAATCTAAAAAAAAAAATTTCCTTATTATGGTTCTAATTTGGCTTTGCAAAATATAAAAATAAAGGATATATCTCTTTTTACTTGTGCCAAATAAATGTTAGGGCTGGCTGGGTTTTTCCTTTCATTTCCTGCTTTGTCCTTTGGGATATGCATGCATTCTCTCTCTGTCTCCTCCCCCTTTGCATATGTACTCACACACACACACACACACACACGCATTAAAAGAAGAGTAAACCTTTTGTCTGGGCTTTCAGAACCTGAATCCATTGGAGATAATCCCAAATATACTTTGCAGCATCCATGAGATTGTTTTCTGTATAATTTTACCAAGCCAGTCAGCTTTGCTATGAAATTTAAGGTTTAGAACCTGTCTAAAGTTTGGGGCTCAGAAACATGAACTCTAGTTTCTCAGAATAGAAAAAATGTTGGGAGATCTCACCAGGATCCTCTGACACTGTCTCTGTTGCTCCTTCTTTTTCTGCCAGAAGGGCTCAGCATGAGTACTGGCCAAAAACAGGAACTTGATTTTGGCATCTTCTTAAGTCCAAATTCTCGGCCCTAAACATACCTCTGATGCCATCATCGATTGATTTCATCACTTCTCTAGCTCTCAGGCCTTTATTATAGTCTGAAAACAAGTAGAACTTCCAGAGGAGGTCAAAACTAGTTCCAACAACATATTTCTAATCTTTTTGAACATTAGTTCAGTGTCTAGTAACTTCTAGACCTGAATTTGTGATTAGTGATAGGAATACAATGAGTTTTCTTAATGAGCAAAAGAGCATGTGACCTAATTGGGATCTTATAATGTATCCTAAGAAATCATGGATGGAAAAGCATTATTGAAGAGTAAATCACTACATGGCTGTACTCTTACTGGTTTGCTCTGCTCAACTCAGCAGATACCTTAAGACCTGGCATCCAAAACCAAAACTGCAATTTATTTCTCTTACATTTTAAAATTATCACATTAGTTATTTTTAATAATGTGTTTTCAAAGGTAAACCAAAGATAATCTTCCTAATTCTCAAAAGTGGTGCACAAAAGCACAGCAGTATTAGTCTAAATTGTAAGCTCCCAGAGGGATTATGTGTATTGGTATGTTTTATACATGATCTAATTTCCTCTTGGAAGCCACAGATTCTGAATTATAATTGTGGTCATCATGATTACAGTGAGAACAAGTGAGATCTTTTAGTACCATGAACTACACTCAGCTCTGTTTCTGGGTTCTTGAGATGCATGATCTCCTTCTTTAAAAAAGAAGATGTGGATGCCTCTGAGAAGCCCAGGATTAGTCTGTTAGGAGAAACAGCTCCTGTCTCTGCAGCAGTGTTATGTGGTGTGTGCCTCCTTTCCCAGCCATCCCAACTAAGAACAGCACTTACATCAAAATAGCATGGGAGGGAACCAGATTGGTAGTAGTTTGGTGGAATTTCATTTTTTTTTTTTATCGAAAGCCTGGTTGTCCTCAGTAATGTTGTTACTCAACAAAAAGTCAGAATTCTCTTCCTGGAGATGGCTCATTGCAGACATAGCAGAGTCTTGAAACAATCTTGTAAATGAAAGAACCCAGGCTTCTAAGAAGATTGCAATTATTTTAGGATTGACACAAATAAAAAGACCTAAACAAAACCCAGCAATCTTCCCTTGGGCAGTTCCATTCACAAGTTTTGAGGAAGTATTAGAAATGTCAATGATGTTTCCTATTCCTTTCACCCTCCTGGAGATGAATGCTAATTTTGAATGCATCCCCACTGAACCAGACTTTGAAGCACATTTTCTGACCCATCTCAAATGTTCCCAGAATTTGCTTCCTTAAGGAAAGTTGATGTCCAGCAGCCAGTGGATCAGTTAGACTGAGAAGTTCCACTGAGCTCAAAAGCAAAATGTAAGGAACCCAACTGATCATTTTGTGCTCCTCTGACAGATATTAGCAGAGGGAAAACATAAACTTAACAATGTCCTAGGGGCTTGGGTGATCATTTCCCTCCACTTATTTAAAAAAAAAAAAAAAAAACTTAAAAACAAAGAAAATCTCTGGTGAGCCCAACAGGACAGCAGAGAAGTCCCTTCTTCAGCATCTCATAATGTGACCTCTCCAGGGGATAACATAGTACTGCCCCCGTCAAGTTAAATAATCACTTCTCACACATCAACTGCCGGCTCTTTCCTAATAACTAGCTTTAGGCACGGGCACATCTAGTGTGTGTAAGAGAGATACAGATGGGATGTGTGTTTTTAAACTGATGATTAAAAATGAAACAGAGTTTTTACCATAGATTTTGCTTCAATCAGGATATTTATTTTTTGCAAGGGGTGGTTTTAAAAGGAACAAAATTCAGAAACTTTTACACATTGCCTCATATTCAGCCTGTGTTTCTCTGGCAGAGAGTGGAAGATAAGAGTTTCTAATTCTTAGCAAGCCCCTCTTGGCTCTAGAGGAGCTGAGGAGTGACGTCTTTGTGTCCACCTCAGAAAAGGTTTCAGCAAACATGAAACCTCGAGCAGCAGTGATGTGGGAACCTTTTTTAAATGCACTTTTCTCTTCTTGCAGAGGAAGCATCCCTGCTGATCACAGCTCGATCATCAATTCCTTGATGAGTACTGTGATATGACGCTAATGTGACCCAGTAAGAGAACCCCCTGCCCGTGCTGCTGGCTCCCATGGCACTATATCTAAAGAGCAGCCTGGTACGAGTCGAGGCCAGCCTGGCAGCACCTCTTGAAACCTGCAACCTTAGAGTAATGATGAGTCCTACTGCTGACGGCGGCAGTGTTTCAGAACTCTTTCCCTCAAAAAGGTTCCTGGATACTGGAGGCATCATTCACAACTCAGATTCCTAAACACCTGTGTTGCTGAATTCAATCTTCCTTTCAGAGAAACATACGAAACAATTTGTTCTGATGCACTGTACAATCAGGAACAAATAGGGTGACGTGTTTTCAAACCAGAAACCTGTGTATCAGCAGTTCAGTACAGGTGATGGAGGCTATTTTAACCATCAGCAGCATTCATTGTGTGAACCCAGTACGCCAAAGCACAGTCCTGTCCCGAAGATGAAAAACGAGGGAGCAAGGGACAGGCAGATAAAAGGGAAAGAGAGGGAAGGACATGAGGAAGGAAAGAAGGAATAGAAAAGGGACAAAAGGGAGGGATGAAAGAAGAGGAAGACAGGAAAGAGGAGGAGAAAAGAGGAGAGGAGACAAAAGGAAAGAGGAGAGAAGAGGGACAGAAGGATCTGCATATTAACATAACACAAAAATACACGTGCATACATGTGGACACCCAGGTATATGAAATGCAGAGCTGCATTTCTATATGTATTTATCTAAAAATATTGTATGTTCATATTATACCTAATAGTGGAGAATGAACACAGTCATATATGTCTCTCTCTGTGCATATATATGTGTGTGTGTGTGTGTGTGTAATATATTCAGGTATACAGTAGAAACGATACAGTACATTTTATACATACATAGATAAAGACAGTTCCCAACTTACCAGGGTTCAACTTACAATTATTTAGGCTTTACAGCGGTGTTCAGTAGAAATTGTACTTCAAGTTTGAATTTGGATCTTTTTCTGGGTCCACTCTACGTGGTTGAGACTCTCTTGTGATGCTGAGCCCCCAGTCAGCCACACTAAGATGAGGGGAAAAAACTGACGCATTCCAGGGTGCTGTGCTGCTAGGCTAGGGAAAGTTAGGTGTATCAAGTTCATTTTCAGCTCATGATGGGTGTGTCGGAATGCAACCCCATTGAAAACTGAGGAGCATCTGTGTGTGTGTGTGTGGAGAGAGAGAAAGAAGAAAAGAATCTGTATTATACGTAATAGTAGAAGCAATATAAATGTGTGTGTGTGTATATATATGCCCAAGACTATATATATCCCAACTTATATATAAACTTCTGCCTGTCTGATATGTGTCATGAAAGTAACATATGCAGTCAAATATGAATCCATTCAATGATACTACAAACATTAAATGAAAACTTTGATATTATTAAACAATTGAAACAGGTACTGTGGGGATAGAGAACCAAGGAGATCATGACTTCTGGGATCCCAACAAACTTCAAGTCTCATCAGAAAGGCACATGTACAAGCTAATTAGACATGCACACGTGTGAAGCAGATTCCCTAGTTTAGACGTTACCAGATACAGAGGAGGCTGCAGGGTGAAGAGAGTCTCATGACGTGGTCTAAGTGTGGGAAAGATAGGGAAAGTTTCCCGAAGGAGACACTTTTTAGTGCATTTCAGTGGTTGGAGAAGAAATAAGAATTCTGAATTCCCCCTTGAACAGAGAGCTATTAGCCATGGAGTGAGGCAAGAAGGGTGCAGCATGCTTACGAGGGGCAGGTTGACTCCTGTACCTGGAGAGTATGAAGCAGTAAGGGACCAGGCTGGGATGTGGAAAGAGACAGGCTGTCCATGCCACGGATACCATGCTGAGTCCAGGTCTTGGGATGGGCCATTACTGCAATGATCACATATGATAATGTGGAATAAAAACCTTTTAAATAACTCTTGAAAAACAAATTTTGAAAATTATAAGTGGGATAAAAAATTCCAATAAAAAGGGAGGATAATGTTAGGAAAGGGGTACAAAGAGAAAAATATAATGTTGATTTAAGGAATGGACTAACATAAAAATATTTGCTAAGTTCCCAGCCCATACTAGGAATGCAATAAATATTTGTTGAATAAATAATGTATCATAGGAAAATAGGGGGAAAAGAATTTTCAAAATGAAGTTGGAGTTAAACTTTGAATTCTAGATTGAATAGTCAGTACTTTTTCATGCTGATAGGCATGAAAGGGAATAATAACAGGATCATGAAAGATGACTCTGGAATTGAGACCAAGATGGATTAGATGGGCCAAAGATGGGCATATAGAAAGAGCAAGCTGTTCCTATGAGTTAGTATCACACGCTAAAGTTAATAAGAATGTAGGTGGTAATAGGAATTCAATGGACAGAATGAATGGATGACACATTAGAAAGACAGAGCCATCTACCTCTGTTACATCGTTTTGCTGACTTATCCATGGGTCCATTGTGTCACTGTTTGGGCTTCACATTGTGCTTTTCCCCTATATCAGGCTAGTACTTTAGTGTTCTGATCCTTTTGGCTAAACTGCCTGTTTCAAGTTTCCAAAAGCCTCTTGGATTCAAAGTTCTAGTGCTGCCATTTGATGTTTGGAACTCATTTTTGTACTTCTTTTCCTAGTTATTTCAGGCAAACACAATCCTCATCCCAGCCTCAGCCCCTGAACCAAAACAGCCAAAGTGACCCACTTGTTCAGAACCTCCCTATTCCTTGAGTCCTTTGGAGGTGAAGCCACCAAGGAAGGACTTTGGTATAGTTGGACATGAAAGAAAAAGTCAAAAATGAATAGCCTTTCAAGGTGGATCACTTATTCAGAGATTCGTGGAGTGCCAGCTATGTACCAGTCACTACTCTTCATTCTTGGTATACATCACAGAACAAAACAGCCAACATGCCTGCTCTCCTACAGCTGAACTGCTAGATGTGGAAAACACACAATAAACAGCAAACATCATAAATGTATAAACAATACAGTATGTTTGAAGATGTTAGATGCTGTGGGGAAAGCAAAGACTTGACAGAGGTGGAGGTAATCAGCCCATTGAGTGTCCAGGTGCTGGAAAACCCTGCAGCACAACAGGAGCATGTTGCGGGAAGTTCTGTGAACAGCAAGAAAGCTAGTGCAGCAACTGAAGAGCAAACAGAGAGGATATGATGGAAATTCAAGTGAGAGATGATGATGGTAACAAGATACAGTCATGGAAGTGGTGAGCAGAAAGAGAATCGTGTTATCTTTTGATGATAGAATTATGAGAATTTCTTCTTGGGTATGGAGTGTGAACGAGACAGTACGTCAAGGAAGATTCCAAGGTATTCTTCTGCCTGGACAACTAGAAAGTTGGAATGGCCATAAG
Organism: Marmota marmota marmota; assembly: GCF_001458135.2. Taxonomy (NCBI): domain Eukaryota; kingdom Metazoa; phylum Chordata; class Mammalia; order Rodentia; family Sciuridae; genus Marmota; species Marmota marmota. Next base: position 13,552,562 of record NW_025999932.1, read on the forward strand.
TGAGTTAGGGAAGTCTGTGAGTGGGAATATTCAGACTCCAGCTCAATACTTGCTGAACTGGAAATGTCTATCAGATCTCCCAGTGGGGATGTCAAATAGGCCACTGCATGGGGCTGCAGAGAGATCTGAGGACAGAGAAAAGAGGAAGCACTCAGCAAGTAAACTGTGGGTAAAGTTATGAGACAGGATGAAATTAATTGACTGTGGATTTGGTGGAGAAAAGAAGAGACTTAAGGACTGAGTTCAGAGGCTCTCAATGTTAAGGGACTTAGTGGAACAATGGCAATGTCCCTCAGGAAATAAGAGAGCATGTGAATGTGGCGGGAGGTGGATGGTTAGATAAATGAGTTCTGTTTTATGCACACTGTATTTGAGATCTATCTATGAAGTTTAAGTGACAGTCAATGGTGTGCTGGCAAATATCCAATAACTAACTATGGGAAGGGGAGTATGATTGGCATCATTTGCCAATTTCCCTAGTGTAAATACTCCATCATGATCAATTCTTAAGTGTCCAAATTGAAGTCACATGCATTTAGTGGCAGCTGGAAAAAATAAAGATCCACACAAAATTTATGAAATTTATTTAGAGAAATCATCTTTAGGGAAGGATAATCAGAGGATTATCTCCATAGTGTACATGGTGATAAGAAGAGGAAAACCAAAGGAATATTGTGGGTGAATGTCCAAATTAAGGGGCTGGAAAAATTTCCAACTGGTAAAAGAAAAGTAAGAATTTAAATTCCAGAGGAGTTTTTCAAGCTAGGTCCATTTTCCCATAGTCGTATAGTATCTCTTTTTCTATTTCTCCCTTTTTCCCCTGTGATATGATAACATACCAAGTCCAGATAAGGACTTTTCCCTTTAGCCTTTCAGAGAATGGGAACAACAGGTATCTCATCATATCTGTGTAACCAAGTTCAGTCTGAACTTGGTTAAGGACAATTTTATGCACTTTCTGCTTTCCATAAAATAAAGCATCATCATGATATCCACATGTTCTTACACATTCACTGTTTGACTTTCTGAAAGGTCAATGTGGTCTCTTAAACTTGTTTAATTTTTTTTCCTCTTTAAGTCAGTCAACATTAGGCACAAGCCAGAAAGACTGACTGATCAATGCTAAAGAAAGATTCTTAAGAAAGGGTGGGGAAAAGAAAACAAGAAAGAGTGGGTACATTTAGACAATTTGCTTTCTATTTGTAAACTTCACCAATGAATAATAGAATCAAGAATATGGAAAATTCTTAATTATTTATATACAATTCATGTTCTGGATATCTAGACAGAAGGTATAACAATCAAACATATGACATCACTTTTTTTAAAAAAAGCCCTTTTTAGCTTGTGTATACAGCATATTATGATAATCATATTTCTACAATTTTCTAGGATAATCTCATTGTTCTCATAAATGTATTGATAATTATCAAACTGACTATTTTTATTTTTTTCCATTTGAAAAATGTGACCAGTGTTAGAAGATTTGCTTTGGGTGAAATTAAATTTAGATTCCATCCCCAGACAGTGCAATAGACAGTGTCCGAGAGTATACACAAGCCCACCTAAAATTTAAGAATTCTGTGGAAAGAGCACTAAAAGTTGAACCTGCGCGTTCACTGGGTCTGTGCTCTTAGGAAAGCGTGGCCAGCCCTAGCCAGCTGTAGTACCAAGCATTTTCTCAAATTGCACTTGAACGTTTGCCCTACATCTTAGGAAAGGCTCTGAATCTAAGGAGCTCTGTGTTCTCAGGATGTTGAAATTACAACTTGAAAAGAGGAGGAAAAAAAGCCAGTTATTAAATTTTTCCCCGATTGAAGATCAAGTTGAAGACAGTGAACCTCTTCCAAAAGGCAAAGCTGTGTCTCACGGTTTGGGGTCCTTGTGCAATCTCCCTCAGGGCCCATATGTGAAACGAGGACAATACGGAGACTTTCGCGTTCCCATAATTGATCCACTTTCATGCACATAAAGGGATGAGAAAGTCTCAAATTATTAACAGTCCAGTGCTTTTACAGCTCCCACCTACCATGCACTTATCGCTTTCAGATTTCCCCTAATTGAATTACTGAGAGCAGACCAAATGACCTTAGTTGTCCAAGCACTATTTATCACATTTTAGTTTAAATGAATTACATTTTTAAAGGAAAATATTCTCTTAATCCATTTCCCATCTCATAGTAATTATATCCTTGGTGCCCTAATGTTTCTGTGACTTTTTATTTTCAAGAAACAATTATTAACTTTAACGTCGTCAGTGACCTTGTTTGGATGACTCTGTCCCCTCAGGTGACCTTGAAGCAAAAATTATAGAAGCATCAATTGGCAAGTTCACCAGCACCTGGAAAAGTATGAAAAGGGTAAGAGCTCTTCATTTCCCAGCACCAGCATTCATCATGGAAAGACACATAAAAAGAAAGGGCAAATTCCAATGACATGCATCCACTAAATTGGAGACTCTTGTCACAGTAAATGCCAATACAGCAGTTCATAATCACAATGCATAACATGACTACATCACTTATTATTTAACCCTCTAAACTGAGGCTTTTATTGTAGGTCCTTCTGTTTCTTCCTATGTATCCTTGAGAATCCTAAGTTTTCTTTACTAAGAGATCTTCTTTCTATTGAATTTCATGTTGGTTATTAGTAGCAAATAATTCCTGTGATAGTTTCCAGTAAAGAATGAAAGATAAAAAAAATATGAAAGAGTTTTTAGTTCAAATAGACCATTGTGCTAACAGAATTAGAAGGGAAATAAACTATCAAACTGTTTATAAACTATTTTCAGCACAACAAACCCAGAACTTCTCTTAGTGATTTGCCTGGTATTCCTTCCCTTTAAGCATATTCTCTTGCCTGGATCAGAACCAATATTCAAGATAAAATCAATCAAAACCAATACTCGAGATAAAATATTCCTAAGTTTATTTACAAACTAAAATAGTATAGTCCAATACAAGCAGCATTGGTGTCCCTGCAGTGTCCATATCACATGATATTTGCAACTAGTTGATTACTTTCTGATAGTATAACTCCTATCAGAAGAGTGCATATAATGTCAAACATAGTTATGAAGATTTCCATACACATTCAGTTCTCCTGATTCAATATTACACTTTCCTTGAGTAGAACAGAATATGTGAAGAGGAATAACGTGGAACAGACACTGAACACAAGGAATCAAAGGTGCCAGGTTGAAGACCAGTTCTCTGACTCTCATGAATTTTAGCAGACAGTCATTGAGACTGTCTGAGCCTCATTTATAAAACTCTTTTTGAAGTTATATGATCCTACAGATGGGAATCCCAGTTTAACAGTAGGAACTTACTCTACTGCTTCTTCTAAAAAAAGCAAAAAAATAAAAAGAAAAGTAACCAAGGATGCAACTGGCTTTCGTATATACCTCCAATGGTACTGAATTTCCCCTCTTTGCAATGTGAGAATGTTTATCAAAAATGAGAAGCACTATAGGGTCAACCCAAATTCTAATCTTTATTAAATAGTACATTTATTCTAAAAATTAAAAATTAACTAACTTTAGGTCTATAAAGTCTAAAACTTTAGGTCTTCATCTTTTTTGTTGTTTGTTTTCTAGCAGCCAAGCACAAATATTAGAATTTGAATAGTGCTTTTGGTACAGGACTGATGCAGATTGTAAAGCAGGATATTTCCTCCACAGTAAACAAAACTTTCTTTCAGATCACCTATCAAACAATTGCCATTTATGGAAGCATGTTACCTCTGCAGAAAGATCCATAGAGGAAAACCATTTCCAGAGAATTTTTTCTTAAACGTAGTTTGTCTATTCATCATACCAATAAGCAGATGACAGAGTTTGACACTTTTGTTTTCTTAATAGACGTTCCTATGACATTTTCTAATCCTAAGGCATAGCCATGGTTTCTGCTATTGATTCTCACCTCCTGTTTGGGGTTTGCTGGCTGCATGTTACAAAGCCAATCTTTACCACATTCCACCAAGAATGTCAGTCTCCTAGGCTGCCTCTACTCTCTGCACTCTACCTCCCCGAGGCAGTGCCCTAATCACGCCCATGAACCCTGGTGCATCTCCATGCCCACAGGCAATGGTGAATTCTTACCAAGGCCCACTAACAGACTAAGCTCTGTTGCCCATATAATGGTATCTTAGGGATTTCAACAGCTTCTTTGACTTAAAAATATAATTCCACTTTCCATAATGATGCTTCAAGTACCTTCAAGAGAATAAAAATATGTTTTGTTCTCAATATGCATTGATCTGTGAGAAGTAATATATGACCAAAAATCCATATAACCTAACGGATATCAAATCCCTTCTTGAAAAATGACATTAATGGGGAAGTCCCATTTACACCTAAAATATGAAAAGTGTGGTAAGAGGAGGTGGAAGATAGAATATTTTTTGCTTTCTTTTTGTTTCATCATTTGTAACATCACAGTGACACAGTTCTTCCCATTGGGTTGTTCAGTTAATTGAGAAAAACAGCAATTTATCAAATCTTTCAATAGCCAGGGATGCATCAGTTAATCATGCTGGTAAGTGTATCCAAAAAGATTCTTCTCCACAAAAACCTAATGAGAATATTGGGTAAAAAGTTGAAATTTTCAGAATCAACTTTCTCATAACTAGAAATTAACCAAAGTTTTATAGCAATTCAGAAAGTGTTTATTAAAAAAATAAAAAATCTAAATTTCATTAAGAAGAGCATGCTTCATGGTGTTTTAATTTTCCCTATTCCCACTAACCTCCCCAGCTCCAAGGTAGCTTTGAAAACTAACAGCTCACAATCACAGGTAAAACTGGCAGCCTGGCAGCCACTGGAGGGGCAGAATGGACAAGCAGCTCCTTCAAAACCCCATTCCTGGAAAACTGGTCACTATTTGCTCTCACTAGTCTCTCAAAGGTTCCACCCCCAAATCTGTTTTTATTTGACTTGACTTGAAGCTTACCTAGTGTGAAAGCCTTTTTTAGCACACACAAAAATCAAGCTATTATTTAAATTGCATCTGCTGAAGCCTAGTGAGTGTTAAAGGTGTCCAACAGTAAGACAGGAAGATTTAATAGTTCCAGGTATTTAAGAAAATCTTTCCAATAATTAACTGACAATTAAGGTCATCTAATAGGAACTTCAGTGGCTACATACACACAATACATGCAGATTTTACAAAATACAATTAGAAAGTCACTAAACAAACCAACAATGAATAGTAACAAACTCTGAGAACAGAATCTGATTTCTAGAGTTGCCATCCTATGTTACTTAAAATATTCAGTTTTCAACAACAAAAAATTTATAAAACGTGCAAAGAAACATGAAAGTATGACATATACACAGCATCCCCTCAAAAAAAAAAAGCAATCATCAGAAATAATCCCTGAGGAAGCCCAAATATGAGACTTGCTACAAAGACTTTAAATCAAGTGTTTAAAATATGTTCAAAGAATTGTAGAAAATTGTTACTTGTTATAAGATTAATAGCTAATGTCTCATCAGAAACCATAGAGATGAAAAGTAGAATAATTGAAATTAAAAACTTATTATATGGCTCAACAGAGATTATAGGAGGCAGAAGAAAACATCAGTGAGTTTGAAGGTAGATTAATTAAAATTATCATTTAGAGAATAGAAAGAAAAAGAATAAAGGAAATTAAAGAGCCTCAGACACCTGTGGACATCATCAAGAGAACCAATGTGTGCATAACAGGAGTCCCAGAAGGAAAGAGAAAAGAGCAGGGGAAAAGGAGAATAATGCTAATTCAAAGAAGTAATGTCTGCAACTGTCCAAATTTGATAAGAAACATGAATTTATGTATCCAGCAAGCTCTCCAACTTCACATAAAATAAATTAAAAGATCATGCCTAGACATATAATTATCAAATGGTTGAAAGTTAAAGACAAAAGGAGAATATTGAAAGTAGCAAGAGAGAAGCAACTTCTCATATACAAGAGTGCTCTATAAGATTAACGGCTAATGTCTCATCAGAAACTATGGAGGCCAGAAGATAGTGAGATGACATAATTAAAGTACTAATTTAAAAGACTGTTAACCAAGAATTCTACACCAGCAAAAATATCCTTCAAAGAATAAGTGGAATTTAAGATATTTCCATATGAAAACTAGAAAATGTATTTGCTTTTTTACCCTATGTTCTACTAGAAAGTAGTCCTTCAGTTTAAAATGAAAGAACACAAGAATATAACTCAAATCCATAAAAAGGAATAAAGTAAATGCAACTCCCTAGGTAATTATAAAAATTAGCATATATGTCCTTTCTCATTCTTTGTTTTGAACTCTTTTTTCTCTTAGTTGACTTAAAAAACAACTATATGAAGTAATAGACATAAATCTGTATTGAGAGGTACAAAACAAGTACAATATAACTTCTCTGAAAGTCAAAGCACAAAGAAAGGAGAAAGAAATGAAGCTATATAAGAACAAACACTTTTGTGATGCTGAAATTGTGTTGGTATAAAGCCAAACTAGACTGTTATACATTAACATGTTAACTGCAATCCCCAGGGCAAGAACCAAGCAAATGGCTCAAAAAATATGATAAAAGTAATAACAAGGCAATTAAGATTGTGCACTAGAAAATAATCTATTGCAAAAAGTCTATAGTAAGGAAGATATTATGACATTGTGTGCATGTGGGTGTGTGGGTGTGGGTAAATAGCAAAATGACAGATGTAATTCCATTCTTATCAGTAATTACATTAAATATAAATGAATATTTCAATGAATTTGTAGAGATTGGGAGAATGGATGAAAAAAATCGATACAATTATATGCTATAAAAAATACATACACATTGAAAGACACAAGTAAATTAGAAATAAAAGAATGAAAAAAGATATCTCATGCAAACAGTAAACAAAATAGAACTAGAATGGTTATGCGAATATTAGACAAATAGAATTTAAAATAAAAGTTGTTCCTAGAAACATATAAGGACATATTATAATGAAAATAGAACCAATCAAAATTATGAACAAAAGAAGCCATTTTAAACATATATACACCTAACAACAATCTCAAAATACATGTAGCAAAAACAGAATAGTTGACAAATCAGGTATGGTAGCACATGCCTATAATCCCAGCAACTAAGGAGGCTGATGCAGGAGAATCACAAGTTCAAAGCCAGGATCAGCAATGTAGCAAAGCCTAATCAATTTAGTGAGAACCTGCCTAAAAATAAAACATTAAAAAGGATCGGGAGTGTGGCTCAGTGGTTAAGCACTCTGGGTTCAATCCCTGGTACCAAATAAAATAATTGGCAACTTCAATTACCTACTTTCAATAATGGATAAAATCACTAACATATGACCAAAAAGAAAATAGAAATCTTGAATGACTTAAAAATACAGTAGACTTAACAGAAATCTATTGAAGATTCTACTCAACATCAGAAGAATTCATATTCGTCTCAAGGGCATGTAAAACATTTTCCAGAACAGATGTCATAGACCATATGTTATGTCTGAACAAACTTAAATATATATTGCTAAAATGTAAAGCTAGAAAATCTTTTTATTTGTATGCCCTATTTTATTTACTTCTCAAAAGTACCCACAATTATGTCTGATTAGGTATGAGAGGTATGAGTCTCTATAATGATCATCTACTTATTCTAGAGAGGGTTTCATGACTTGCCTGAGATCAAACAATAAGAAACAAAAGGTGCAAGCTAGCCTTAATGACCTTCTTATGTTTGAGGCCTCAGCTTAAATGTTGCCTCATCTGAGATATTTCCCATCCAATATATGCAAGATTCCTACTATAGTTCAGTCTCACAACATAGCATTCTCTTACTTTATCAATTTTTTTTACAAATTGGAATTGTGCCTTTCTGGTGCTCAAAATGGGTAAGTGGGTAAGCTATGTGGTGTGACCAACTTGTTCCAGTTTGCCTGAGACTTTCCCAGGCTTGACACTGCAAGTACTAAGAATCCTCCGCCCTGGGAAAGCCAGGGGTGGGTCACACCATGGCAACAACCAACTACAGGAGCTTCTCCATTGAAGCCCCTGGACTAGGTGCTCTCTCCATAAAGGAGCAAAGCTCCCACCAAGGAGACAAAAACCCTGCAGCCAACTATCTTCTAAACCAGCAGAAAGTCTCTGTGTCCACACATCCCAAGGTGCTCTTCTCCAGCACCATGGAAACACCATGTGAAAACAAATGAAGACAGGAATTTCACTCAGCTTCGAATACAACCAGAGAGGCTGTGGGAAGGCACTACCATATGGGGAGGAAGGGACATTACATTATTTTTTGTTGACGTGTTTATTCTGCTTCCTCTCAGAAGCTATGCCGTCCATCAAAACAGGGCCCCATGAACATGCAAGTTCTCAGGCTTTGGTCTTAATCACCACCCATCACCTCCCTTGCACATCTCATGCCTCAATACTAATACAAGCTGTCAGTATCAACCACTTGCTATGACCAGGCACAGTGTTCCCAGTGAATCCACAGAATAAGCTTTTGACGTTAACTATGCTCATTTCCCAGACAAGGAAACGGAAGATGAGACAGACTGAATAACTTGTCCAAATTCTCAAAGCTAATCTCTGTTCAATATGTGTGTGTGCTGTATTTTCCCAACTGTATTTATGATCCTGGTGGGAGAAAATAAAATGTCTGCGTCCATATAGTGTGGAGCACAAAATGACCCACAACATTGGGTCAGGTGCTGACCCCAATGCTCCTCAAGTGGACCACTTATCCATGGCCACCACCAACACTGCTAGACACTAATCCAGTAAGCTCAATATTTCTCTTATCTGGCATACAGGCAGCCTCCAACCAATGAATTTTAAATTGACACAGAGTTATATAAGGCTACAGTAGTTACAATAATAACCATTGAATTCACCAATAACTTGCAAAATTTTGAGTTCACAAATAATATAACTGCCTGAAGTTTTCTTCTGATTTTTAGAAGGAAGCCCAGGAAAGCACTTTCATTCCTTACCTTTAATTTTTATTTTATTTTATTTGTCCATAACCATTATAGTTCTAAAAACATCTCCTTTTTTTTCTTTAAAAAAAAATCTTCAGGTGTACATGCATGATATTTAAACTAAACTCCCTAAAGCTGAATATGAGTTATCTTCAAACAGCAGAAAGGAAAAGAATAGAGAAGAAATCTTAAAATATATATAAATTCATGGCTAGCTTCCACTGAACTCTTGCCCTCATCAACTCGTTTAGAACACAATTTTCCAAATGCCAGTGCTTTCTGGGATTCAAGGGAGAGGAAGAGGGCGTTTTCATTTCATTAGATTTATGTCAACTCCATTCTGAGTTTCTAGCAGTAGGGACTTCTGGAGAACATGTCCTGCTTCCCTTCTGAGCTGCTCTGCTGTGACTCTGGCACCGCGAAGCATCAAAAGTAAATAAAATGACTCAGGTTGTGCTCTGGATCAGAGGGTGTCTGTGAGAGGATGAGAAATCCAGCAATGTGCCCAGACCTGCCTCAAATGGCAGGCTGCTGGGTTCTCAATAGTCAGAGCGGCCGCTGTGGCCAAATTGCACACACAGAGCCAAATTCTCCGCTCAGCTCTACACAGGCAACTTCATCCAAAGTCCGTAGGTGCGGAGTGTGTGTCTGAAAGTGGGGTTTGGCAACAGCACCATTGAGTTCCCTTATCAGCCGCATACTTAGTGCGCCTTGTGCGCCTTCCCACCAATCTCTGCACACGGGAATGCGTTTGCCATTATGAGATGGCAGCGTGTGCTGTATGGTTTCTTCACTTTTTTAAAGCGTTTTGTGTTTTGCCAGTCAGGAGCACATTTTGCAAGTCCCTGGCAAGCACAAATGTACTGTTTTCTTGGCTTAAACATGTGCGGAAGCCAGATGAAAGAAATGACTCCTAGGGAAAGCTTTGGATTTCATCAAATCGTTGATGAAGTCGCCTGTGCCTCTGTAGTCAAGGTTTTAAGGGATTGTGGTTCCTTAATTGAAGGAGTAAAAGTGCAGAGGAGGGTAAGTGCAGAACAGAGCTGAAGGTTCACCTCATTGCAGTATTTCCAGCTCCTTCCCTGGGCTTTCCTCCCTCGGGCTGAGTGGCACTTCCTGTCCTATGAGCAGCTCATCTCATTCATTCCGGGTGACTCTCACCATGTTTGAAGGTCTCCCCACCCAACATGGCTCCCTGGATCACCAATACAACATTTATCTCTATATTTCTGACATAATGCAAGGGGTCTGGCAGTACAGGTCAGGAAAGATTTGTTGCCTAAATCTGGCACTGCAGCTCCTACCATGGGAAAGATGGGGTTGTATCGTTTCCTCTCATGAGACGCCTAGATTTTAATGAACATGTTATGTGCAATGTGATTGGAGGTGTCATAGGGCTATGTCCAGGATGCTAAAAGGAACACAGCAGATGGGAACGGGAACGGTAACCTTGGCGGTATAGCCAGGAAGGATGCTGGGAGAAGGCTATGTCAGAACTGAGTCCTAACCCACACAAAAGCATTAAGTGAAGAGCTAGCTGAGAGAGGAAGGGTGCCAGGCAGGGTGAACCGCAGGAGTTAAAGCAGAAGGATATGAAAGAGCCAAGATGGACAGGGATGTCCAAGCAGTTTGTCCTGCCAACTTCAAGGGCCAGGCTAGAAGCGGCAGGTCATTGACTGGAGAGGTGGGCAGTGTCCGGGTAACTGAGGCCTTTTTTATAACTTTCTCCTTTATGAGAAAGATGGGCACTGAAAAAACTTAATCCTAAGAGAAATGGGCTTATACCTGATTTATACAGTTTAAACTGGGAGCATAATAAAGAGGATAGATTTTATTTGTGCAATACTGAAACAGGGAACTCAACAGGGAGGCAAGTTTGATAATCTTGGCAAGAGACCAAGGCAGCCGCTCTGGGCAGGGGTGTGAGAGTAGGTGCTGCAAGAAATATTGACAAAGCAGAAAAGGAAGGACGCTGTGCTTGGTCAGAGGAGGGCTGTGCTCCTGGAGCCCGTGGATTTCCCTTGAAGAATTTGCTCAGAGAGAAGTAGTAGCTGAGAATCTTGGACAAAAAATTCACCATTTAGGGGTGACCTGAGGGGGAGGTAACTCTGAAGGTCGTGATAAGCCAGCTTACAGACATGCATGTAAAGTAAAGAAAGTGTGAGTTCCTGGAGACTCAGCAGGAAATATTTTCATAGAAAAGGTAGAAAACACTATTAATGCCACATTGTGGAGAGTGAAGCCAATATAGTATGATGTCTAATTGCTTTGGCAGTGAAAAGGTTCTCAAAGACTTTCTGAAGCAGAATTACTCAGATATGTGATTTAATAAGTATATGAGTGAGTGAATGAATGAATGAGACCAAGTTTCAGAGCCTCTATTACTTTAGGGTATCAAAATTGAAGCTTCATTTGTTGGATAATGGTTGCATTTCAAAGGAACTCAAATCTCTAGCCTTATAAACCCTTATTTAGTATTGGTGACACAAAACAAGCCATTCTGCCTTTCATTTTCTCTTATTGGCTTCTCCACACCACCTTGCCCTGCATATCAGCAATGACAGATGAGGTCAGTGCTAAGGTGTAAATGCAGAACCCAGGGATAGGTGCTCCCTGTCACTTGTCACAGTAAGACCCACCGTCCTAATTGGTTTGGACTGCTGTAAGAGAGTAGCCTAAAGTGAGTGGCTTATAAACAATAGGAACTTACTGCTCAGTTTTGGAAGCTAAAAATTCAAGATAAGGGATCCATCATGGTTGGGTCAGAATGCAATCCTGTTCATGGGGACTCTGTCCTAATTATCTGCCCAATGTCCTATCTCTAAATACCATCATACTGAGGATTAGACTTTTACATATGAATTTGGGACGGGGCACAAACATTCAGTACATAACATCCACTCCACATTTACATATACATCAGGGTCGCAGTTAGGCATCCAGAACATCACTGCACATTGAAAACATGGAGAACTAGGTTCTGCGAGGTCAGATTCTGTTACCAGCTCTTTCACCATTCCAAGTGCCTAGAGCAAGGTCTAACACATATCTGGGCCTTGGTTTCTTTATCTTTGAATTTAGGTAATAAGCAATGAATTTCTAAGTTCTCCTTAAAGTTTTTCTAGAGCCTTCACTTTCAGTGCACTTAGAGTGTACTGCATTTACTTGATTAGGGCTGTGCAAAGAATTCAGCCCTTAAACCAACCTTTTCTGACAAAAAAAGAATTTTATTCTTCAGCAAACAGAATTGTGTGCTGTTTGTTCCTGAACCAAGCTGAGATTCCTTTTGCTTTCTGCAGTTGCTCTTCATTTCTGCTTTCCCTGTTGTGTTGGTACACATGCCTTCACTTTATATTCCTGCTTCTCTGTGTGGAAGTCTGAGGAACACTCAAGCCTGCTGATGTGCATACCGGCTGGCTGATTCACGGGATGGTGCTGGAATCTGCTCCTCCATATTTTGACTCACTGCAGGAAAGAGGCAGACTGCCAACTTTGCTGCTTCCAGAGTTACAAGAGTGACAGGAAAGCAAGATGAAAGAATACGAAAAGAATTAGAAGAGGTTCTGATTACAAGTGTGGCTTGCAGCACAGTGAGAGGAGAGGCATAAACAAATGGCCGGGCTGATTCACTGTGAACATGCACGTTTCATTCACGTGTTTCCAGATCTTTCCATCTACTAATGTCTTGCTGGGTGGATTCAGATGATGCACCATATGGACAGAGGCAGTGTTTTCCTTGATCCATAGTGTAGTGTACTGCCTGAAGTATCAAAGTTCCATCACCAGCATGAATGATATAAAGAAATGGTATTGCCACTTACAGTAACTGTCTTTTAGTGTGGAAGCTGCCCATGGCTGGAATTCAGTTTATGCCATATGCAGTTCTCAGAGCTCTCCAGCAGTGGCTAAATGGCAAAAACCAATGACTCCATCTTCCTTTGCTGATGTCATACTTTTAAGTCCTTAATGGTAGCCTAAATTTATTTTGTTTTTGCAAAGATAATCTTGCAAAGATATATGAAAAGGTTGAATTGAAGAAATCAAAGAGTCCTCTGATATTCAGAAAGTATGTGATATTAGCTGATATTCTGGGGTCCCCGAAACAACTCTCCACTATTGATGTTCTTGAACTAAGAGAGCTCTCCATTAGGTCCTATCTGAGTCTATTCCTGAAATTGTAACAAAATATCTTAGACAAGATAAAGATCAAAAGTCTATTTCTGACACTCTGGAGCTGAATGGTCCCTGAGCAAGGCACAGTACCCAATGTCTGGTGAGATCCATTTGCTGCATCCTCACACTATGGGACAAATGAAAAGGGCAAATAGGATAAATGCTGTGTCCTCATGTGTCAGAAGAGATGGAAGAGCCTAACTCAACACCTCCAGCCCTTTTACAAGACACCAGTTCCACCCATAAGGGTGGAGCTTTCATGGCCCAATCACCTTCTAATGGTCCTACCACTTAACACTGGTGCATTAGGGATTAATTTTCAACATGAATTTTAGAGGAGACAATCAACATTCAGACCATATTAGCTCCAATTAATGAAAAAGCTCATTCACCCGTGAGCTCTAACTTGCATTGATTTCCAAACATAACTGCATCACACTTGTCCAATGGCAGTTCTTCCCACTCTGCATTCAGTATCCCTAGCTTTCATTTTTGGGAGGATTTCATGAACACTATAGCACCAGATCGGACATCCTATCGTTAATGGAAATTTTTAAGGAATGTATGACATCCTTACTAATGTGAATTGAAATTAATTGGGTTTTTGAGAATTTTGCAATATTATCTTGCAAAAGCCTTGAGTTGATCTTTAAGAAATATGACATATAGCCAAAGTATATTGAGGTTAATTGCATTAGGGGAATTTTGCAACATGTCTGGGATATCAGTAGATAACTGAGATGGTTCAGACTAGAGCTGAGAGTCAGTCTCTAATGACAACAAAATCTTCAGATTTTGGTATAGAAGGATTGGTATAGAGAACAAGAAAAATGAAATATCTATTTCTTTTTCTATGCAAACTACATTATTTGCCCTTAAAACTTTCTTGTTTACCTAGTTAAATTTAAGATGATTGGACAAACTGTCTTCTATTATAAGGCTTTTGAGAACAATATTTGTAACATTCATGGCTGATATTTCATGATAAAAACATTTATTGTTTCTATGCCCTTTGATATAAATAGAGCCACAAGGCTGCCATTTTTAGAAAGACAAGAATTGATAGACAATTACCAGGTACAAAGCGGGAACGTCTGTAAGCCAAACTAGAATAAAACTACTCTGAAGGTTTTATTTTAACCCGTTCTGTATATAACAAAACCCTGCCCTTGAAACTAAAGGTACCTGCCTGAAATACCATCACTTACCCAGCTCATTTGATTACTGCCCGTTGTGTAGACCTTTATTTTCTCATAGGAAATTAGTAACAATCCACTCATAGGCATTTGTCCTTTCACACTGAAAATATTTCACACGGCCTCTGTTTTACATTGAAGAGTATTGAACACCATTGATTCCAAATACAAAGGTGAACTATATATTTAAAAAGGATAAAACTCAAAATAATTTTCTTTCCTATCCCTCTTCTAAAAGGCACTATAGAAAAGCCACCTTAAAAAGGACTTCTGGTTTTGAAAAATTTAACGTTCTCAACAACTTTCCCTTTGAAATCTCCCAAAAGAGTGAATGTAATCATTTAAAAAGCATAGATATTTAAAGCTGTCTCAGAACTGCTGGGAAAATAAGGAATTCAAAATGAAGGGAGCCAAATCCCAGTGAGGTAAGCCAGGACCAAAGCCTCATCTGTCCTGAGGGTGTTGGTCCATTGCTTCTCCCCTGTGACCTTGACTCTACTGAGTGGCCTGTCAAGATATCCAAGGTGGGATATAAGAGCCAAGGTCTCTTAAGGAGAGAGCAACTTAATAGAGCCCTGCATTAAGCTGAGACCCCAACTTGGAAGAGTGAATAACAAACAATTTTCACTCCTAGAAAGAATGAGGATCCTTGCCACTAGGTATGAAAAAATAAATTTACTTGAACTATTGATCATGTCAATCATTATGGGAATAAGAAATTTGTTATCCATATTCATACTTTTTCTGTGGATTGGAAAACCTCAATCAGAGAAAACAATTCAATGTGTATCCAGTGCTCCTGGACATCCTCTCTAGAGGAATGCAACATAAAACTGTAAAGCAAATATATCTCAAGATAATCCTAAATAAAAATGGAAATCACAATTCAAAAACCACAACCAACAGAACAGTACAGCAAAATGAAAGAAGGAGAGATTTAATAACAGCCTACAAACATCTCATAATGAATATTCATTTTAACAATAAAAAATTATATAGTTTTTAATAATTCAGATTTAAAAACACTTTGGAAGTATTAAAATTTTAAATTAAATTTAAAATTCAGTAGGATAAATTAACAATAAACTCAAAAGTTGAAGGGAGAATTAATGAACTTGAATATAAACTTTAATAAACCTGGAGAGAAAAATATTGAAAATAGGAATGGAAAAGACGAGAGGTAAGACTAAGAAATTGTGAAGTTCATCTAAATGACATTTCAGGGAGAGGAAGATATCATGGAAATCTTGAAAAAGGTAACAATATTTAGAAGGTAATAAGATTTCTAACATGTTTTCAATATGCTACAGCTCAAATCCAAAAAGACTCTGAGCTGACTAAATTTTTAAAAATCCACAACTAGACATGTTATAAACAAAAGTGTAACACTGAAAACACAGAAGAGAAGTTTAAAGAAAACAGAGGGGGAAGAAAGGAATATCAATTACAAAAGAACAATTATGCTGATGCCTGACTTCTCAGTAAACTGTGTTTCTGACTTCTCAGAAAACAGTGTGCAATGCAGAGAAGGCAGCTTCACCCTAGGACACCCTGTCTAACAAAACCCACTTTCCAGAAGGAGGCAAAACGAGGATGTTTTCAGAAAAGCAACCTGTGAGTGCTCATTATATGCTGACTTTCCCTCACTGAAATTCTAAAGGGTATGCTTCAGGAAGAAAAAAAAAATTGACCAGATGGAAGGTTTGAAATGCAAAATTGAACTCTGAGTAAAGATATTGGCAAATTTACAATACATACAAACAAACATAGATGTTCAAAATGGTTTAATTTGTGAGGGCTAAAAAGAAGACAGAACATAGTGAGTGTGAAATAATAGTCTATAAGTTGTGAGTATGGTGATTAAAATTACAGCACTCTTAGGTTTTTATATCATTTGGGATAAAAGAAAAATGATGCGAACTGAAAGCTGTGCTAATTATGCACGTAAAACCATCCACAGTAACCATGAAAAAAATAGGCATAGAGTTAACTTTAAAATACGTATAGGGTTGGGGTTGTAGCTCAGTGGTAGAGCACCCGCCTCGCTCGTGTGAGGCACTGGGTTTGATCCTCAGCACCACATAAAAATGAAGATATTGTGTCCAACTACAACTAAAAAAATGATAAAAAATAAAGTAAGTACACAGATAAAATTCAAAAGGAAGCAAGAAACAAGGGGAAATTTTAAAACAGGGAAAGACATAAATGAACACAAAAAAAGGGTAAAATAAAATCCCAATGAAATTACCTATCCAGTATTTTAAAAGATTACTAGAGTGAACACACACACTTGCATGTGTACACATTACATTTGTGTGTATGTTTGCATGTGTATACACACAGAGATGTATACAAACTCACAAATATTTTCTGAACTTGGGAGTATGCAAAAAATGAAATCAGTTATGCCAAGTGAATACTAACCACAAATATCACAAAGAGAAAAACAGACTCTAACTGGGGAAAAGGCATGATTAGAGACAAACAAGACCTCTTCACATTGATAAGGAGTTTAACTAACTAGTCAGACAGAATAATTTTAGGCTTATATGAAATGTAGTTTTTAACTTCATATATTAAAATTTACAGGTACACAAGGAGAAATTGACAAATCCACCAAGATATTGGGAGGTTTTAACAAGGTCTGATAAATAAATTGATAGAGGGGGCAAACAATAAACCAGTAAGGAGATACAGATTTGGAGAGTATGAACTTGACTTAGGTGGAGAAGCAAATGCAGGACACACCTTCCTCTTTAGAAATAGGAACTATTTGTGAAAATCACCCACAAGAGGCCATAAAACATGTCTCAGTATGTTTCAAGAGACTGGTATCATGTAAGATTGAATTCTATATGCTCTAAATAATTAAGTTGAAAATACAAAACGAAGAGATATCTAGGACAAGAACTATATAGTTGGATATTTTTTTTAAATTACTCATGAAAAAGCAAATGGATAATAAAGGGGGTGGAAAATTTTAAAATAAATTGTTGAATGATAAGTAACATACTACATATTAAAACCTGTGGGGTTCAGCTAGTAAACACTGAGAGAAATTAATAAACTCATATGCACATATTTAAAAGGCAGAAATCTTTAATGAAGTGAGCCTCATATGAAAAGTTAGAAAAAAGAAAAATAGTATAAACCCAAGCAAAGCATAATGAAAGAATTAATAAAGAGAGTAACAAAGAACTGGAAAACAAATATACAATAGAAAGAATAAAAATGTCAAAAGTCATTTCTTTGAAAATACCTCTAAAATAGGCAAATTGCTGATAATATTAGAAAAAAAGAGATGGTACAAAAACACAATAATTCAGAAGCAGAGAAAAATAAATGCTAATGAAGGGACATTATAAACACATTTATACAAATAAACTTGAAATCACAGGTGAAATGGATAAACATTTAGGACATACAACTTTAAAAAATTGGCTCAAGAAAAATTAGAAGGCCTAGGTAGTTGTGTAATTATTCATGCAATTGAATCCTCAATTTGAAATCTTTGTACTAAGAAAATACTAGGCCCAGATAATTTTATGAAGTTTGCTAAACTTTTAAAGAATTAAAAACACAAAGCAAACACAAACTTTTTCAGAGACAAGAAAAATCACTTGTTCCTTAACTCATTTTACGAGACTATTATAACCTTAAAACAAGCAAAGTAGTTAGAGAAGAGCATCAGAGAGTGAAATAGTAAGTAGGCCAATACAATTCATGGACGTAGCCCAAAAATTCACAAATAAAACATTAATAAATAAAATATAGCATTGTATCAAAAATATGCTCATAACAGACAAATTGCTTTCATGCCATGAACACAATATTTTTGGAAAATTGATTAATTTACCACATGAAAAGATTAAAGGAGCTACAGTCACAGATGAATAAAACCATTAGCTAAAATTCAACATGCATGACTACGTCAAAGCAGAAACCATCTGAAGAAAGTATTTATAGTAATAAATATAATTTACTTATTAGAGAGGTTTTATGAAAACATTTATAATAAATATAATATCTCAAAATAATTAACTTGGAAATTAGAACAAGACAAGGATGGCTTTTGTATCCTTTCTTTTATAAACATGGATAAGAGGTCTCTGCCAATATTGCAAGAAAATACAATAAAAGAAAGAGTGTAGAAAAAATATTAAAGCTATCCTCGTTTTTGAAAGATATGTGTATTCCTAGCACCCAGAGCAAAAACATATAAAGTGTTATGGCTTAGATAGGAGGTATTCCCCAGAAGCTCATGTGTTAGGCAATGCAAGAAAGTTTAAAGAGAAATGATTGGATTATGAGAGCTGAAACTCAATCAGTGAACTGAACCAGTTAAATGGATTAACTGGATGGTAACCAGTAGGGAGTGACTAGAGGTGGCAGGTCACTGGGGCATGCCTTTAAGGTATATATTTTGTCCCTGATATGAAACCTGTCTCTGTTTCCTGATTATCATGTCCTGAGCTGCTTTGCTTTTCTGTCACACCCTTCTACCTTGATGTCCTGCCTTACCTCTGGCCTGGAGCAATGGAGTTTGCCATCTATGCATTGAGACCTCTGAAATCATGAGACCCAAATAAACGTTTCCTCCTCTAAAATTGTTCTTGTCAGGTTTTTAGGTCACAGTGACAAAAAAGCTGAATAAAATACAAAATATTTTAATCCATAAATGATATTAACAGAATTGCTGGATAGCAAATAAACATTCAGAATTATCTACATCTCCATACTCTGACAACAATAAGAAACCAAATATAATTTTTAATACATACTATTTGGAATAGCATCAAATAATATCAAGTACCAATGAATAAATCTACCAATTATATGCAGTATTTATTTTTAGAAATTACTCATTTTAAACAAAAAATAAAGTATATTGAACAAAAAATTGATAGGATTGTCAATGAATAGAATGGCCCAATATTATGAAAATAACAGTTCTTCCCAACTGTTTCTAAAGACAAATAGATTAGAAAATGTATATGGAATATTGAATAATTAAGAATGGTCAAGATACACACTTGAAGAAGAATGTAAGATGAAATATTTGTCCTATAATATATCATCGTTATTATAATGATATCAGGACTTACTATGCTATAAAACAAGGCAGTAAAGTATTGGCTCAAGTACATTTAAATATATCAATGAAGCAGAAGTTAGAGCTTTAAAACAGATCTATGAATATGTGAAAACTAAGAATTGGCAGAGGTAGTTGCAAAGTGATAAGAGAAAAAACAGGGTTCTCAACAGTGTTGGAGAATGTTAAAATGCCAAGAAAATAATATGTGACTCCCTACCTCACACAATAAATAAAAATCAAATCTAGATATGTTAAAGGACAATATGAAAATATAGTTATAAAACTTTTTCAGAGAAATATTTGTATATAATACACAAAACTAGTAAATATAAAGAAAAACACAGATAAGCTCAACTTTGCTAAAATTAAAAGTTCTCCTCAAAATGAATAATAAAGAGAGCTTAAAGACTACCAGATCTCCCGGAACTGCCCTGGCCCAGGGCTAGGAGCCCGCGGAAACTGCTTCTCGGTCGGGGTCCTGCTGAGGGCCGGTCAGGACTCACCCGTTGCTTTGGTTGCCTGGCAAGGGGAAAGAAATGCTGCCATTTGCATAGGATACCAACATGGCAGAGAGCTGATGTCATCAGAAAGCGGCAGAGGAGAGAACTTCATCAATACCAGCGGCGACAGAAACAGTTGGTCTCCTGGTAGGGGGGGTGAGGCACAGACACCCGAGTCTCCTCGATTTGTCGTAGAGCCAGAGGGGAGGAGCCGGGCCGCCGCCAGCGCCCGGAGCAGGCCCAGCGGCTCGCCAGTGTGGTGACCACGTGACCCCAATTGGAGAGGGGGCGGAGCGGAGCCGCCACCAGCGCCCGCAAGGTGGGAAGACCCGCGACCCAGTGGTACACGGGCATGGTAGGAGGGGCAGGGCAGAGCCGCCGCCCACGCTTGCAAGGTAAGCAGACCTGTGACAGACTGGCGGGTCAGGCCCAGTGGCCTGCCAGC
>NW_025999932.1:13576228-13617379 GCF_001458135.2 Marmota marmota marmota
TGTAAATCAATGGATGTGTAACTGATGTGATTCTGCAATCTGTGTATGGGGTGAAGGTGGGAGTTCATAACCCACTTGAATCAAAGTGTGGAATATGATATGTCAAGAAATTTGTAATGTTTTGAACAATCAACAATAAAAAAAAAAAGACTACCAGAAATTCGAATAAGTTCTTTGCAATTTATATATGTACCAAAAATCAAGATTCACAACAGAAAAAGAAATTTAAAAATTAAAAAAGGGCAAATGTCATAAGTAAGAATCTTACAAAATAATAAATACCTAAAACCTTCAAAATGTAAAAAACTAACTTCAATTTTAATAATTAGGGAAATTTGCATTAAAAATGAGATTATTTAACACCTAAAGAGCAAATATTAAATTGGTAAAATGTAAACATTAAAATGTAAAAAAAAGAAATTAGTGTGAATTGGTAGAAGTTTGGAAAATGTTTTGTTATATCTTGAAAATTTGGACATGAACGTGACTTACAACCCAACAAATTGTACTTCTGGATATATACCCAAAGAAACATCTGGAAATATGCAGCAAGAAAGTGGTTCAAAAAATGTTCACACATACAGGTTTTAATAACCCAAGCTGACAAAAAAAAATGTAAATTAGAAACAGAATTGACCAAAACTTGTGGTATATTCACTCAAAGGTATGTTTTACAGTTGGGTAAATGATTAATATATTAGCTGTGTACATCAGCATGAGTGGATCTTGAGAATAATCTCAAAAATAATAAATAAAATTAAAATAATAAAGAATAATTCTTTTTGAGCAAATAAAAGAAAGAAAAATATTGTCCAATTATACGAAATCAACCATAAGGCAAAATTTAAAAACATATTTGCTTATGGTTACATGTATATTTGGAGGTATAAAGAGACCTGATGGGGTATTAATAATATTAAAATCAGAAATGAAATCTCTGAAGGAATTGTGTATACTGTGATCAGAGAGAGAGGTTTATTTGAGGGGATGACACTTATTATTTCTTAAGCTAAGTAATGACACAGATTTTCATTACTTTTTCTGTATACATATACATGTATACAAATATATATGCTTATACACTTATATACACACCTGTACAATATATTCTCTTATTTTTATATATCTCACTATACAAATTAAAATGTATGTTACCAAAAATAACACATCACAAAAAAAGTCAACATTTGGGTAACATTTCACAAACCTAGCAAAATTTGACCAAAGGTCAATACTTAGCGGAAGTGACATCTTTGTGAGCAAGAAAAACATAACTATGCAATTTCCACAAGCCCATGGAACAAAATAGGCACTAAATAAAGGCTGGTTGTGTTGAAATATGTGTGACACATGGGCCAGCATGTGACACTGGCTGCTCGGACAGTTCACCTTGGCCCTGCATTCTTGCACCAATGCTCCACTCTTGTTTTTGGATTTCCATTCCTCTCCAGGCAACCCTAGATACTGGAGAAGATGACTCCACTCAGCAATCAAGGTGGGCTCTGGTGGTCTGAGACAATCAGTATCTCCCAATCTTTAGCAAAGGAGGGAGAAGAAGTGAGAAAGCAAAAGAGATATAGATAGATATGCAGATAAAGATAGATAAAGACAGGTCTACCTCTGCAGATACAGATAAATCCCTCCTATGGGTTCTGTTTCTCTGGAGGACACTGACTCATACAACTAGGTAACCTAGAAACCTACTTGCTACTTGGAGCTTAGAAATGCCAAGTTAAATATAACGAACCTTTTTTAAGTGAATAGCTGAGTCCATAGAAACTAAGGGAAATCTCCCAGCAGTCAGGCAGTGAGAGCAGAGTCACTGCCCCAGAACCTACAGGCTGACCAGTGAGCGGAGGAGAGTCAAACAAAAGGTGAAGAAGGAAATGCAGACCAGAGCAGGAAGGGTCAGCTCAGCCGGCCAGGGACTGACTGGCTGACCAGAGATTCTCTTTGACAAAGAAGTTTGCATTTACATCCTGCGTGGGCAGAGATGTCTTTGGTCTGCAAAATGTCAGAGAGCCATAGCTAGGCCTATCTGCAATGTTAAGGCCTAAATTTCACTGAAAAATGTTAGATTAAAAAGATGTATCTTCCTCTGTCCCCAGCACAGGCGTACACTGCAATCTGGGAGAAGTGATTTTTTTTTTTCCTGAGAATACATACTCATAGGTACATGCATGAATTCTGGGTCTGAATCTTTACTAAATTTCATTTCGGACTCTACAACCTGAAAATCTACCATTCAATATTCTTGGCCAGGAATACTCCTGAAATTCCTGCCTCCTAACCCAACTCCCATTTAAATTCTCACCCCAGGTCTCAAAGAAAGCCTCAAGAAAAGTTAAGTTTGTAAACAAAAACTACCAAATGAAAATGAGGAAAAAGAAAAAAACAATCAACCATATGAGAATCAGATCAAATGAAAAGAATAGATCTCCATGGATTACGGACAGTAGAACTATGAGATATAGAATAAAAACTTGAGTCTATTTAAAATGACTGAGGACATAAAAGAAGAAATTGAAATTATGTAAAAAGCATGAATGCTATCACGAAGCCCGGCCGTCTTGAAAAATAACCACCTGGAATTCCTAGAAATAAAATAATTGAACTATAAAACCCCAGAGAGAGATTAAACAGCTAGATAAGATCCAGATGAAGACAGAATGAATGAACTGAAAGACTGTGATGATAAAATTATTAAGAAAGCAGGACAGAGGAAAAAATGCATAAAGGAATGAATTTTAAAAGGATACAATATAAAGGCCAGAATTTAATCATTATAAGTTACAAAAGAAACTATATTTAATATGTGGGCAAAGCAGACAGTAGGGAGAGTCATGGGAAGAGACAGAAATAAAAAAGGTCATGACTTGATCAAACCTTGTCTGAAGCCCTTTCTATTCTTTCCTTGACTGTTGTTAGCATATACATTTTCCCAGCCATGAATCTAAGTATGTTGAGGACTTTGCTCTTTGCAAACTAAATCTTCCTAACTATTACAGGGTCAGGGAGGTAAGAAATTAAGCATTATAATAAGAAAGTAAAAAAAAAATGTGCCTGGCCATTCAGTGAGCTGGACCCATAGACACAGACAAAGCCAGCTGAAACATCAAGAGGAAACTGTACCCCTCCCAGGTAGGTCCTGAAGCTGTACAGTGTCCTAACAACCCCCTCCTTGGGTGACTACTGCTCTTGTACTTACTGAGATACTTCTGTTTGCTTAAATCATAAACTATCAAAAACTTTCATTTTTGGAAATTAATGAGTGAAAATGAAATATTCCACTCCTGCCTCAAGGATCCAAGTCCCTTTAACACAAAAAGCAGCTTCAATTTCCAATCGAGGTACAGAGCTTCAAATACGGGGTTTCTGGCTATGACATTCTACATCTATCTTCACTGCACAGTTTCCAGGGAAATTGGACCTCGAATCCACTTCACAGTCCAGACTCAACGTTAAACTCTGCACGCAGCCCTGCTTTGCCTTGAGCCTATCCAAACACTGCCTTATTTAAATTCCACCTAAACTCCTTTATCCCTCAAAATCCTATAATATCCTCTGTCTTTCCCTTTGTTTGGAAAGACACCCTTGGTTTCCCTGGTGCATGATCTCTCTTGGTGCATGGGTGCAGTAACCTGACTCTGCTGAATAATAACTCATTTCTGCTGATTTCAGGCAGATAGGACTGAAGAAAGGAGATAAGGTAACACAAACCAAACAAACCAAAAAAATAAAATAAAATAAAATTATATTTTTAGCATTTGCCTAAAGAGAGTTGTACGGAGAAGGACACAAAAGGAACTTGAAATGTTAACTGGCATCGTTTGGCTGGCATGAAGCAGCATGGTGGTGTTTTGCTTTGGTGGCAGCATCTTGGAGCAGCCGGTCTTGAGGAGAGAGGGAAGGAGTTTCCCTCATGCTCCATTAAGAACACAGAAGGAGCACCACGAGTCTTTAAAGAAAAGATCCCCCCTTGCTCTTGTTTGCAGCTGCACATATACTTCTAAGACAGAGACAGTTCTTTGTTCAATACAGGCAGTCCACAGGGCTCCCAGAAAATTGAGTACAGCCTCAAATGAGTGCCAACGCACACCCGGGGATCCAGCTGCCTCCCAGGTCTCGGGCTGAGCTCCTTGGCTGTATTTTCAGCAGTGACCTGGCAGTCATAAATGTCAAGCCCTGATCAGCGTAATCCCCTTAGTTCTTCCAGCTTAGTTCACAGACACAGGCAAGGTGGCATCAAGAAGATTTCTTACGCTGGGGAAAAAAAGTAAAACAATAATTGCTGGACTTGGATTGGCATCATATCAGCAGTATTAACGTTACCTATGACTTCTCTCCAGCGGGTTGAGGATCGCTTAAGCATTTGTGGGAATTAGACTTCTTTGTAATCAAGATAAATCACAATGGTTCTGTGACATTGCTGATTGCTAAGTCTGCTTATTTCTCAGGTGGGAGAACTAAGAAGAACATATATGGTACAATGCTATAGTAAAAATAAATAAATTAACAAATGAAAAATAACTGAGGATACCCTCAGTTCAAGAGCCTTCCCCTGTCCTCCTGTCTTAGGTTATACAGTTTCAGCCTTGCACATTGAGATTAAGTCAGACATTCAATGCCTAGGTGGGTTCCCCACAGGATCTGGAACTACCAGATACACGCTGAAGAAAACAGCACAAAAACCAAGTGCAAACAGTATTTTTAAATAGATTGAAAACTGCTCTGGTCCTAACTTGCTTCTGAGTTTGCCACAGTTTCCTGGGCTCTGGCAGTCAGACCCTTTGTATGCTTTCTTATGCATCGAAATGACAAGAATATGCCAGTTTTCTTGACTAAACCACACCTAACAGAAAACCATCAAAGTGGGAGAGAGAATGGGGCATTCTAAATCAAATATTAGGAAATTATTTAAGGAGATAACTATTTTTTTATCACAACAGTTTTGGATGCCTTGAATGATTCAGATAAATCATGCATGACAAGCCTCCTTCCACCCCTCCATGCATAACATCATCACCCACGTCTACAAACTGCAGAAGAGGCAAAGCACCCCTCACCTGCCAATCTCTACAGGTGTCAGCCTGGCATGAAGACCATGACAACTGGCTTCTCAGAAAAGGGAAAGAATCTGCCAATTCAACTACCTTGTATATTTCACAGACAGGAAATTTTAAAACGTTCCAAGTCCCAAAGTTTGGCTGTTTACAGCGATCCTGCCAATGACATGTTGCTAGGGTCTGCCACCTGCCAACCTTGTCCAACCTGCCCAAAAAGGAAGCTGTAAGGGTGCATGTGCCATTACTGTACAATATGGGATATTAAAATAAAAAATATTCCAGCTCTTTGATTTCCTCTGATTTTGTGGGTAATACAATAACCAGAATGAGATAGCTGAAACCAATAAAATCTGATTTATAGCATTAAAGGCAATCTTTATAGCACTTATTTATGGTACATTACATCTAAAATCCAATTTCACAGGCTGCTGTTTGAAACTTTCTGTTCAATCATAAATACACTACATACACTGCACCTCGGTGCCATAGAGTTAGATTATATAAATGTCTGTATCCCCAGAAGGTATTAAAATTCGGTTACTCTGGTGGTGAGTGAGCTTGACGTAATTTTCCTAACCAACTCTTCAACCAAAAAGATCCAGTCAGTACTTGATAAATACTGAAACACTAACACTGCTATCATTTAAAAAAAAACCTCAGATAACTCTACATTCTGGAATAAAATTAATTGAAAAGTAGTCATAGAATAATGGGATAATTGATGATACCGAAGGCACTTGCATTAATGTCATAAGGTGTATTTTCAAGCCAATGAGCAAAAGGACTTCCTTGCATGACACAATGGCATTAACAGGAGACACATGGCTAAGTCTATATAGGCTGCTTTGAAAATATAACCTTAAGTGTCTACATTCATACACTTCAATGGAGAAGACTATATTCTGTTCAATTACTATAATCATTGTCAAAGAGAGGGCAAAGAATACAATTTGACTTTCAGCAAAGAACTGTCATTTGAATCTTAAGCAACCTCACATTGGTTTAAAAAGGTTTTTACCTTTAAAAAAAAATTCCAAATCTCTACATGCTTTGGTTGCTAGGTATTAGATTAATGTAAATGGAGAGGCTGGGAAGCTTTTGCCTGGCCTGACAAACCAGCAGACTTGCTTCATCAGAGATTGCACTCCTTAGCACTTAAGTTTTGTTTCCTAAATGCAGCTCAACTACAGAGTCATCCACAGACATGTACCATGCGTCTATCACGTCCTTATGTACTATGGTGCTAAGTTATTGCAGAACACAATTCAGAACATAAATGTAAATGCAAATAAATGCAAAAGCAAAATAACCATCACTTATTAAACAATATAAAATGCCGGGCTTTGTACTGTGCCAGGAATGAATCTGGATTAAGTGAGGCCTGAAGCTAATATAATTGGCGAGTCCTCCTTAAAAAAAACAAAAAAACAAAACAACAACAACAACAAAAACCCCACACAAATCAAAATGAGGTTTAAATATATTTAGATAATAAGACCCAATATAAGCGCCTTGGATGAAAATGAAGGCCCCCAATTTAAGGTTTATATTGGTTTAAGCCTCCTTTCAGATACGGTGAAGCAACTTCTTTCTTTATCTGTCATTTCTAGTCCTCCAGCCCAGAAAAGTAAGGAATTACTCTGCAGATGAGGAAACAGGCAGGGTTTGTAAGTGTGGGCATAGGAATGATTTAAAAAGTGGGAACAGATGGCAGTGATGATGATGATAAGAAACTACAGACAGCTGCATTAGGCATCTGATCCCTGGCATGCAAGTTCCAATTTGCTTGAGAGAAACCTATGTGTACTGTTGAGTTGGGCTTTTATACCTGGACTTTCCTGAGATGAAATGTTCTTAGTTGTTTTAACCCCAAAGAATCCCCTACAACAAGAGCAAACCTAAATCAGAGGTGATGAAACTTGAACATGAATTAGAATCAACTGGAGGGCTTGTGAAATCAACAACTGGGCCCCACCTCCAGAGTTTGGCATTCAGTAGATCAGAGTGTGGATCTCAGAGTTTCCAAGGTGATGCTGATGGTCTGGGCCATCCATTCACAGCTACTGACCTAGAGAAACTGAGTTAATTCTAGCATTCTATTCATCCCTGTCTTCCCCCAGCGAAACCACACTGGCTACAGCTCAAGTTCACTTTACCAGCTCAACATGGTGGAAGCTCAACCCCCAGCCTTCCTGAAAACCTCGGCCTGGATTAGCAGCAGCTGAAATCCAAAAGACACTCATGGGGAATGACCAACAGTGAAAGATTATGTTGGAAGCACAAACTGATTCTTAAAACACAATTCAACCATGATAAACTCAATATGCTTGAGTTAGTTTCACTACTGCACCATTTAAAATTGTTAAGGGATTGTAGTTAATATAAACTTATGAATACCCCAATTTTTCCATAAACTAACAGAAAAATGGAATCAATGAATATGGTGAGAAGCCAAGCAAAAGGATTCTCCACGTAGTGGAATAAACACTAAGAGACTAAGGGCACAAAATGTCATTTGAAATTGAGTTAGTAGGGTTTAATCAAGGTATTTAAATGCATTCTACAATAGAGTACAACTTCCATTCTGTATTTAAGTCTGATTCAATATAATAATGATGGACTTTTATTACAGGATGGCTATTCAGTGATGCCTATGAAATGATTGTAGACAAATTATCTCTATGACATACTACAAAAGTCATATCCATAAATTAGTTTAAGATGCCAGCACTAAGTATATTAAGGTTCGAAAGACTTCAGTTCACTCTGAACTGTTATGTCTCTTGAACACACTCAGGGAAAGAAGAGATGGCCCTTTTGCCACTATTATCTCATGAATTATTCTCTAATAAACATGCTTTGTATCTGTCCTTTGGTTGGGAGCCTCTCATGCTCTTTGTTTATTCAATAAAGACTTGTTGACATCTACTAGGTGGTAAGGAAACCAAAATGACATAGACTCTGCTCCAGCCTCTGAAGGATTACTCAGTTACTCTTTATCTACTCAAAGGACACAGAATTAATGCAATTATCCAATGAGTCATCTCAGAGATATAAAAATGACTTGAGCTTTAGATTTGAGTTCTTCTGCCATTTTTGTGTTATCTATAGAAATGCATAGCCAGTTCCTGATTTTCTCATGTAGTGATTTCTGTATTATAAAATAGTATTTCTAAGAAATATTAGAAATATGATACCTTTTAAAAACACTCCCTGATTCCATAATTAAGGAGTTTATAGGCAGGGTTTGTAAGTGTGGGCATAGGAATGATTTAAAAAGTGGGAACAGATGGCAGTGATGATGATGATAAGAAACTACAAGTACTTTGAAACAGGAATGCGGATTTTTAGGATAAGAAATTCCTGAGGAATTGCTGATACAATGTAGCCCTTAATCCAAAATGAGGTAAAAGAAACTTCTGTATTTCCTTAGAAAATAAACTATCGGTGGTAATAAATCTTAGTTCTGACCTCCAGCCAATTATCTAGTTTATGAATTAGTACCCAAGAAAACAATGAATTCCCAAGAATTCCTATAGTGTACAGGTGCCTCTTTATATGTCATAGATTCCATAAAAAATAAATAGTGCTCTAAAATATCAACACTTGATACCATTTTTGCTTTCTAAAACTGGCTTCTGTAACTTCATTTTTCACTCTACATTTCATAGACGGGTGGTTCAGAAAATATGGCCTAACCCAAAACTAACAAATAAGAAAACTTCCCCTAGCTAGTGTCAACTTTGTTTCTATCAATCTATACTATCTGAAAATAATTCTTTTTGATCCTCTCTTTAAATTGTTAGCAGAAAACTTCTATTTCCTATAATAAAGAAAAGCAAACATTCCTAATCAAAGTAAATCACTTAAAGGGAACACATGCCTGACCAAGTCAACTCAGGTTGCATATATCAAAAGGTACAGAATGTAGGTATGAAAGCAGTCAGTGCCTTCCATCTGAAGAGGTGCCCATTTACAGGGTGCCTATGATGACATGTCCAAATGCACTTCATGTCACAAGGTCTTAAAACCTTTATGCTTTACCAAAACCTTCTAACAGATTTTTCTAACGGTAGTGTTTATTCTGCTTCATTTATTTTAGGTTCAAACCAAGTACCAGAACTTTGAACTATAAGGGACCTTAGAGATGATTTAGTCTCTTCTTTACCAGCACATTTTCAGATATGATTTATTGAGACTCAGGCAAGTCTAGTGATATGTACAGGTTGTACACACTGGTGATGGATGGTCCATGATTGATTGAAACTGGTCATATGACCCACTCTCCATCAGGGTTGTTCTTGCTGTGCCACTTGATCCATGATCTTGCACAGGGCTCTGCCATCTTTTGGGGAATTAAATGCTCTCAACAGTGATCTGAACACATGGCATCTGCTCCTTTGAAACTGGGTTAAAAGAGAAGCAAGGACTTATGGTATTCTGAGCTGTCCTTTGTCTAGCTCACAAAACTATTGCTAGGATCAGCTGAAACAAAGTAGGTAACGCAAACTGGGAACTACAGGCTTTGTAAACTACAAAGCGTGACACAAATATAAAGAATTTTCAAAATCATAAAACCTAAGATGTGTTGTTATATGAAATTTTCTTAAAGACAAACCTAGATCTTGTCAGAGATGTGTAGGAGACTGCAAAATATCATACCAAATGTTACAGATAAACTGATGGGAAGCATTTTACAGACACATTATAAATAAATGTTTAGTATGACCTTACTACAAAAATGTATCTGAGATGGAAACAAACCTAAAATTCAGCAAAAATTTAACCATCATTTGTAGAACTTTGGTTGTTTCTTAAAACTGTACCAAAATGTCAATTCTAAGAGGAAGAAGTTAAATAAAACCACAATTTGACATTTTCATAATTAAAAGGAAACACATTTTAAAGAACATACAAAATGATAGTGCATTCTTTTATTTCCTCACAGTCATGTTTATACATATGCAGTTCTGAGCTTTCAATAGTTGTACTGCAATTTATAGAGCTAGTAAGAAATTGGATTTTCACAAATTAATAGACATTTTCCCCCATGAAACACCAACTAGTAAGAAGACTCACAACATGGGGTTTTCCCATTATTCACGCTTGCTCCCCTGTCTGGAGAGTCTCCTGCCCACCATCAACACCCACACTGCCCACCTCTACTTCCCTCCCATCTGTTTTCCAGTCTTGCAAATACTCACAAGCCTCTTAGGCTACCTAATGTCCTCCCTTCCACCAAGCCTCTCCCGTCACCTCACCCTCCACCCAATCTCCTAAGAGCCTGTGCTCCTGCTGTAATGACTCGTGAACTTATTTGTTTGCTCTTCTGTTCCCTGGACAGTGAGCCCTTACGAGCAGAAATGGAGGAACACCTTCCAGGTCTCTGCGACCAGACTCACATAGTGCTTGGCCCCTGTCATGATCACTATAAGTTTTCCCTGTTGGATTTGCCAAAATTTCTCATCAAATATCATCTGAGTGACTATTTCCCACCGTGCAATTAGAAGGAGGAAATTTTAGAGACATGCCTTCTTTTGATTAATTTGCTAGACTCAGCACATGACCATAAGAAAGCAGTCAAGTATTTAATATTTAGTATTTACTGCTGAGTTTACAATAGCAGTGTTTTAATAAAAAATGAAATCATGCAGGCAGATTTAAAAATCCTGAGAGCTTTAAAAAGAAAGCACTTAAATGACATTCTTAAAATCAATAGTATATGGTGAATGAATAAAAGGCAACTTTGATTCTATCGTTTTACATTTCCTTTTGGTTTTTGAACATGGGAAAAAGATACTGTCCAATTACCTCAAATTAATATATCCAAAGTTTTTGATTCATCACATACAGAGCCAGGCCACATTCTAAGTACCAGAGAAACAGAAGACAGTGAAAATAAGTCCCTGCTTTCAAATAAAACTGACAGCGGTGAAGAGGCCAGACTGTTTAAATTTGAGTCCCAGGTCTACCACAAGGAAGCTGTGTGATCTTAAGTAATTTACGTACCTTCTCTCTGCTTTGATCTCCTGGTCTATAATAGGGGACTAAGACTACCTTGTCATTAGGTGTCATGAATTTTAAGTGATTTAATATTGTAAAGTTCTTGAACCGATGTGCAAGGTGCTTAAATTGCACCAAAAAGAGACAGACGTGAAGTGAACGCCTATGTAACAGATGATGCGATGATACATGCTGTGATGTTAAGAGAGGTTAGGGAGTGGAGGATGGAGGTAATGCCATTCTATCCAAAATAGCCTCCCTGATAACGTGACTTGTGAGCAGAGACTGAATAAATGAAGGGAGAGCTCTGTGAGTTTCTTTTGGCAGAGTGTCTCAGGAAGAAGGATCAGCAAGTGAAAAGGCTCTGAGAAGCAAGAAAGCTTGGAGTTGCAGGAGCCAGGAGAGGTTCCAGAGCAGCTGGTGGAAAGCCCGTGAGGCGCGGAGGCCAGGTTGGAGTGGCAGTGGAGGCGTGAGTCACACAGGGCCTGTGAGTCAGAGCAAGGACTGTACACATATTCCAAGGGAGGGAGAGGACAATCTGCTGGGGAATTTGAAAGGAAATGGCTATGTAATTAGACATCTGTCTTAAAAGGATTACTGCGGCTGTGCAAGAAAGAGGCGTCCAGGATCACTATGGCTTAGATATGGGGTGTTCCCCAAGAAGGGACAATTCCTCTTAATGCAGGGGAAAAATGATTGGATTGTGAGAGCCATAATGGAATCAGTCCATCCAATTTGAATGGATTGACTGTGTAGGCAGGGGGGAGTGGCTGGAGGAGGAGGGTCACTGGTGGTGTGGCCTGGAAGGGTGCGTCGGGCCCTGAGGCCCCTCCCCACCCCTTTGCTTCCTTGTTGCCATAAGGGGAGCAGCTTCCTTCTGCTGGGTCCTTCTGGCAGGATGTGTTGTCTCACCCTGGGCCACAGCAATGGAGTCAGCCATCCAGACTAAGACCTCTGAAACCATGAGCCCCAGATAAACTTTCACTCTTCTAAGTTGTTCTTGTTGGATATTTTGGTCATAGGAATGAAACATTTAACTAAAACAAGGATGACTCCAAGGGTTCTGACCAAGGCTCTTTTAACCTTGGAGATGCCTTCAATTGAGATGTGCAGACAAAGGGAAACACACATTGGACTTGTTGTGACTTGGTGTGACTTCGGGAGTGAGTGCTTTGAGATGTCTAGTGGATGTCCAGTAAGCAGGTCAATGTATGAGTTTAGGATCTGGGTAGAAATCTTGGGGCTAGAGCTAAATGTTTCATATTTGGAGAAAGCTTAATGAGCCATAAAATTGGTGAATGAGTGGGGACATATAATTAGGAGAATCAGTCACTCAGCACCAACAGGTAGAGATAGGGAAAAGCAGAATCTCCAGATAAAGACCTCAATAAGAAGGAGCCACATAGAGAGCATGAAGAAAGGGCATGATCAAGCAAGCTAGATATCTTGGGTCCACACAGGCTCCCCATCCTGGATCTCCTTTTGCAGTTCATGGCTTCAGTAACATCCGACCAATTGCTCCAATGAGAAGGCATCTTCAACAATGACTCTCCCATTCTTTGCCCACCATACCCACCCTAGAAATCATGCATTCCAATATTTTCCTTATCAAACCCTATATTTTCCTCCTCTAAATCAATCCACAGTGTCTCATGCCTGGACTAGTGGTCTCCGGTCTGCCTACCAGCCTCCACAACGTCACTTCTGGAATCCATTTGTACAAAGGAAATCAGTTCCTTTTCCATCACGGTCATTTGCTGCCTTGGAAATCCTCTGCCCTCTGTCCACTGTAAAGTCCAGTCCCCTGCACTTTCTATTCACAGTCCTGGCCTGTTGATTGCCCATTCTTGTCTCCACCTCATCTGTCCATACCCTTTCTACTCTAGCAACCCTGGTGCCCTGTTGGTCCCTAAATCTTCACAATTTGGTGAGTTCTTCATGCTACACCTTCTCCTGGAGTACACACCCTCCTCTCATGTGCCCAAAAAAGTCTCCTGGACCTTTGGGGATGAATACAGAAGCTCAGCTCACTGAGAAACATTTGCCTGCCCTGGCTAAACAGCTCAGCCTTTCCTGGAAGACGACTGTGGGCTTTTCACTATTTTCACCCATATTTCATTTCACCACAAATTATTCTACATAATTGTTCACTGTCCTGTCTCATCAAGTAAACCGGGAGCTCTTTGAAGGTAGAGATCTTATCCTGTTTGTGTCCATCAGTCCATGGCTCCCAGCACACTGCTTGCATTAAATAGACATCGTTGAAGTAATAAATTTGTTCCTCTTAACACTTATTTGGTAAGAAAATGGTCATATAATCTGTCCAGATGCTATCTTTAAAAAGTGAATTTTATAATTTTGTTACTTTTATTCCATCAAATAAATGTATTTTTTAAAAAATTTTCTTCATTTACAAAATGTTGCTAAAGTTAGGAAAGAATGGAAAAGAAGAAAAAAAGAGAGAAAGGTAATAATGAACAGGAGAATTGATGTGTCTCTGGTTTTCTGCTTGTTTT
This sequence comes from Marmota marmota marmota, assembly GCF_001458135.2. NCBI lineage: Eukaryota > Metazoa > Chordata > Mammalia > Rodentia > Sciuridae > Marmota > Marmota marmota. The sequence goes on from NW_025999932.1 coordinate 13,589,814, forward strand.
TAAGCCTGTTTTTATTTCTTTGGCTGATCATATAGGTAATACCCTTGAGCTTTTCATGATAAGGTTAAATTTTTTTTCTATGATATCCCAGTGTATACTTCTGACAATATGCCTTAAGTTTTTTTTTTTTTTTTTCAATTTTTTTTTTCAGCACAGCTATAAGCTTCTCTGGGGAATAAGTTATAAAGCAAAGATTTGGTACCATCTGTCTCTTCCACTTCGGAAAACTACAAATTATGTGCTTTGAGACATGAAGAAGTAAAACATTGATTGTATAGAACATTCAGTAGCAAAGAATGTATTGTAATTAACATGATAATCAACACGGGCCTTTCATTGGAACGTATTGCATAATCGAACATTCTTTATGATTTTGACAAATATACTTTACTCTCTGATGGGTTTTAAGCGGCTAGCGCTATTTTTCCTTTCTGGACACCAAGGTATACAACTAACACAAAGGAACAAAGGAAAACCCAATGGTAATTTTTAAATTAGCTATCAATTGATCTCACAGGAGACTCACAGCAGTTCCTTACACTTCTTAGTGCTGATTAGAATAAATCATGTTGGGAGCACTGGAAATCAGCTATGGTCTGAGAAATCCCCTAACACTTCTTACAGTCCCACACAAGCCTCATTTCTCATCCCAAACTTTTGCTTATTTATTAGGAAATAAAGAATTCTAGCTAAGACCAGATTTATAATATAACCGTTACCACTTATTGAGCACAAACACTGCCAGGCAAGGAACTGAGCATTTTAGAAATAAAACTTTAATTTTCATAATAACCCAGAAAGGTAGCTAATTTTATCTGCTAATGCACAAATTGAAACTTGGAGAGATTAAGTAGCTTTCCCCAACTACAGGAGCCATTAACTGAGAAAGTGGGATTTGAACCTGGGCTATCTTGTGCCAATAAACCATGCCCAGACTCATGCCTTTATGGTTGTACCTATTTTCTGATATTCTCTGATATGCCTAGGTGCCCCGCCCTGTGTTGTCACGAGGGGCACTGTGGTGGCGAGGGGGAACAGCTGTCAAGCTGAGAATGAAATGGAGAGGCTCCTATCATGTATACCTTCTTGGAGATTTCAGGGGAGACCTGATTGTCCTTCCTCCTTAAATTTCCATGATTCGATTTTATCAGAAATATTTTAAAAGTTTGTATGTTTTAAAATTAAAGAGTGCTTCAATGGGGAGCTGGGGTTGTGGCTCAGTGGTAGAGCGCTTGCTTCACACGCATGAGGCCCTGGGTTCGATCCTTAGCACCACATAAAAAAAGTAAGTAAACAAAAATAAAGATAATGTGTCCATAAAAAAAAAAGAGTGCTTTAATGGAATTATTTCCATTAAATCCATAGGTAAAGTTTCAAGGAGCATGATGATTTCTTACCCATGTTTCTTCATAATTAAAGAAAACCTTTCTATGATCTGGAATGTATATTACTCCATCTGAAAGGACCTAGTGATGGGTAAACTGAGACACAATGGCACACAGCGTCCCCTGAGTTCTAGTCTTGGTGTGGCCTTGATTGACACAGTCCTCTTCCATAAGCTGTACATCACATGCATGCCTCAGTTTAGAACAGATTGTTGGTGGCTGCCCATCCTGTGTAGCCCCCTGGAGATACTGGGCAGTGCTACTTCTCTGAACGCAAGTTCCCACAGTCATCCACAGTCTGTTTCAAAACTGAATTTCACAAAAACATGAAACAATGGAAAATAAAAATCCTCCAAGCTGCATCCACCAGGAAAAACCTCCCTTTACAAAGCTGTACTGTCTGTCTGGTCATTTTGATGTTCAAAATCAACCAAACAGGATCCCTGAGTTCTTGTATTGGACTATTTAAGATGTTTGTTGACTTCTTTAATTTTTCTGCATTTCTTTTTGCTTGGTCTTCAAATTTTAAAAGACCTCCATCATGAAAAAATGCGTAATATGTCCTTTATACATGGGTATGGAATCACCCCAATTATACTAGATATCTGGTTATTAATGTGGGAAAAGTTGTTTAAAGGAAATCATACAAACAATGTGTGGGCACCAAGAGACAGAGGGAAATAAAAGTATATAATGCTTCATAGACAGACCCTAATGAGTAAACAATATGGCTTTAATTCATCTACTCCATTAGGAAGGAGATATAAATGAAATCTGATGGGATTAGAATGTGTCCTTCTAAGCTGGTTCATCTACTTTAGACCTGATGATTACTGCATGAAGTCATAATTGTTTGAATTTAACCATTCTTTCAAGATAATATTCCTGCAGTACTTTATAACACTGTTACTAATTATTCACCATTCTTTCTGCCCAACACAGCCCTGTCTTTAAAGGGAATAATAAATCTTGACTGATAGGTAAGAATACCCTCAGGTCCCAGAACCGATAAGAACTAGAGTAGAGGCTTTTAAAAATCTGTTGATAAAATATTTAAAACTGACTGGGCTCGAAAACCACCAGGAGAGAAAATAGTTGGTAAATGATGAAAAATGTTAAAAATTGTCAATAGTGGAATACGCTTAATCCCCTTCCCTTTTCTTCACCACCTCTCGCTGTACTCATCAGGTCTCCAAATGCCAGCTTGAACCCTCTGGTCAAATCCTGTTTCTGGGAATCTACTCATGGAAGTGGCACAGCAGGCATTAAAGATGTCATTAAACCGACATCTGCTCCCGGACACATGAACCTTAAATGGCCTGAAAGCATATAATGTGCCATGCCAAATTAAGAGAAATAAAAAGACAGAGGCAATAAAAAAGGAACAAAGTAAAAATACATTTCAATGAAATTTTAATTAAATATGTGCAGGTGTGTGTGCTCAGACACACACATATGCTCAACTTGTTATAGATTCATAGCATCAAATTCAGAATTGGAACACCACAAGCTCAATTTTGATAATGACATATGTTTTACATTACTTTAGAAGAACTTATCCTTACATTCTTTTGCCAAAGTGTTATGTTAATTGTTGGTGGCATTTATACTCTGCAACCTTTGATCACATAGAGAAAGGTTCTCTCTCGTCTTCAAAATAAATCCAAATCTACAACGCTGTGAAATAAAGACTTTCATCACTAATATGTATCATTATCCCAAAAAAACTGAAATTCGTTTCTCAGCACTATGACCCCAAAGATGCTCTCAGCATCTCTGCCTCCAAAATACACTTGAAATTAATGGAAACTTGAATTACACCCACTGCCTCTATTTTTAAAAATATATTTACAAAGTAGCAAATTGTTTCCACTCAGTAAAAATGATGGATTATTCTACAGTGTGAAAAAAATTAATGAGCAGATGGAATACCAAACCATTATTCATTAAAATATTGCACTGGGTTAATTCAGCAAATAAAAATGGAGAATAGAGCAGATGGCCATTTATAGTTCTCTTGATTTCTTAAACTACTTCTTTGCAGCCAGAACTGCTCCTATATTTAACTTGAAATGCACAGCTCTTACCATATGCACAGTAAGCAAGCATTCATGTGACCTCATAAACTTTTCATATAAAACAGCAATGATTTTTATGATTTAGTTAAAGGAACACTATATACTTACAGAGTAAGTTATTCCCATGTCCCCGATATTCTGGGGATAATTTAAATTTCCTAGACTCAGTAGATCCTTGCCATCATTATTGGGTCTGAAGTAGGTTCAAGTGGGCACATGGGTAAAATTTCACAAAAGGAAGTGATCAGCTTTGTTATAAACTCTGAAGTATGCTTAGTATACCTAAAATTATTGCCAACTAGGTGGTATTTCTCTTAATACAACACTTTTCTTTTTTCCCTTTTTTATCATACCCTAATCCTATAAGTTACCACATTTTAAAAAATTCTCTTCTGGTATAGAGCAAATGGAACTCTCACGCAAGTAAATTGAATCAACCACTCTGGAAAACTGCTCTACGGGATCTATTACAGCTGAACACACACATACCAGCAATTTCACTTCTAGGTTTACATCTCACAGAAACACATAGCATACCTACAAAGGGCATGATGTGAATATTCATAGAAGCACTATTTACAAAAACTCAAGCCAGATAGAATCAATAAGGACATTTGGACATATTTATACAACAGTATAATACAGGCAGTGAACTACTGCGAGAAGCAACACAGGTGAATACCACAAATGTAAAGCTGAACAAAAGAAGGAAAAGGCAAGGGCACACACTGCATAATTCCCTTCATGTGAACTGCAAAGGTTGGCCAGTCTACTCTGTGATGCTGGAGGGTGCCATGGTGGTTGTTTTGTGGGAAGTGGGAGAAAAGGGGACAGTGGGGGGTTAGGGTATTTCCTCTGGGTGGTTCTAACTTGAGTACATCCCTCAAATGAATATTTCTCTGAAGCCAGAAATGGTGACAGACATCTAACAATACCCAGGACAGTCTCTCCCCCCAGTCCACAAAACATGATTCTAAATGAAACTGCAGTGAACTGAATACTTATGATTTATGGGCTTCTTAGTAGGCAGGACAGACCGTAGTCTTTTTAAAGTTTACTTCAGAAGATAAACAACCCCTATGAAGGAAAAAAAAAGTGCTCTGTATCAGTGTTAAACAAAGTTCAGAAATTAGGCCATGATTTAGAGCAAGATTATATTGCATCACAGTTAACACAGTAATATAACAAATATACTCTAAATATTTCTTCCATAAAGTTCTCCAACCTCCATGTTCAAATAAAGTCCTTAGTTGCTTCCCTTTGATACAGCTAACATGCTATAGAAGATGTACTCTTCCCTCCACGCATTCCACCATCCTCCTTTGGCCTAAAGGACCCTCAATTTCGTACGTGAAGTTTCCCTCTCCTCTGTGCAGTATGTGCCCAGTGACCTCAACACCAGTTCTACAGGTGAGCCGTGGATGATCCAGCCAGTGTTTCTCTTGGGGAAATGTTCTCACTGGAGAAGGATGAACCTCTGTCTTAGGAGACTGATCCATGCCCTGTAGCATTATTAGCTTTGACAACTATACCCTGTAGAGCTTTTAATTTTTACTGCATATATCATGGAGTTCATGATGGGTCTTTTCAATAAGACTGTGAACACAAGAGACCACATCATGTTCACTGTTATTTCAATCGAGCCTAGTGGTATCTAGGACCTGGTAGATTTTTCAGTAAAGGTTACTTGAATTTGACATGTATTCTGTAAATGTTTATTGAGCATCTCTATGTACCAGGCATGATTCTAAAAATTAGGCATACAGTGATGAATAACACAGACCAAGATTTGCACATAAGTGTCTCTTCTAGTAAGGACAAGAGAAAGCAGATAATAAGAGCAAATGGAGTAACTCCACGTACCCTAAGGGCCACAAATTAGGAAAGGGAATAATGTGATGTATACAGACTAGAAGAGGGAAAGCTGCTTCAGGGGTTCTCAACTAGTGACAATTTTGTCCCCAGGGTCACTCAGTGATGTCTAGAGACATTTTTAATTGACATAAAAGAGGACATCTAGTGGGTGGAAGCCAGAGCTGGTGACAGACATCTAACAATACCCAGGACAGTCTCTCCCCCCAGTCCACAAAACATCAACAGTGTCTTGCTTGAGAAATTCTACTTTAGTCAGTGATCAGGGGAGCCCTCTCTGAGGAGGTCCTGTTGGAGTTAAGACTTGAATAAAGGAGATCAGTGGAGCAGAGTAAGGGGACTGGGGAGGAGGGAGGAGGCACAGGAAAAGGGAGGAATCGTGGAATGAAACTGATCAAATTATGCTACGTACCTATGTGAGTACACCATAGTGAACTTCACCTTTATTTATATCTACAAAACAGTAATTCAATGAACTAAAAATAACTAGAAGAAAGGCCCATAGAATAGAGACACAGGAGCACAGGGAGGGAGGAGAAGAGAGTAAGGAGAAGTCCTGAGGACTGCAGTGGGGTCAGTTACATTCCATGCTTGTATGACTATGTCAAAATGAACCCCAATATTATGTATAACTATAATGCAGTAATAAAAACATTTTTTAAAAAGCCACATGAGCAAAGTTTGGAAAGAGCATTTCAAGCACAAAAGGCCTAAGGTGTGAGCTAGCTGACTGGCTGAAAACAATAAAGAGTAAGAGGGCTGAACTTGACCACTATGGGAGAGAATAATGCATACAATATGAAGTTCAGCAGGAGACACAGATCATTGCAAGGCAGAGTAGAGAATCTGAATTTTATTGTAAGTGTAAAGAGAATTCTCTGAAAAGTTTTAAGCAAGGAGGTGACATACTCAGCTTTTTGGAAATTACTCTGCCTGTTGTATGGAGAATGGCTTGACAGAGGACCAAGTGGAATACTGGGTTAGTGAGGTTCCAGAGAAACAGGAAGACCCCAATGCCTGCATGCATAACTGCCAAATAAAACACAGTTCAGTTAAATTTAGATTTCAGATGATCAATGAATAAATTTTTTGAGTAAATACAGCCCATGAAATCTTTGGTATATACTTATGCAAAATAATTGATTGTTCCTCTGAAATCCAAATATAACCGGGCTTTCTGTATTTTTATTTGTAAAACTTGGCAACACTGTATATGCATAAATAGCTGAATATCTGCAATATGCAAGCATGGAATGGCACATATTTGAAAAGTGAGCCAACCTGTTATATTTCCCAAGTTTACAATATAAAATGTTCTGCATAAATGATATCTATCTGTGGAAGAGGGATGTGTACAAATATATATTGTTTATATAGGCGATCAGTTAAGAACCTAAGCCATGTTGATATTTATATCTCTTTCTCAGTAGTTTTGCAATCACCATCCACCTTCAGGATATCACTCTAGTATTTCCATGAACACTGGAACATAGAAATTAAAGTGGTCTCCATGTCCCGTAAGCCATCAACTTTCTATTTTATGCCCTCATTAACCTGGACCCCAAGTCAAAACTCTTGGGGTAGGCTTTATGCTCATGAGTTTTATCTTTCTATATGAACTTATCATTTCCAAGTTCTGTCATTTCTCTGGAAATTTCTCTTTAAATTTCACCCTCCTTTACAGTTTCCATAGATCCACTTTTGATCTGGTTCCTGCTAACTTCTTGCATGTTTGCCAATTCCCTCTCTTTCATGTCACTCTCAGGCTTAAATCTTCCAATATTCCTTATCAGGGTAGAACTGATAATTCCTAAACTATATCAGGCCAGCAGATACCTTTAATTTACTGAACATATAGTTCAAAAAATTAGTTAATATTTAACATTAAGAGCATTTTCTTTCAAAACTGGGCCTTTGGCTGCACTGGAAAAATCTGTCCCCACCAGGTCTGATTTACCAATGGGTACAACAGTTGAAATTAAATAGGAATGTTTCTCTTTAGACAGAACACTGAAGTCCTCACTCATTTAGGTGACTTGGCTGGACTCTGATGTTTGTGACTATAATTGGACTTCACTTACACACTTTGACAGTCAGCACAGAAGACAGAGGTATATTCCTTCTCTGTCCACAGCCTCACTCCAAATTCTCAGGCCCAATAATATCTTGTCCCTGGCTTCCCACATCTCCAGTTATCATGAAAGCCTGAAATCATATCATCTCTTCCTTAATACAGATGTTTTTCTACATTTGGGGTTATTTTCAAAAACGCTGCTCATTACCTCGCTTTGCGTTCTGAGTCAGGATGTCTCCACCCTCTAAGTAGGCTCAGATGTTGGCTTCGCCCCACCAGGACTATGGTGGCAATGCCCTCTACATCTTCTATCAATTCTGGATATTCAAGTAGCACTCAGAAAAATAGCTGCTGCATGAGATGATTCTGCTGCAATCTAATCAGCATGTAAAGAGAAAAGTGGGCCTGGATGGGGTTCATTTTCCAATATTATACTAGCATGGTTGGAAAAGGTCATTTTTCCTGAAAGCAACTATGCAAAAAAAAAAAAGTAAGAAACAGAAACTAAACAAGCTCCTTTAAAGTTTCTGTTTAAAGTAATTTGATAAAGCCCCTCTATTAAACCATACTATCTCATTTTATTCCACAGATAAATTTGATTCTATGACCAATATAAACTAAAAATTTCATTCATTTTGCCCTTACTTCTTATGAGATTATTAAAACTCAGAGATCCAATTTTCTATCACTTTAGGAAGACATTATTTAAATGTTAAACAGGCTTGAAGTGAAGAGATAAAGCATTCTACAGATTTGTATTAAAAACATAAGGGAGTAGATGAGAAGCCTAAATTCTAAGAAAAATTGTCTAACTACATGAGCAGATACCAACGTCTATTTAAACTAACATGCAGAAAACAGTGAGTGTGAAATAATTTACTTTAGATATAGACCTTCAAGAGGAATCCAATTTAAAGAGAGAGGCCCCCAAACTGATATTTTTCTCAATCAAAAGATTAATTCATATAACAATTACCTTTAAAATTTTTTTAAAGATTCAAAACAAAAAAATATATGATTTAGTAAGAAAGCCATTTGCAGCAAGGATTAGCAAACAATCTGTTCTCCTAAATCAGTTGCTCTTGATGTATCATCAGGATCATGAGGCATAAAAATTTTTAAATGGGCTTACCACTGAGAACACATCCACAAGGTTCAATCATTTGGAGAAAAATTCAAAGCACTGAATAAAGTTGCAAACATGCATGGTTTACCTGCCTCTATTACAGAGTGGGCTAGTGAAGAAGAAAATGATAATGATGTAGCACATCTTCTAGGAAAGGCTCCTATATCGATGTGCTTGTGAAACTGAATGCCAAGTATATGTTACTTCTTCATAAATTTACATGCAAGTGGCTTGGAATATCCTTACTTATTAAGGATCATGTAAGGAAAAAAAAGCCCTCAAGTCAAATTGACTCTTTGGAGGCATTTTAGAAGAATTTGGGGGGGAATATTTATATAAAGACAATAGTTTCTGAATATTAGATTAGATCATAAAATATCATGTAATGAATAAAAGTCAAAGAAAATGTGAAAAAAAAATCACTAAACAGAGAAAATTAATTATCAACTCAAATGTTAGATAGTAAGTAGCCCTTAATTATCCATGAGAAATTACAGCGTTCATTACCCAGCACAGAATTTACTGATGTCAGATCATTTGCATAGAACATCATGTTAGCACTCAGAAGGGATTATAATGAGTGTCTAAGACCTCTGTCACTCTAGAGATATCACCAGGGGACCCCTAAGCAGTGACTCACTCAAGGTCACCCAACTTGTCAACAGAAGAAAAAGAACTAGAACTTAGGCTTTCTAGCTTAGGGGGAAAAAAAATACTGGTATCTCCTGAATTAGCTGAATTAATATTTCTCCCCAATGGCTTCTTTCTTAGTGTTTTGGTGGTGGTGGTGGTGACTTTCTTCATTTAAATGAAAAGTGTATGGGTCTCTTTTATGTGGCACTATCAAAATACCTGACACTGGGTACTTAATGAGGAAAAGAAGTTTATTCAGCTCACAGATCTGGAAGCCCAGTGGCATGGTGCCCGCATCTGCTTAGCTCTGGGGAGGGCCCCTTGGCTGCATTACAACACGAAAGAGAAATGGACAGGGAAGTAGCCATGTGCACAAAGGATCACAGGGCAACACAGGAAACATGAAAAGAAGCCAAGACAGACAAACTTGCTTCATAAGGATCCACCAAGTGATAATTAATCCATGCCAAGAGACCAGCATTAATCCCTTCCTGAGGGCAGTACCCCTTATTTTCTCTTAGTAGGCCCTATATCTTAGAGATTCCATCACCTCAACACCACCATGATTGGGATAAAACTTCCAGCACATGAATCTTTCAGGGCCACACTCAAACCATATTCAAATCATAGCATAAGGCTGAGATAATTACTCTACCTACTCTGAGAAAGTTTTGAGAGGTTAAAAACACTTTGGTCAGGGATATAAAAATAACCATATTTATCAAGTGTGGACTGGAAGATATTGAGCAGTGAATAGGATCAAGAAAGTCCATTCGAGGCACTTTTTAACCTCTCTTAACATCAATGAGCAAAATGAGGTTCAGAGAGGTGCTAAGCCTCTGATATTACACAGCCAGTCAGGAGCAGCTGCGGGATTAGAATTCTAAGTAGTTGGGCTGGGGATATAGCTCAGTTGGTAGAGTGCTTGCCTCACAGACACAAGGGCTTGGGTTCAATCTCCAGCACCACCAAATAATAATAATTTCTTTAAAAATCCCATGTAGTCTAGGATTCTTGTGTCCTTGAATTACATCTTCAGACTCAGTGGTCAAGAGCCCCTGAGTTTAATCCCCGGTACACCCCCCACCAAATAAAAGGGGCAAACACTTTACTCAATAGTTGGATATCGATGATTTGGAGACGATACAACATGTTCATCATTGTTCCTTGCAATTAGAAAACATAAGATGCAGTTTACTGGGAAATTTTTTAAGTATGAATTTGGGAAGTTGGACAATCTTTGCCTTAGAATATTGCCCTTGTGTCTTGAATATACTTGTTCAAATGGGCAGCACCAACTGCTCACAGACTTTAGAGTTAAGACTTATTTCAAGCACTGGATGAACCAACACACTAAAGATTCATTGATGCAGACTATCTGAGAGGAATAGCATATGAAGCTGGGGAAAGTGGATTGGTTTTTAAAAAGTCTAAAATGAAGTCCTTTCAAAGAAATACATATCAATTATTTTGATGAAAAAGTAAGCACTAAAATGCTGCCAATCATAAGTCCTATAGGGTCTATTTTAATAACTGAATAACTCATCTGTAATTAGCAGACAAATTGTTTATATGCAAATGGTATTGAAAAGCATTCGAAAATATTTTATCACATTGAAAATGCGTGAATCTTATTTAGCTAACTTCAGACTTCACATGGCAAACTTTTCTCTATGGATAGTGGAGAAGTAAGAAGCAGTCTAGTTCTAGTTACATTATCAAAAAAAATTCACTGCAATAAAGCTTTTAATACTGTAAATTGTGATGATAGTAATTCATTTTTATTCCTCATAGAGAATCGGTGAGGATTGTATTGTAAATACTCAATGGATTTTAATGGAGGTTTGGGCACTGAGGACAAAGAAGATGAAGGGACTTGCCTAAGATATAACAGCAATTGAACTCTTCAGCAATTGAACTCTGACTGCTACAAAGCTCCGCTCCTCCGCTCAGCTTAGGGGGATGAGCTCTTCAGTTGGTTTATTCCCAGCCTCTGGGTTTCCATGGCTCTTTCTGCACTCTCCTCTCAAACCAAAGGATCACATGACACGTGTGTGCCAGGTTTCAAGGACTCGGGATTTCCCTTCAGTGGACTGTTTCCACAGTTCATGGATATCGCCTGTATTCAGCATCTTAACTAGTTCTTGATATGTGGTAGGCACAAACTTACAAGCTATCTTTGGTTCCTTGGATGCAGTCTCCTAAACATTGGTTTAATTTTTAAAGGAAACCAAGTCAACTACCTGGCAGCCATTCTAGTAGCTAAAGAAAGTGCTTCTAATCCACCACTGACTTACCAATACCTGGACTAATGGATATTCTCTTCCCAGGCAACAATTACTGCAAGCCTAACTTTGGCAAGGATAGCAGAGACTACAAAAGAAGGAATCTTAGAGATTGATTTATAAAATAACAAAACATATGCATGATAAGGAAGTCTTTATGCTGTTTACTTTTTAATAATAAAGAACCTGAAATAGATAAACATACTTATTGTTTTACCACTAAAATCTTTTCACCTTATCCTATCGGTTTGTCAATATTATTACTGACTTTATTTACATTGCTGCAGATGTGATATGAAACATAGCTCTGTCTGAGTTCATAGGAATGAACTGTAGTTTCTTATCCTTTGTACATGATAGAAGGTTAATCTTTTTCATTTGAGGTGTGTACATACACAGGATGACCCGGCACAGCAGATTAGGTTGAACAAACTAACAACTTAACCAACATGCATGGAGAGAAGGGAGAACCAGTTTTAAATAATGCTGTGAAAACATAAAGTGAACATTCCTTGTATCTATCAGTCTCTTATTATCTAGATTTTTCTGCCTGATTTCTCATCATGTACATCCTCCACACTAGACCTCCTACATACTCATTTTGCTTCAGCAGTGATTTTCTTACTACTATAAATGATGTTCCCTGGCCCGAAATAGTCCCTTTCTCCCTTTTCTCTTCCACATACAGAATTCCACTCATCTTTGAAGACCAAGCTTATATATCACCTCTTCAGAGAAGCACCAAGTACACACACCCTTATCTGTGTTCAGTAGTACTCTGGTCAAAGCATTTCTGTAGGATTTGTGAGAATGTGCGTAATAACTCGATTAGCTTCCTTATCCATTAGATTGCACTTTCCTCTCTTTGCGTATGTGCTACATTTCTGTGACCCCTGGGTCACTGCACTTTCCTCTCCTACCTTGCCCACATGTTTCCTAGGGCCTTGAACACTGCTGGGCACAGAGTTGGTGCTCTTCAAATGCTTACTGACAAGCAGAGTGGGAGTGGCCAGGAGACTGCAGGATCTAGTGGGTGGTTAGACTGTTGTGCAGTGGAAACCCAGCCAGCTACACATTGACCTAAATCTCAGATCACTGACCTATGATTTAGGCTTCCATCCAGAGAGGGGACAACTTTGCTCATCCTTCTGCTTTGCTCTGCGCTCAGATTTCCACCTCGCATTAATCTGTGAAAGTAACTCTACCAGCATTGTTGAGGAAGGCTCTATTTTAGATCACTGAAAAACCTTCTTGTGGCATAATATTCAGAGGTGTCAGAATACAAATGATATTAAATATTAAGTAGGCAAGGAGGCATGAGTTAAGAAACTACAGTATAAAGAAGACTAGGGTCAAAATCAAGGCTGGAATATTTCACAGTCAAATCAGGCTGAGATGGACAAGTGTCAAGGGTTGTGCATGAATCAGAAGGATATAGACCAAACCAGAGCATGTTTATTGCTTAAAAATTCCTGACTCCCTAAAGCACCTATAATTATTCATTATTTATGAACAATACTGGAAGTGTTGTCATTGTGTATTCCTTTAAAATGAAACATAAAATAGTAATGCCCCAGTCTTATCCAAATCCTTCAAATTAATGATGCAGTTTTAAAAGGATCAAGGGAAGATTTAGGTGGACAGGCTTTGATAACCACACAGAAACAGGATCTGTTTTAATACCTGTCTCCTTTCCCCATCAAATTCTCCTTTTGACACTTAACCCACACAGAGGCTATGAAGTGGCTGACACAGCACAGAGAGCTGATTTTGATAAGCCACAGACTTGCTGAATGACCCCAAGCAACACTTATTTTTCTTTGGACCCTAAGTTTCTCATTTAAATAAATGGCCTGCAACACGAGATTTTTGTTCTTGTTAACATGAGTATTCAATCATTTCTATTTCTAAGGTTTATTTGACTTATCTTCCCTGTTATTAACTCTCTTTCAGAGGAAAATGTGCATGTTTATGAAAAAGCATTTGCAAATTTTAGCACATTTGTTAGATGCAAAGTGAGTTTATTTAAATTTCTTGTCATATGTGCCTCAAGCAATAGAAAGTTTAACTTCATACCAAGTATTGCCTCATGTAAGAGGACATCCAGAGGGTGCAGGGGTGAGGGTGGGGTCAGGGACGCCAGAAGGAACCCAGGTTCTTCCATCTCTCTGCTGAACACCCTTGGTCAGTGTCCATGCTTCTCCATCCTCTCTTGTCCCCCACTCCCTCCCACCTCTGGTCTCCCCTTCCCCTTCACTAATAGATCCCCTTCTACATTTTTGTTGTTGTTGTTTCCACATGTGAAAGAAATCATTTGATACTTGTCTTTCTGTGTCCAGCTTATTTCACTTAACATGATGTCCTCTGGTCCACTCATTTTCCTGTGGATGAGATGATTTCATTCTTCTTTGTGGCACAAATAATACTTCACTGGGTATACATAACACATTTTCTTTATCCTTTCATCTAGGCTGATTTCATATATTAGCTCTTGGGAACAGTGTTACAATAAACGTGAGTATGAAGGTATCTCTTTCATATGCTGATTTCACCTCCTCTGGACATACCCAGGAGTAGTATAGATGGAGCACATGGTGGAACTATTTTTATCTTTTTGAGGAAACTTTGTACCATTTTCCATAGTGGCTGTACTAATTTGCATTCCCCCTAACAGTGTGTAAGGGTTCTTTCTCTTCACATCCTCATCAGTATTTGTTATTTTTGTTATTACTTTTATTATTATTTTAGAATAGCCATTCACATTGGGGTGAGGTTGAATCTCAATGAAGTTTGGATTTGCATGTCCCTGATGGGTAAAGATATTTTGTAGTTTTTCATATATTTATTGGCCAGATCTGTTTCATCATTTGAGAAGTGTCCATTCAGATCATTTGCCCATTTCTTAAAATTAGCTTCTATTCTATTATATATTTTCGATATTCATCTGTCAGGTGATTACTTGGCAAGTTTTCTCCCATTCTGTAGGCTGTCTCTTCACTCTGTTGATTGTTTCCTTTCTGTGCAGAAGCTTTTTAATTTGATGTGATCCCATTTGTCAGTTCTTGCTTTTGTTCCTGAGTTATTGGTGTCCTGTTCAGGAAATTTTTAGCTGTGCTAATATCATCAAGTGTTTCCCTTATGTTTTCTTATAGTATTTTCCAAGTTTTGTGTCTTAACAATGTTATCTCATTCTTATTTCCAGAACAGAATAAATGTTATAAGTTGTAAACTGCATACTTGAAGATAATTTTTAAAATAAATGTATTTTCACAGGCTGCATTTATTGTATTTTTTAAGAAACTGAAGTTCAGCAATGTGGAATTCATTTCAGATTAAAGTAGGTTTTGATCAAGGGTTATTTGAGATATCCAGAACAAAATTTTCACAAAGGAAAAACATATATAGTATACCATGAAAATATAATAATAGCTGATATAGATTAAAATATATAGTATATGATATGTATAATTCATCTCCAAACCCAGTGTTCTCAAATAGGATCAACGTTTGAAATGGTAAATACTATGGTCTTAAAATGGAGTGTGTGATAGTAATGATATTCAGGCACTTAAATGTAAAAATCCAGAGTCCAATGGTCGTGTTTGTTAAGCACCACAGTCTGAATATATCTCAGAACATCTCACCATGCCACTGTCTGGTATTTGCAACAGCACCATAGTGAGCATCCTCATATGAGCTGTTATGGTTTGAAGTGAGGTGTCCCCCTAAAGCTCATGTGTGAGACAATGTAAGAAGGTTTAGAGGAGAAACGATTGGGTTGGGAAAACCTTAATCCAATCAATGAAATGTCTCCCTGATGGGATCAATGGGGTGGTCATTGAAGGGAGACAGGGTGAGGCTGGAGGAGGTGATGATTAGGGGCATGCCATTGGTGAGTGAAGTCTCTGTCTCTATCTCTCTCTCTCTGTCTCTCTGTCTCTCTCTCTCTCTCTCTCTCTCCTTTCTGATCATCATGTGAGCCACTTCCCTCTGCCATGCTCTTCCACCATGATGTTTGCCTCACAAGGAGCCCCAAGGAATGGAGCTGCCCTTCTATGGACGGAAACCAGGAGCCTCCAAACAAACTTTTCCTCCTCTAAAATTGTTCTTGTCAGGTCTTTCAGTCGCAGCAGCAAAAAAAGCTGACCAAAATACAAACCTTCTGAGCATATAAGTGGCAGCTTCCCTGTGTTGGAGATGGGGTACTGGAACTTCTGGATCATAAAATATGCACATTTATGGGGCTGGGGTTGTAGCTCAGCAGTGGAGCGCTCACCTGGCATATGTGAGGTGCTGGGTTCAATCCTCAGCACCACATGAAAACAAATAAATAAAATAAAGGTATTGTGTACAACTACAACTAAATATATATGTATGCACATTTTTCACCTAAAAAATTGCTGCCAAATTACCTTCCAAACTGGTTGTACTAATTCCTACCAGCTGTATAGTAGAGTCCTTATTGCTCTATATTTTCATAAGCACATGATAAAAGATATTCTAACTTTACCAGTCTGGTAGGCAAGAAATATATTCTCACTTTGGTCTTTGTATGCATACACTTCCCTGATTCCTAATGGGAATAAACTAAAAAATTTGCTTAAATGTGTATTAATCATGATAAACCACTCTACTTCTCAATAATGCCTAAATACTCTTTATGCTCATTTTTCTATTGTGGTATTCTCTAGTTCGTATTGACTTTGTAAGTATCATGTATTATATACATATAATATATATACATATCATATTAAGAATATATTCACGAAACATGTTCCAAATATATGCTCCTAGATTTATGTTTAGTGACTTGTCACATAAATGTATTTTTATTTTTTGCTACTGGTCCAACTCAAGGGAGTTTAACCACTGAACTATACCCCCAACTCTCTTTTTTAATTTATTTTGAGATAGGGTCTCACCAACTTGCGTAGAGCCTCACTAAATTGCTGAGGCTGGTTTCAACCTTGCAATCCTCCTCCTATTTTAGTCTCCTAAGTCACCGGAATTATGGGTATGGGCCACCACAACCAGGAGAGGTATTCAATTTTATGAAGTCAAATTCATTAATAATTTTTTTGTATAATTTGTGATTTACTATATGTATTTACTATATGTATTTGAGAGGGTCTGTGGGTGATAAATTTTCTGATCTTCTGATATCTAGAAATATCTTTATTTTGTCCCTACTTGTTACATAATACAGTGGGATGCATACAGAGTCTGTAATCCAAACTTACTTCTGCTCAGATATTTTCCTGTCTAATGAGAAATCTAATATTTTCATGTTGATGAGAAATCTGATACCCATCTGGTCTTCTTCAAAAAATCAGTCTTCTTTTGTTTCCTTTAACTCATATTTTCTCTTTATGTTTCATGCTATAAAATGTTACAATATTGTGGTTCTAAGTGTTTTTTCAAAATATTTGAAATTTAATTTTTGTTTAGCACTTAGTGGAATTTTAAAATTAAGATTTGTAGTATGGGAGGAAGAGAAGGTGTAGATAAAGGACAAGGGATGAAAGAACAAATAAGAAAGAGAAGCTGAAAGAAAAGAGAAAGGGAATCACTGGTACATTACAGATATACCAGAAAAAGGGTGGATAATGAGGCTAACCTTTAATGCGAGAGATGTAGACATGACGAACTCTGTGCACATCTGTTCAGTTGGTCTAAGATGCACATGTATCATACAGTTTGGTTTAAAAACTACATTTAAAAAGTTTGGGGGGGGGAACAGTATTTGGTTTGCCTGAGCAGCACAATCCAGAAAATCTATATATCAAAACTATACAGACTCGGCTGGGGTTGTGGCTCAGTGGTAGAGCACTTGCCTAGAATGTGTGAGGGACTGGGTTCAATTCTCAGCACCACATATAAACAAATAAATAAATAAAGGTCCATCAATAACTAATAAAAATATATTTTTAAAAAATATACAGACTCAACAAATGTACAGAGAGTTTAGGGATTCAGCAAAGTAAAATATTACAGGCATATGTTTAATAAGATAATATATTAATTATATGGCATAACAACCAGAATTTTAACATGTCAGTCATATTTTATTTTGTTGAATCTGTAAATCTCTGTGCATTTATTGAATCTTTGTAAGTTTTTGATTATGTAATACGATTGTTTCCAATTGTAAAATTAGAGAGCTCTTTGATGAAAAATTTCTGGGTTTTCCAAAACCCCAAAATTCACAAAGTACAATGGGATATAGTACTTATTTCTTCTGTTATGTATCCCTATATTTCTAAACTTTAAGCTTATAATGCTATTTTTAACTTACCAAATCTTGACATGTTTGTAGTTGAGTCTTTTTTTTTTAATTTTTTTTTTAGTTTTGGCGGACACAACCTCTTTGTATGTGGTGCTGAGGATCAAACCCGGGCTGCACGCATGCCAGGCGAGCGCGCTACCGCTTGAGCTACATCCCCAGCCCTGTAGTTGAGTCTTTAACCCAAATATAATACTATGCTCCACCATCTCCTTAACATGATATAATAACAAATTTGATGTAGGCCAGTGATCAATCTTTACATTATCATGACTCTAAATATTGTACACTTCTGAACCAAATCATTTTGTGTTTTTTATTCAACTTCCCTTCTTACAAGGGCTAATAAATAACCCAGGTATTGGAGTGGGACTTCCCTTTGTCCTTTCTTGTGCTGGATTTCTTTCCTTAGATTACATGTATTCCTCTTTCAGGGATAACTCCCTCATTTTGCTGAAAAGCATCCTTCAATAGCTTTCTTAAAATAGGGTTCATTAAAGTAAAATATTTGAGTCCTGAAAAAATTCTGTGTACTCTTTCACTTGAAAGAGAGCTTTCCTGGGTGTAGAATTCTAAATTGAAAATAATTTCTTCTTTTTCACACACACACACACACACACACACACACACACACACCCATACCCCTGGGCATTGAATCCAGGGACTCACAAATGCTAAACAAGTGCTCTGCCACTAAGCTGCATTCTCAGGCCAGATAGGGTGTTAATTTCCAGAATACACAAAGAATTCAAGTAACTTAACACCAAAGAAACAAATAATACAATCAATAAATGGCCAAGGAACTAAACAGACACTTCTCCAAAGAAGTGAATGGTCAACAAATATATGAAAAAAAGTTCAATGTTTCTAGCAATTAGAGAAATGCAAATTAAAACTTCACTGAGATTTTATTTCATTCCAGTCAGAATGGCAATAAATGTTAGCAAGGATGTTGGGGAAAAAGTGCACTCATACATTGTTGGTGGGCCGGTGAATTGGTACAATCACTCTGGAAAGCAGTATGGAGATTCCTCAAAAACTAGGAATGGAACCTCCATTTCATTTAGCTATTCCACTCCTCAGTAAATATCCAAAAGAGCTAAAGTCAGCCTACTACAGTTGCACAGTCATATCAATGTTTAGAGCAGCTTGATTCACAATGATTCACAATGGCTAAGTTATGGAACTACTATATATATATAACTACTATATATACCACATTTTCTTATCCATTCATCTGAAGGACACCTAGGTTATATATATATATATATATATACACACACACACACAATGAAGTATTACTCAACAGTTTAAAAAAAGAATGATTTTATAACATTTGCCACTAAACGGATGGATCTGGAGACTATCATGCTCAGTGAAATAAGCCAGTCCCCCAAAACCAAAGGTATAGTGCTTTCACTGACATGTGGAAGCTAAACCATAACAAGCAGGGGAGGGGAAGAATAGAAGTTCAGTAGATTAGAGAAAGAGGAATGAAGGGAAGGGAAGGGAGCTAGGAAAATGAAGGACAGAAGAATAAATCTGACATAACTTTCCTATGTATGTACTTGTATGAATACACCACAGTGAACTCCACCATCATGTACATCCATAAGAATGGGGTCCTAATTAGAATAAGATACATTCATGCTTGCATAATTATATCAAAATGGATTCTACTGTCATGTGTAACTAAAAGGAACCAATATAAAAGAAAATAATTATGTCTTATTGTTCAAGGGTTTCCTGCCTTGTCTTTTCAAAAAACAGGCTCATTCCTTTAGTACTAAAAAAAATCATTGAATTATTTATAAGAACTTTTCCTCCAGTCTGTTCTTTCTGTAACTCTTCTCAACTGAGTGCTAACCTTCTATACTGATTCTCCAGTATTGTCAGTTTTATTCGATTAGCCCTAGTCTTTTTTTTTTTTCTGGGAAGTTTCTTTGATTTTATCTTCTATTCTGTTATTTTTTAAATAGCATATATTTAAATCCTAAAAATTCTTTGACTATTCTTTTGATAACATTCAGTTCTTGTTTCATAAACACACCTTTCTAACTTCAGGAGAATGTTTATTATATGTGTGTGTGTAGGCGGGTATTTCATGTTTTGCTCCTTATTTGTTCTCTGTTCCTTTGAAATTATATTTTTTGGTTTGTTTGTTTTCACTATTTCATGGAGAGATTTTTCTCATGTGTCTCATCTTCATCTGTCAGTTCCCATTTAAGGCTGAGGCTTAAGAATGCTTACTGGTGAAGAAAAACAAAAAGCTCATTCTATAGATTGGAGGTGGCTGGTGAGCTTAGAGGGATTAGGCCACAATCTGGTCTTTTCTTTAAGATACCTACAGATTTCAGAACTTTGGAATCTGCTCTGGAGCCATTGAATTTGCTTCTCTGAAATTCCAATGAAGAGGAAATACACCTAGTTCCTGGTATTCTGGCAGCAAAGACCCTTTCATTCAGATTTTCAAGCTTCATTTATCTCTACTTTTAGGGTCCCATCTCTCCCATGACACTTTATAC
This sequence comes from Marmota marmota marmota, assembly GCF_001458135.2. Taxonomy (NCBI): domain Eukaryota; kingdom Metazoa; phylum Chordata; class Mammalia; order Rodentia; family Sciuridae; genus Marmota; species Marmota marmota. The sequence continues at coordinate 13,610,075 of NW_025999932.1, forward strand.
ACTAGTGTCTTTGTTTCAAACTTTTTCAAGAATAAACCACCCCCTTTGTGGAATGGGAGAAGGATTTTTGCATGTCTTCCATAGATGAAAAGGGGTCTGGGATTGCTGCCTGGTCCTCAATTCTACCGGCACGGAGCATGAAGATCCAAGTGCTGGAAATTTCAAAATCTTGGAGCAAACTGGGTCAGTACTCATTAGCACCCCGTTCGGTTACTGTTCATAAATTTAACACCTACTACTAGGCAAAGCTAAGCCCTGCACGTCCACTCAATTTCTTTCAAACTTTGTTCAAATCTTATCAGCCGTTGCCTCCTCATCTGTTGTCTTGGTTCTTATAAATTAATGCCCTTTTAACTTCTGTACTTTCTTTTCAGAAGGGTTTTAGACAGGCAGAAAAGACACATGTATGTGGCCAATTCACTATATCAACAAGACGTCCTGGTGCTCTCCGGTGGAGACCCTCTTCCCTCTGTCACATATGCCTGTGTGGGTACTGTATGTGCAGCTGGAATGTCACCATGGCCTCTGCCCTTGTTCCTCTGTCATTACCCATGGTAGTTAGTGCTTCAAATTTCTTCTCTCCACATACAGACAGATGGAAGAGAATGCTTTTGTTCTGAAAATACTTATGGAAAATAGATATTTTCCCATGGATTTAGAAGGAAATTTAGTTAATACAGGTTCTTTTAACAATTTTGTTTTATGTTTATTCTAGCAGCCATGTTTGAGCACTATCCCAGAGGTCCATTTTGTACACATTTGGGTTCCTAAGGAATACCTTGCTTGTTTCTAGGGATGAGGGATGATTCCGTGTAATGAAGTCGTCTGCCATTCTGTGAGTATAATTAAGAAGCCCTGTATTTTAGATGTGCCTACATCATTTCATAGAGAGAGCACACCCACATGAATTCTCATGACCTTATGCATTCTTTTTCTTTGTGTTTTCGTGTGTAGATCGCTTTGGCTTTAAAAGAGCCACTCCCAGGCAAATAGGGAGTTTCTTCTGGCTCTGTGACTAAACGATGCTTAAGCAGTATGCCAGTGAGACATTCATTATGCAAGGTGCAAAGGCAAAGCACCCAATGATCTGTGAAGGAAATAGAACTTCATCTTTGGTATTTTAAAAGTACTTTCCAAGACAGATTACAGCAGTTCACCACAAAGAGAGAGGGGAAAAAAACAGTCTCTAGTAATTTTATAAGACAAAAGGATAGCAAGTATGTACTGTCATCACTTAAAAACACATAAACTGCATGCAGAGTTTTTCCCCAAGTAAAGAGTTCTTGAATAGGTAGGAGAAAAGTTCTGCAGAATCCATCAGCCAGAAGTATTGTGCTAAATTGCCCAATTACTCATGCTCTGTGGAAACTTTCAAAATGCAGTTCACACCACTTGGTGAACTTGATAGTTCATTTTCAATTGAAAGGAACAACCAAGTAGTTTATTTTTCCTATTTTGGGGTGATGAAAAATGAGTAAGGTCATAAACTAGATGTGTATTATTATCATTTGTATCTGAAGGGGCTACAACCAATTATATTATTTCCTGTTTTCTTCCAGGCAGAAAAAAAATAGAGGCAGGAGAAGAGTCAGTAGGTATTTGCACACAGGCTGGTCATATGGATAGGACCCAGACCTCTGGCTTGAGGCCAAGGATGGGAGGAGGTTGGGGGTTAAGGGCTCATTAGCTCATTCCTCTTCCAAAAGCTGATGAACCCAGAATGAAACTGGGTCTAAAAGGATGAGTTTAGCATCAAGCTTGTCTCCCTGAAAACAAGGCCATGAGTAGGTCATTTCACATTATAAAAGGCTCTGACCGCATTTCACAGGGACTCCTTGGGAGCTACATGATGGAATCCTTGCAACGTGTACTGTACAGGAAGCAGGCAAGTGGGTTTGTTCAGATCCCTCCTTCCAGCCATACAACGGATCCCCTCTCTGAGCTGGGTGGCAGCTCCTGCTGCAATGTGCTCTAGAGACTGTGGCACAGAGTAACTATAAAGAGGGCCTTGAATCAAATGTATGATATGTCAAGATCATTGTAATGTTTTGAGCAACTAATAAAAAATAAATAAATAAATAAATAATAAGGGCTCAAACCTCCCTTACCTGTAGATGCTGTTTAATGTAAGATACTCTTGAGACCATGGCTCCTCTCCATGGTCCTTATTTCATTAATGAATCGACCTTCAATTAGCTTAAAATATAAGAATATAAAATTTTTAAAAAAAGAGGGCCTTGATTCCAGGCCAACCCGACTCCTCCAATCCACCCGTGATCACTTTGGTCTGGAAGGACTGCCAGTCACGACCAGTTCTTCCTTCTCCTTCTTTTCCCTATACACTTGAGGTTTTCCCTCAAAATTGTAGATCAAAGTGTTTTTCCCCCCTCCATTTCTCAATCATAAAGTAAACACCTGCACAAGGAGTGGTTTTTTCAACTTTTTTTCAGATGAAAGAAGAATGGTGTTCATTCCAAAGGAGCAAAGACCAAAAACATAATTACTTCTAAAGCAGAACAAATGCTGTTACTCTCTTGACCCCTGAGGTTTAATTTCTTTTAAAGTGTTTTTTTTTTCCTACTCTTTACTAACATAAGTGTGCTAAGTTCACTGTTTAAACAGGAGTGGGGTCTGGGGCAATGTGATGGAAATCAGCCTTCCCTAAGCCATAGCCAAATGCCTGTGTCATGGGAACTTTTTTATTAAAATCTCTCTATGTAATGACTAGATAGTTGACTTACTAAAAAATTAAACTGAAATAAAAAGAAAATATTTTATTGGTTGAATTGCCAGTTATCTTTCCAACCTTGGGCTTTTAAAATGTTTCTTGTAGCTGGACTCATGGCTCAGTCTAGCCTTCCTTCTGGGGCATAACTGGCTTTTTCTTTTCGTCAGGCCCCTGGAGCCTCATGGTTTCTATCTGGAGCCCCCCTCTTGGCATTTGCTGCTTCCCAGAGTTCATGAGTCACAAAGAAACATTTTTTTGTAGCTTCTGGAGCCAGCTTCCCTTACATCACTGCCTCTAGCACCGAGGCCTGGGATTTTTTATTTCTGGGTCAAGGACCCTGATCTCCAATCTAACCTCTCTCTTGCAAGTTGTATGCTCATAATGAGACAGAAATGATTCCTTTACTGGAACTCAGTTGCTAGGAATGATTTTTTTTTTAATATTATGATGCTGACAAAAAAAGAACCAACTTGCTCTGTTAGAGACCAGTGGCTCCATATTTTAAAACTCTTGAATTGTCAAACACAATGTGATAAGAATAGTATAGAAATGTATGGGACATACATATAAATGTACTGGGTAAGCATTATGTCTGATGGTCAACATATTATTTTTAAAGCAATACCATTTATTGAGCATTTGCTAAGGGTTTTGTTTGGGAGGCTTACTTCTTCTCAAGAGATAACACTATTCTCAAAACTAATAGAGTAGCATGGCCTGCACATGGCCATTACCAAGTGCTAACTATGCCTTTGAAGCCAGACAGGCAGACTCAGGATCGCACACCCAGCCCCTACACCAGCACCTTCTAGAGTGACTGGTATACCCAGACCTCTGGTTACACAAGCTTCAGGTGTGTTTCTCACTTGAAACCTGTGGAGGACCCAGGATGAAACCCACAGACCTCGCCTCGAGAATGTGCACAAAGGGATCGTAAATACGTGTGTTTTGACTAGGATGATAATAATTAAAAATGATATTGTAGGAATGATCTTAGGGAATACTGATTAAACCAATTTTATAAAGACCCCCATCGCCACTCCACTAAAAATACATTTTAGCATCTTGATGATTTAATCGAAGATTGCTATATTGCAATTCCCAGCTGCACAAAACCTATTCTCAAGCATGATCATTATAATCTCCTGCTTTATTAAACATCTGAAAGGAATGGCATAATGGTCCTTCAAGGACAGCTCCATTAGGAAAAAAAAATAGAATAATCGACAGTATAATGTGTTTAAAATGCTTTTTAAAATAGTGTTGTCATTAAGGTGATCAGCACCTGGGTTATTCGCAGTGAAACAGCCTAAGGTCGTGTTGATTAAAGAGACAGCTACACACCCTTTTCCTGGCCCATTAAATGAACCAAAGGTATAATCTACACCTATCCTCCTGTGTTACTAATGTCATTATAACCTTCAGAACCCAGTTAGGTATCAGTGCAATAAACTAGATAGGGAAATAGAGGAAAATGAGGAAGACTGATTTATTGATCCATAAAATACAGTTGACTACATATATTCTTACTTAGGAATTGGTTAAAATCATCCCACATTTCAGTTGGACACTAGAAAATCTGCCTTCTGAAGACAAGACAGATTTTTCTTTTTCAAAAGCATGAGCCCGCCATTATTCTTCATCTTTTGTTGCCAATATTACATCAAGTAATTAGAATGAATCTTGCCCAAAAGTTAATTAAGATTTCTCAATCTGTGTTTGAAATTACAGGTGTCTCCCTACTGGCCTGAAAAATGAATAATAAGGTTAATAAAACTTACATTTCTATTATGACTAAAGATTTACAAGCACCTTTTGAGTCTGATACCATTTAAAATTTTTCACAATCAACAAGGTTATGATACCATTTTTTTTATCAGATGAATAAAATAAAAATCAAATGCGCAGGTGACTAGACAGAGATGACACAGATTCCAAATGGTTCAAAGAGGATTCTAAGACAGATCTTAAAACAGGCTCTGGGCTCTTTGTACTATGCTATTTTTTTAGACTTAAAAGTTTCCCTTTCCTGGCACTTGCAATATTGCCCAAATTCTCCAGAACATTATTACATGCTTTGTAAATGAATCTGTAAATGGTTGGGAAAAAAGAAACTCTCAAGTCTCCACAGGCAGCAGGTAGTGATAACTGTTATCTACCTGCTGTGAGACTTAGGGCAAGTTAGCAAATCTCTCTAAAAGTTAACTTTCTCTTCTTTAATATCAAAATAATAGTACATGCCTGCTTTTGAGAAAAGCAATGAAATACGCATTAAAGGAACTCTCCCAAAACGTGACACTTAGAGCACCCTCGAATTCACCTTATTGAATATGCATCTCAATTTGAACATTATCAGAAGCTAGGTGACAATTGAAACTGTGAATACATATATTTTCCAAAGATGGGATTGCTGGAAGTAAAATAAATGGAGAGTAAATTTGGATGGCATGCTCATTTATAAAGTAGGACATTTTTTAAAAGAGCACTGGGTAGAAGACAGAGATAAGAATAAGAGCAAAAAGGTAAAACTAAGGACAATCAAAAAGAAGAATTTAAAGAAGAATAATGATATCTACACATATCCATCTAGCCTCTTGAAGATAATTGAACAACCCAGAGCAGATCAAGCATTTATATACTTATTTGCTCCTTCTACACTAATGATGAGCTAGCTATTATTGTTATTGTCATTATATAGAATAATAAATTGAGTCACAAAGGTGTTAAGCATCCTCCGCAAGGTCATATGGCTGTTCAGTAAGGAGCTGAGATTCAAACCCTGGCATTCTGACTCCAAAATTGGTGCTCTTGTGATTATACTATTCTGCTCCTAGTCTGAGCTGGGAATCAAGAGCAGCAGAGAGGTTGAGTGTGTACTGAGGACACCCAATCACTGAGTTACAAGATCTTTCCCAAAAGCAAAATCCACCTGAGTGCTCTATGGTGTGGGCACCATGGAGCCAGTGCAGCAGGTCCCTAAGAGCTTGGGATAGCCACAACATGACAAAGAGATTATTCTCCATGCACTTGCAAAGACTGTTGAGGGATCACTTCAGTTGAGTGGACATAGCCTACAGACACCAAATTTTCTCAGAAACCCAGTCTAAACCGTGAGGATGTGAGATATGGAAAGCTCAAGAGTCCGTGTTTGCCATACTCCCTCAACATCGCAGCACCATCCAGGTGTTTTCTTAGGCCATCCTTTGCTGTCCTTACTCATGAGCACCACCATTTCCACTCATCAATCAGTATCTTCATAGACACCTTTTTACCTGTTCTTACCCCACAGACCCGAAAAGTGAACCTTTCAGAACTGGCTCTAGTAGGAAAGGGTTCAGACTTAGTTGTGCCATTGTTATGTGACCTTGTATGAGATATTTAACCTCCTCCAAAACATCTTCACTTATAAAAACTGGTACAATAGGACCTATCTCATAGGGTACTTGCAAAGGTACAATGAGATTAGACCAGTGAGAACATCTGGCACTCCATAAACATTTGCTGAATCTGGACTTCAGTGATGAACACTACTTATGAACAGAAAAACTGACTATTTCTAGCATCTCAACTTTAAAGATGATCTACAAATTATCTGGATTAAGTAGTTTTAAAAAAAAATCAGATGTGACACTGGATAGAGGGCCATCTCTCTTCAGCATACCCAACCATGGGTCTTGACTGTAGCAGCCGCTGCCAACAAAAACAAGTGCAGCCGAAATATCGTGAGCCACTATTATATATCATTAATGTCACTTTTAGCATTGGAAAACTGCTTTTCTGTCATTTTAAAGTATTTTTTAGTTGTCAATGAACTTTTTTAAAAATTTATTTATATGCAGTGCTGAGAATCGAACCCAGTGCTTCACTCATGCTAGGCAAGCACTCTACCACTGAGCCCCAGCCCCAGCCCCCACTTTTCTGTCATTTTTATGAGTAATGACTCACAGAGACACAGTTGCAATTGCTGGCTGTTTTCACACAAGTGGGTGATTTGGAACACACACACACAAGTTGGACAAAACCTGCTCACCTGTATGTGCACTGGCCTATCCAGCCCCATCCATCGGAATCAGAACACTTTCAATGTTCCAAAGCAAGTAATTTTCTCAATTAGCCCAAAAGTACACCCAAGCAGGATATTTTTTTAATGGTCAAGGAGTGATTCCAGTTGACAAATTTAGATATAGTAAGTTCTGGCCAAATTTAAGTGACTATGAAAATTTGAACATGTCTATTTCGATAACAGTTTCTAGGAATGGATGTCTAAAAGCAGGTGTAAAAACCTAAATAAAACATGGCTCAAGCTGGAAAGGAACTTCATTTTAAAGTTAAGAAAATAAGGGTCCCAAATTTAATGATCTAACTACACATGTAGTTAGCACATACACACACAAAAAACAACAGATTTAAAAACCAAGTCTCAGGTACAATACCTGGTGGCTTGTGATTATACAGTAGGGAAATTATAAGTAACAGTAATGCACTGCATATTTCAAAAGAGATGGAAGAGAGGACTTTGAATTTTCTCAAATATATATATATATATCTGTCTCTTATACACATCTCCTATATCTTAG
>NW_025999932.1:13617404-13655366 GCF_001458135.2 Marmota marmota marmota
TTTTTTGGGGGGGTGGGTACTGGGAATTGAACTCAGGGGCACTCCACCACTGAGCCACATCCCTGGCCCTTTTTTGTATTTTACTTAGAGACAGAGTCTCATTGAGTTGCTTAGTGCCTTGCTTTTGCTGAGGCTGGCTTTGAACTTGTGATCCTCCTGCCTCAGCTTCCTGAGCTGCTGGGATTACAGACAGGCACCCACCTAGGAAATGATATTAAAGGTAAGAGATATGCTGATTACTCTGATTTGATCTTTATATAATGTTTTCATAAATTGAAACATCATGCCGTACCCCCAAAATAATTATAATTATGAGGTGTCAATCATAAATAAAAATAAAACAAACAAACAAAAAATCCCTAAAGTCTCTTTCCTTTAAGTCCAGTGTTTTTAAGTGTCACAAATATGGGGCATGAAAACTCAAGATTATTCTATTATTTTATGAACAATCAAACCTCTCCTATCCTAATACCAGGGAAAACCCAGCTGTACATCTCTCCAAATTGAAGAGCCTTAGGAAGGACATATGGTCAATAGTGGGTTGATCAAAATTCATTTCCATTGTAAGAAGAATCGTCCAGGCTCAACGAGCTAAGCTTAGGGCTGCCGGGACCTTCGGATCCTTCCTGAAACTTCCCATCCCTCCTTAATTCATTCACACCAGAGATCAAGATATTGTGATCTATGATGTTAACTTAAGGGGCTCAGATTCCGGAGAAATAAATTGTTTGAAGCAATTTTCCCACTGAAAAAAATCCAGATCTTATTGTCTCTGCTTAGTATTTATTGTCACTGACATCTGTGGAGACTCTGAGATGAGAATGTATTGTCTTCCACATCTCGATTCACTTCCGTTCCGTGTACTGTGCTCCGTGCAGCACTTGTTTTTCTTTTAAAGAGCCATCTGTTTAAAGTGACTTTATTAATTCATTTTGGTGTGTTTTTTGACATGTCTACAAATTACAGATCATAAATTTTCTAATAACAAATTGTTCAAGGAGCTCTAGGCGGAACCTAACGTGAGAGTCTAAATATAGAAGTAGTATTTACATCTATGCCCAAGTAATTCATATGTAATATAAACCATGTTTACCAACACCAGGAGCAAGCAGTAGACAGGCCCTGAGGACATAAAATACATTGCTGCTGTAGGTTTCTCATCCTTAGGCCTAGGGAACTCTGCAGGAAAGCTGTAATTTTACTCTCATTAGACATCTCTATCTTATCTTACCATTAAAAAAAAAAACTATCATATTTAACTTAAAGTTCAAGGAGCCCATTATTCTCTTACTGTAAACCATTTCACCATTGGTCCTAGAGAATTCACTAATACTGTTTATTTTCTTTTGAGAGACAAAAATTACATACATTTATGGTATACGACATAATATGTATATATAGAAATATATGCATATATATTTTGGAAGAGCCAGATTGAACTAATTACCACGTGCATTGTCTCATCTATTTACCATTTTTTTTGTAGTGAGAACACTTAAAGTCTACTCTTAGTGATTTTCAAGAATACAATGCATTATGATTAACTATAATCACCATGCAATACAGTAGATTCCTCGAACTTACTCCTCCTGAGATTCTCTATGTTTTGTGTTTAATACTATTAATTTGCAAATATCCACATAGCATCCCACTTTCCTCCAGATTATACTACTGTTCAATCTGCACACAGCCCAACTGCACTAAATCTCATAGTGCTCAGCTCTTGACAGGAAGTGCCTAAGGGAGGCTGGGACCATGGTGTTGGGCTAAGTGCCTGAGGTGGGCTGCTGAGGACAGAGAGGCACTCCTATACCCAGGAGCTGGTGGGAATGGGCTTCCCTGAAGACATACTGGCTCCTTCTTCCATCCAAGGTCCACATATGGGGTGACTTTGCCCAGACTCTTCACCAGACAATGAAAACTCAAGTTACTTGTTACAGTGAACATCGATTTTATTATAGCAGATACAGGGAACTTTTGTTTATTTTTAGCTATTCATATTCTGAAAACGGATATTAATGAATATATGTGCTTGTTGAGCTATGACACTCCTATTTATCTTAATTGCTGACTTTCGCTGTTCTATCTATAGTCCATTGAAAAATAGTATAGTTAGATAGATATAGGGATATAGGGTTTTTTCTTTCTTTCTTTCTTTCTTTCTTTTTTTTTTTACTTCTAATTAAGGAAGAACAAGCTGTGATACCTTCTCCATGAAACTTATCCATTGGCTTGCTGACACATTTCTGGTTCTCATTTATTCTGGATGATCATGCCTCTGTTTCTTTCTCCTGCTCCTTGTTTCCTTCTGTTCATTAAATAAGTATGAAATCCAAAGTTCTGACCTCTTTTCCCTCTGAGTCCTGAACACATACCCTGAGCTGTGACCCCATATTCTAATTACCAGAGCATGTTCACATATATCTTCAGCTAGCTGCCTAATAAGCTTGTATTTGTAGTTCAGTTTTTGCACTCATTTCCTAGCCTAGTCCAGAGCACATGTGTGCGAACGTGCAAGCACATGCATTCCATGACAGGCTCCTCCTCCTGACTTCCTGGAGCTGTTGGTTGTCCCAGCATTCTCTGATTCAAAATGGCAGCCATCTTTGATTCCTTTCAGTCCCTCCTCAAACTGTTACCATCACGGTACTTCGAGAAGTTGTCACAATTGCTGAGGCCTTCTGCCATGGCTTTCTTCAAGTTTCCTTTTAATTCACCCTGGATAAAACTAAGCACCTCTTTCAATGCATTAATCTTATTCATGAAAAATTCAAGAAGATTCTGGGACTACCACATGAAGCTGCAGTAACAGTAGAATTAATCTGACACTTAAATCTCTATTAAATGTGTATGTGTATCTGCACAAGGTTACCTTTACATTTGCAAGGTTACCTCTTCTGTCTAACCTTTGTCTACTTGTTCTTCTAAATGCCCATAAGGCTAAAGAATGCCTGTATACCTGCTTTATTTGCAGCTTTATCCCCTTCATCCATACCTATGGAAAGTCTGCCTTCTTCCAAGGCTCACTTTTAGTCAGTTTTTTCCCTGTAAAATCTTCCATGAACACTCCTGGGACCCCCTCTGTCCACCCACAACCCACTATGCATTCTGCACCACAACAGAATATCCATTCTGCATATCCACAACACAGCACCTCAACTTGTGCTTATTGTTGCCCTTGTCTTACCTTGCTATCATAACATCAGCCTCTTGGAGATTGGAAACTACTTTATTGAACACTGGAACCTTCCAAGTATTCAGCACAATCTCCTGTACAGGGTATGTGCTCAGTAAGCATATGCTGAACATTGAATGATGGGCATTTGAGTCCACCAAGAAGGGAAGAAAGGCCTTAAGTCAGGAATAAAGGATCATAATGTAATGCCAAGAGAGGAAATGGAAAATAAACTATACAGGTGGAGAATTACATGAGCCCCTTCAATGATGCTTGGAGTTACTATCTCCAGTAACCCCTGAGGTCTCATGCCCAAGAGGCCCCACTGGTTCCTAGCATCAAACTCGTCCTTTCCAGACCTTATCTCACTCCTCTCCCTGCAGTTGGACAACCCCAGCCCCTTCTGCACTCCAAGGGCATCTACTCAAGTTCTGCCCTAAATCCATATTTCATATCCATATTATAACTGGACCTCTTCTACCATTAAGCACCCCATTTCTAATAGCTGTGTTCTTTTGCTGTATGCTAAGGCTCCACCTTATTCATGTCTCTTGGCCCCCTGTCCCTTAGCTTTGGATTTTAGCTATACTTCTATACTTGAACCTCAGCCAGGTGCCCTCTACCTACTGAAGTAGCCTTTGCTACCAAATGCCTGCCTCCTATAAACCACTGCCAAATTCCAGCCATTTGTCCAAATGTACCTATTCTTCCATCACAGTGAAGTTCTTCCTTGCACTCTTCCTGGCCTAGATGACTAGCTTTGGCAGCCTCACTAGACTTTCTCCAAGAGTGGGCAGTTGGATGCATGTGTTCAATGCCCATAGCCCCCAGGAAGGAAGGGCTGAATTAGGGCCCTGGACCCTTCTCCTCTAACCCTTCTTGTTCTAGTTGACCTGGCTCTGACCACAGATGTGACTGTTGGTAGGAGGCCAACAATAGAGAATACAGAACCCATGTGCCACCTTCAAAGCAGTCAAGCTCAGCTGCTGCCCATGGCTGCTTCTATGCTGAGCTTATAAATCAGGATCCAGGACAATGAGACCTGCCCTTGGGAGATACTATAAAGCCATGGTTAGAGAAATACAAAAAAGCTTCAGAAAAGCAAAACACTTTAAAGAGGAAAGACATTGAAACTATCATCATAGCCCTTTGTGCTTCTGTAATAAGTGTGTAGCATGCATCTAAGTCATAAATATCTGCACCTTCAATTGCTCTAAAACCACTGGAATAAACCAAATTTTATTTTTAATGCATGCAATAAACTTTTTCCCTAGGATATCCGTTAAGATTGCTTTAACTTTTAAAAAATAACAGCTGACTTATTCTGTATTCCTACAGCTCAGAATAAATAGATCAACTAACTTTAAAGTTGGCTGGTTTACAGTTCTCACAGAGAAGAGAAATTAAAGCCAAACTGAAGATAAAAAAGTAAGTATTTTTTTATATTTATGAAGTCTTAAAATTACGGAGCTGAACACACAAGGTCAATACAGAGCTGGCGGAGAGCTGAAGTTAAATATTTCCTACATTAGCTTTATTTCCTCAAGTGAGAAACAGCACTCAGGCAGGTGGTGGTCAAGCTTAGCAGTAGGCGGACAAGGGACTATGTTCTGATGCCCTGGGCAAACTCTGCATACTGAGTCAACCTCTACGGTTAAATCCCCAGCCCGAGGCTCTGGCCAACATCCCTAAAGCCAACCCTCATGGACAATTATTACGTGTCAATCAAAAACAAACTTTAAAAATGTCCAAATGCGAATTATGAAATATCATGCTCTCTGGAGCATTAGCAATTATGATGCCTTCAGTTTTTAATTATTTTGTATTTGTTTTTCCATGATTTGTGTTTCCTATTGCCTCCGCAGTAGGCTCCACAAGACAAGATCCTTGCTTTGCCTGTCAATCATCCCAGTGCTGAGCATGTCTGTCACATGACAGTTTCTCTATGAAAACTGTTGAATGAATGGATACATTTCTATTCATTCTTATTATGACCTTCTCTAAGGAACTCACCAACCATAGCACCTATCTCAATGCTGGGGATGGGGGACCTTGCTTGTTCACTAAATATATAAGGACATTCAAGCACTGTAATTTAAGGTGTCACTTTCAAAGGAAACATATTATTTTATCACTTGGAGAACCTGTCTCCAAAGCATAAGAAAGAATATTAATCTTCCTGATATTTGTCTCTTTGATCACTAAATTTATTAACATTTAATTGTCTTGAATCTGAATTTAGTTTCCAGGAAGCTCCAATGAATTAGCATACTCTGAATAAATCCTTGTAAGATATTAGTTTTTGATCTCAAAGGATAGTTAATTTAGGTTGTTTACATGACAGATTTGGACAGAGTTAAAGGTTAAGTTCTACCTATGAAGTCTAAATATAACTGAGAGCTGATATTAATAATTTTATAATTACTGAAACTATGGTTAGAATTGTCTAAATATTTCATACTAGTAGAAGTGTCATCTGAATTCTACTCTCTGTCCCTAGGAGATGACCTAACTTTTGAATTTTCATTACCCCTAAAATTATCAGCTTCAAAACAGCATTTATGAAGAGAAATTAACATAAACACTTAAATGAGGTTTTCTGAAAAGTTACTTGCTCATATAAAACTGAAATTCAACAATGAAATTGCTTACATTAATCATCCTTTCATTTACTCAACACATAATTATGCTAAGTTTGGGGTATACAAAAAAAAAAAGACACTGTCCCTATCATTAAAGGAATCTAGTGGGGGAATCAGTTTTCATTTGCTGATCTCATAAGCTCCTAAGCACTGTTATCTATGAAGATGACATGACTTGGTTCTGCATTGAACTGGAGTTGGGAGCATGTCTTCACCACTCAGCACTGGGTCTCTGCCTCAGGCACCTAACAGCAATGATATGTACTAAAGTGTGATGCCTTCAAAGGCCCTGGCTGCAGAAAGGCACTCATGTCAACAGAAACAACATGCAACGTGACAAGCAAGTGACACAAGAATGCACGTGTTACTCTACTGCTCAGGAGTGCCTAAGCTGGCCCAGGGAAGACCCTTCAGCTCAGAGTCCCCTGAACTGCAGCGTGGGTAAGGGTGTCTCCAGGTGCAGGTGCGGTGGGTAATTCAGGGAGACAGGGTGTCACATGCCAAGGCATGCAAGTGGAAGGACATGGCATGCTGCAGCCAGCCCATAGTGTCCTGGTACAGCTGGCAAGGAAATTTGAAAGTGCTGTGGACTCAACTGAGACTTTTCTTGAGCTTTCTCGTGTTACCCAGGTAAAACAATGCATCTGAAAGTAATCTAAGAGAAAAATCACTAATTTTTTTCTTATTAACTAATCTTTTATTTTCTGCACATCACAAAAAATTTTACCAACTGCCAGGTAGACATAAAAATCACTATTAAATTAATGCTGATTATTTACAATTAGTTCGTCAAAGGGCAGAGGACTTTTGACTCTATAATTTACAAAGTATAAGAGTTTTTTTATCAAATATTAGTATTTTGATTACTTTCAGGAAAACAGTTTAATGATTTCTGTATAAGCCTGGAATCATGTTGGAGCCACAGCTGTTCCTGGACATAATGAGGATTGAATATTCTAATCTTCTGTACTCTGATAAAGCCAGCTCCAAACTTCCAAACCTGATGCCATTCCCTTATCCCCCAGCTGATCCACTATCTCAACTGTGTACTGGAAAACACAAATAAATTAACACATGCACCCAGTAAGCAAGTAAACTGTAGTTCTCAAAAAGTGTGTGTCCACACTCAGTAATGACTGCTACTAAGGCTGTTTCCTTCTCTGGGATGAAACTAAGGGGAAAGGGCTGGAGAGGATTAGGCACAGCGGAAGCCCCAGGAGAGCCCCAGGAGGTCAATGTGTCAAACTCACCTGTGTGAGGAATGACTAAAGGCCAGGGAGGTTTAGGATGGAGAATGGTATCTCCAGGATAGGGGTGCAACTCAGTGGTAGAATGCATGCTAAACATGCAGGAGGCCCTGGGTTGAATCCCCAGCAATGGCAAAACCAAAAAGAGTTGTATCATTAGAGGAAGAATCACAACTGGCTTCAAATGCCTCTAGAGTAACTATGAAAGTTGGTTTTATGTGTCAACTTGACTGGGCCATGGCATGCCCAGAGACTTGATCAAACATGATTCTGGGTATCTCCATGGATTGTTGTTGTTATTGTTGGTTTTAGATGAGATTAAAATTTAAATCAGTAGACTGAGTGATAAAAATAGCCCTTCTCAATGGATGTGGACCCATCCAAATAGCTGAAGGTCCAAATAGAACCAAAGGCTGATCCTCCCTCAAGTAAGGAAGAGGTTCTCCTGCCTGGTCTGATGGCTTCAAACTAGCCATCAAACTGGCTCTTCCTGATTTTGCTGCAGGATGCAAAGACGTTGGCAGGATGCAGGACGTTGGCTCTGATGATTTTGGCTGAGTCAATTTCTTGTTTGATAGATAGGTGAATCATATATGTGTATCATATACACATATTTTCTCATCATGTTGAGAAAGGATGAGTTCCTCTGTGTAAACCCAAATTTGAATCAAAAAGCATTAGAAAATATTTTCAGTCAAATAGTAGGTTGGCCCGGGGTGGGAAGGAGGGCAGGGGTATAGTGACATAACTCTTCAAGGAAAAAAAATAGACAAAATCCAAGCAGACTGGATTTGTCCTTCGGTAAACATGCCACTTTTGCAACTTTTACACTTTTCTGCATTTCTCCTAAATACTGCTACAAGTCAAAGAGAATTGTCACGACTTCCTTGGGTGCCTCTGTGACAGCTTCATCTTTCAAGCAAATCTCTGGGATTTCAAGAAAGGATTCTCAGGCCTTAAAATACGCTATGGTACTGTAAGTCTTTAAGGCAAGAACAAACAACACACCAAGCAACACTAAGACCTAAAACTGGAAACTCCTTTGCTGTAGCAGGTAAACACATTACTCATTCACTGGCCAAACCTCAGACAACCTGCACAACAAAGAAAGATGAGGCAAAAACAATCAAGGTGGCAGACAAAGCAATGGGACTATATAAAGAGCAGAATTAATTAAAATGTTCTGCAGAAAGTCTTAAGTTGAATTCTCTCCCTCTGTCCCCGCTTCCTTGGGCCATTTACTTTTTTTTGACAATAAAAATACCACAATATTAATCTCAAGGAAAATTATTTTGTCATTTTCTTTAAGTTTTAAAAATTCAATAATAAGAAAGGAATACATATCCAATTAATATAGTACCTTGACTTTGACTCTAATCAAAAGTATTTATTGAAAACAGAGCTGCCTCCAGTGATTTTGGGGGAATAAAGAAATACTAGATGGTCGGACTAAATGAGCCTGAGGAAGGGATCTAGAATTGCTAGGAGCTCTCTCTGGCACCAAGCTGACCCTGCTGAGGGGAGCTCTTCCCCAGGTCTCTTTCCTCCTGTTCTGTTCAACTCTGATCTTGTGTGCAGCACTTGGCAACAGCAAGCCTTCACCCACTCACCCCCACGAGGGAGCACAATTGTTGCCAAGGGCACGGCGATGTCACAAGACTTTGAGACCTAAAACTCAGATGCTCTACCTTCTTTCTTCTGTAATTTACTGTTTTCTGTCTGGTATAAGGGCTGCTGGTCTACCCAGGGCATCTCTCCTCCTCCTGTCATTTGGGGGAAAAAAAAACTACATAAGGGCCACAGAGATGGAACAAGTGGGGACATGGCTGTCCCTCTAGGAATTTGCCTTACATGGTCCCAGGCTGATGCCGAAATACATATTCTAGGGTAAATGCCCATGGTGACTTGAGAGTTTATTTTAAATTGAATCTTTAATATGCAAATGTGAGATTCACCTGGGGCACCATAAGAATGAAATCTATCCTCCATCCTGACTTGCGCTCTTACATTAAAGGAAAGAAGAGTAATTTTTAACACACCCCTACAATGGTTTTATGCAAATTCTTCAAGCTAGGCAAATTATTTTTGTGTTAAAAATTTTCAACCCCATAAAAACAGGAGTGAATTTATGTGGCATTTTAAAATGATGTTAGGCACATTGTAAAGCTATTTCATCTCATTTATAAAGAAGAGTGAACATAAAAACAGGCCATGGCATAATTAATAGTGAAGTGATTTATAGCAACAACTCCTTCTCCATACATATTTATGTATTTTCTGTAGTCTAGTGCAAGTTCTTCCCCTCCAGACCCTCCATCCTTGCCCTTGCCACAGGAGAGAAATGGTAACCGGCAAAACCCACACAGTGAAGTCTACATCCTTTCTTGCACACACAGACGTATGCACACATTCACACACTCCAGTAACAGTTCTCAAACTTAGCTGCACACCAGAGTTTCTTAGAGAGCCTTTAAGAAATACTGATACCCGCAGTCCATCCCAGAGGTTCAATCCATCTGGGCCAGGGGGCAGTCTGACACACTGAGATTTTTTAAAGTCCTCAGTGAAGCTATATAAGCCTAGACTGAGACCTACTACACTAAATGTATTTTAAACAGATTAGGCAAAGCTATAATACAGAATTTCAATTGCCACTGTTATTAAAATCTTGAAGAATAAACTCAGAGACCTTGTAATAGAATTATTCTATTTCCACTTCATCCTGAAATGTATGATTGATAGCAAAACCAACAGATATCTCTTGAATACTTACCATGTTCCAGGCACAGTGTTAGACCCTAAAAATACAGAGATAAAAAAAGACAGGCCTACTCTCTCTGTAAGAGTGTTGAGTGCAGCAGATACATGAAGGCTGCATTTCCTCCTTCCAGTATCCCAGAGAATGTTCTACCTGCTTTTATCATCTACAGATTATATCAGGTGCATCTTGAAGTAGGTATTGGATTTTTCCACTTAGAACATCTTTTTAAAAATGTTATTATGAATACAGATGAAAACTACTGAACTCATATTTCTTTATAACAGCAATATGAACAACAGGTAATAAACTGATTTTGAAACTAATTAACATTTCAAAGAATCACCTGAAAGATAAATAGGAAACATTATCTCCTTGTGGAGGCTTGATCCTCTCTTCTAAAGTTTATGCGAGAAATAAAAGTTCAGCACAAACCGTACTTATCACGCTTAAGATAATAATGGGCTGACCTCCATCAGAAGCACTGCCTCACATCATCCTCCTGCCCAGGATGGCTGATGCGGTCTTGAGTATAATTTGAGATAAGCTCTAAAATATTTCCTCAGCTTTTCAAAAGAGTAGTTTTGGCTATAAAGGGAGTGCAGAATAGTAAATATGCCAGCATAGAAGGATGTCATTTAATTTCTCTTGACTATATTCAGCTGAGAAGTCTGCTCACAATGGTTTGATGAGGTAAATTAAAATAATTGCTGCATTCTTACAGGGGAGTACACGAGCACAATGAGCCGAGTTATCAAACTCACAATCTGAATAAGTAGACGAAATTTGAGTGACAATTGACTCAAAAGACAAACACATTTTAGCCCTACCCAGAGTCCACTGCAACTTTCTCATGGCTGACAAAGACTGCATAAATAATGCCGGCAAGATGTAGAGGGCATTATACAGAGACGTCTGCCACTCGTCTCCATTATATATTCAGCGGGCAAGGAGTACATCTTTCCATTTTTGAGTTAACAAAGACCCATTTGATTCATTCTAAAATGCCAGACTTAAAGGGAGTTGCTTTATTTTTATAATATTTAAATATTTCTTCTAGTACGAGCTTCATTTCAGAGAGATTCACTTGTGAATGTCTAAATAGGTTTATTTTTAAATGGCATTAAGAGCCAGATTTTCTCAAGTGGCCATCAGTAAGTGCTGCACCTTCCAGGCTAGCAGGAAACCCCCTGCCATGTCCTATCAGATGTTCACCTGAGTGTCAGCACTGCAGAAACTGCAAAATCACACACACGGGTGGGCAAGAGGGTAGAAAGACAGGAACCTAAAGCTGAAAAATACTCATATTTTGGATTTTTCCATATTGTGGGCCTCAAAGGAAGACTAGCCTAGTTGTATCAAAGGTCATAAAAATGATCAAAACAAAGATAATTAAGAGTGATTTACATTTTACAGATCTGTTCCAGCTCCCTCTTGGTCTTTTTCAATGGCAAAGTGCTTACCTCTTCCTTAGTTAACTTGGTCAACTTAAAGTTCTAATTAAGAATGCCTGTGATCTGCCCTCAGTTCTCTGGTACCATAGTCCTGTGCATATTTAAAGTAATAAACCTGCATACGCATTCTCTTTCCAGGTTAAATTCCTCAGTTCCAGAAATGGTTTAGGTTCTTCAGTTTTCAGATGCCCTTCTATTGCAGCCAACCTGCTTTGAATGCTCTCGGGTCCATCATTTTCTCTGCCAGTGAGATGGTTCCCAGGTTAGCCATCAAATTCCAGATTTGAGATATCCAGCTCAGACATCACTGGGAACATGCCCTGCCTTGTTCTGGGCACTTGTCTTTTGAAGCTGTGCCACGCTGTGGTTGCAGGGTATGTTCCCTTCTCCTCACGCCCTCAGGGTCTTTTTACATCAACCACTCTCAAGTGGAGCCTGGTCTCCCTAACCTGAACTAGTGGAGATAAGGTCTAGGATTCAGTACTTTATATTTATCCCTGTCATATTTCATATCCATGGTTGAAATACATCATTCCATCCTATTAAGAAAAAAATTTTGATTCTGTCATCTATTCTTGGCCTGTTGCACACTTTTTTTAAATAGCTCATATGAAGACATGTTTCAAAATTTATTTGCCATCCTTCATAGTCTGTGTCATGCACAAAACAGATAAGTATATTTCCTACGTAACTGAAGCACACTTTCCTGGAAAAAGAAGAATGTTACTGAAAGAGCAAAATAGATCCTGCAACTAATTCCCTTCATACGAAGACAAAAGGAGAGAATCCTGGTCAAGAAACTGGCTTTGCCTTAGATTCAAAAGAAAAGAAAATCAATTGCAAAGTTTCTGCTCAATATTTTTGTAGTTAAGAGATGGTCCATATGGAGCAAAGGTAATGCTTCCATCTTTTATTTCCCTAAAGATTTCCCTGTAAAGAGCAAATGGTTATAAACCAACAAGATTGGTGAAGTGGTTAAGTGATTTCCTTGCTGTGGGCAGGGGCATCCATGAAGACTCTGCTTCTCTTTCTTACCGTGTCTTTTCCCTGCTCTGGCTGTGTCTGGGAATTGTTCTTGGGGTTGAGTGCCTCTTTGGATTTGATAATTATCTAGTGGATGACAACCAAGATGAGTAGATGTTTTGCACCTTGCACTGGAAAAGAGACAGGAGGCAACTAAAGTCTCCAAGGCGCTTACTCTCCACTGAGTGAATTAGGTAATGAGCAATGCACTGCTTTAGGCCAGTGTGTCCCTGTGTCTGTGGGGAGGTGGGAATAGCGGTAGACTGCAGCCTGTGAGTGCTCTGGTGCCTCCCACTGAAGGGAGCCAAACCATGGATATGTGAAGAATCAAAAATCACAGCCCTTTTTCTTCCTAGAACTAGTTGTTTTCTGAGAGCAACTTGTTTACTTGATCATTTTAACTGCCTCTTTCTGATCATCAGAATGTGGCTCCCCATTAGAGCACAGACCACCATTGTTGTTGTTTTTTTCTCATTGTCCTTGAGTCTAGAATATCACATATAGAGGTTCTCAGCTATCATGTGTGGCCATAAGGACATGTTGAAAGACAGACTAAGATGGAACAGGACTTGAAAGTGGCAGAGAAAGAACCAAAAGAATTTTCTCTGAGAAAATACCTATTAAAAATCGACCTTTATTGCTCCTTTTCCTTTTAGTGCTTCCCTAAAAGAAAAAAAAATGTGAGTAGCAATCTTAGGAGTAGGAGAGGGACAGGGAGGCGGAGGTGAAGGCAGTCACTCACCACACATATCATACTGCAGAAGTTCATGCACAAGAAGATAGAACAAATGCAGGATCTGTGGTTGGGAGGTGAAAAAGTGACCAGGAGAGAAGCAAATGCCCCTAATCACATCAGGAATAGAGTCTGAGACTAAGCTCCCCTTTCCCAACATGCCAGAAGAGGTTGACTGTTGAAAGGGGAAGAGGCTGTTATTTTTCTGGATGATGCTTTTATATAACCATTAATGAAAGTACTGATGGGGCTAAAGAAAACCTTCTGGGTAACAGGACTCTAACACTTTATGTAGGGGTGCTTTATCAAGGAACTCCACCCGACCCCATTACCAGACTGACTTTTCCTTATTTACCACAGGCATGTCCATATCGTGGAAGAGCTGCAGGATCTCTTAATTAAATAAAGAGACCTGGCGTTGCTGGCTTACATCTTCCCCTTCACTTGCAAGGCTAGTCTTTCTACCCATAAACGTGAGGAACTAACTTTGTCATGTGTTCTTCTTAATGAGTCAGGGACCATGTCTTTCTTGTGTAATGTTCAACTATAATTTGTTAAGTGTTTATTCTAGAGGCTTTTTGCCCCTGGAGATCCTTTGAATCCAATGGTTTCAAATCTACACATATGCATAACTAATCCAGAGGAGGTAAAAATGTTTTGATGCAATAATACCTAGAAAAACAAAACAGGAAAACACTCTCAGAAAACAGACACGATGCCAAACTTTCCTCCTGTAATGTTATGGTTTAATTGACAAAAGTAAAGCAATGGCAAACTGTGGAGCTGCTTCTAAAGCAAATGGAATGATCAACTGCATAGTCTACCAAGAAATCCCTCTCATGAATAATTTAGCAGAGCTGGAGGTAACTGTATGTTTTGGGCTCCTTGGTGGCTATTTTGGATACCACTGTTGCAAGCCATGGCACAGAGGCCAAATATATTCCATGACAACACACAGCACTGGTTGATTTGAGGAGGCATCTCCCATTTGGCTCTGGGCAGACATTATATCATCCCCTTTTCAGAGGCTGCTCGGTAAAGTTATCATTCTCATTACATTCTCCATTTTTACAGCACCTGTAATCAGAGCTCCCGGGTACTATACATTGTTAATTTATTACAGTCATTTCAATTTTGCTAGTTAACTCTCAGATCCCGTTATGCGCTAAGCCCTAAAATCAGCTAGAAGAACTGACGCTCCTAAACACCCGAACCACTCTGCATTCTGAAGAACCACAAGACCTGGGTTCCAATATCAGTTTTCCTACTTAGTGCCTCAGGGACTCCAGCATGTCACATCTTATCTTGGGGACTCAGTCTTCTCCTGGATAAAATGTCAGGCTTAGACTAAATAACTCCTACGATCCTCCCCAGATCTGAGATTTTCCACTTCTGTATATCAGAGTTCCCAGAAATCTATCTGACATACATCTGTGCATAGGTAGAGATTAATCTGTTCCTGAGGTCGCTCTTACTCCACACTCTTTTAGTGCCTCATCCATCCTGTGCTGCCAGCTGCCAGCTCCCTGTAGGGGACTCCATGTCAAATCTAATTCCACAAGGTCCTCAGAACCAGAAATAAATAGGAATGCCTAGGGCTAATTTAGATGTCCTGAGCTAAGCAAAGAGAAGTGATTCCTTCATGAGATTTATTTTAGACCAAAACTGGTTTGTACAGTGCAGTGAAGGAACTGGCATTAAGTTACAAAAGCATGTTAGTTAGTAATTAATGGCATGGTTTAAATGTCAGTGTAGGAGATTATCCTCAACCAGGAATCCGTTAACAAATTTAAACTACAATGATCAAGGCTCCTTTGGCTGAGAAGGCTTGGTGTTATTGGGATACATGGGGGGGAGATTGAAAGACATCCCTAAATGCTTCCTGAACTTCACAGGCTGATAATTTTTTTTTTTTTATACCATGGATTAAACCCAGCAGTGCTTAACCACTGAACCACATCCCCAACCCTTTTTTTCTTTTTCTTTTTCTTCTTCTTTTTTTTAATTTTGAGAAAGGGTCTCGATAAATGGCTTATGGCCTCGTTAAGTTGCCGAGGCTGACTTTGAACTTGCAATTCTCCTTGCCTCAGCCTCCCAAGCCACTGGATTACAGGCATGTGCCACCACTCCTGGGAACATGCTTACTTAGCAGATAAAATGAATCCACATATAAGTGAAGGGACAAATTAGAAAAGGAAAAGAAAATGTGTTCAAGCTTCAAGCACATGATAAATACATGGAGTTTTAAGATAAGTTTTATGTCCAAGTGCTGTAAAGACATTATAATGGGCTTCAGCTAAAGGTAGAATTTGTTTTGGAAAGAAATAACTACAAAATATACCAGAAAGTACTTGGGAAGAAAGGCAAGGGGGTTGAACTGTTGTGTACCTGACCTGCTGGGCAATTTCAGAACTTCACCTGGCCATCCCAAGTAAGTTTCCAACATCATGTTACCACTAAAAGTTCTCTGTAGAGGTGGGGTTTTAGCCCACAGTCTCTGTCCCCTGCCAGGCCTGTCAACGGCCCATTCCTAACACTCCACTCTTGTTATTCATCAGACAAACCCTGAGAGTAGAGGAACAAAGTAGGTTCTCATGTGGAGAATGTCCAGTCCCTGAGCTACAGGAAAATACCAAGCACATTTATCATGTAGGCCACAAGAGAGAAGGCTTGGGTGGGGAACTGGAAATCAGAACAGCAGTAAGGTTTTGGCCAGGAAAGTAAAAGAACAAGTGAATGTGGCAGAGCATAAAGGGAGCCACTGTGCCTCTCTGAACCTAGGCTGCAGTGAGAGAACTCACCCCCTGCTGGCCAACGAGCAGCCAGTCATCTATTATGTTTCTCTTTTCAATTCTACAAATCATTAAAATGGTAAGAAAACAACAAAGAGCTATTTGAAAATAAACAGACTTCCAAATGAGTCCCTAAATGGAGTTGTGCAAAAGCCTCAGTTGGGTTAAATTTTGTAGTTGCTGTCATGCTAGATATGCATTTGAGCTCCAATTACAGTTTATAGAGAAAACTAGTAAGGAAGTGATGGTTGGGACAGTATATGAACAGATGGGTGCCTTTTCTCAATTCATAATTTCCCTATTTTTCTCTGTGTTCCTGTTTCTCAACCATTCTGCCCAAAGTACAAAGGACGTATCCTGTCAATTATTGTTTTTTTTTTTAATTTGTTTTTTTTCTAAATGGATGGAATAAGATCCTCAGTTAAACACCACTTCATTGAAAAACCCTGGAAAGTAAACCACTGGTATTCCCAGATATCTTACAACCCATAGAAATGCTGGAGCAGGAAAAAAAAAATGTTTAGATGATTCAAAAAGACAGAATGAGGAACTTGCCCAAAGAGAAACAATAGTGGAGATACAGAATCTCTGCCCACCCATGACTTCAATTGACTACTACCATCAAGAAACTGTGGATCTGGTACAAATTCCACTTAAAAAGTCAACCTGGCAAATATTCAGAGACAACATGATTTTTCCTAATTTAAGTCTCTAAATTTCTTTTGTGATCTAAACATTGTCAAAATCAATTTTCATGTCCTCAAATATTTCACTAGGATATTTCCTAATATTTTAAAACAAAGCTACTTTCCTCTCTCAAACTGTTAAGAGATTCATAATGCAAGAGATCTTTATAATTAATATATAAGACAAGAGTAAGTCTCAGTCATCACCTTTTTCCCCTCCAAGTATGATAAGAATTACTTCATAAATTATTCACATATTTAGCTAGAATGGTAAACAGCCTCTCATTCTACATGAATCACATTGTGTATTTGTTGTGTTTAGCAAAGTTCCTTTAGAATGCTGTTTTGATAACACAGAGGACAAGGCGCCTCCTGCCATGATTAGTGTTTGCTTGCCCTGTTTTGAAGTATGTAGTGCATGTGTGGTAGTTACATTTGCTTCATTTGCATCCATTATATGTGAAGCATAACCTTTAAGGCATGCTGGGCTTTGGAAAAACTGTAAGGTTGAAGAGAAGCATTTCTTTACTTCCCGCCCTCCCCCTCTGCTGGTACCCTCTTCCTCTTTTATAAAGCATCACTATCCACCAGCATCTCCCACTACAATGAATCTCTATCTTACCATGTGCTTCTGCAAACAGAGGAAGACTCTCTCCCAACACCATTTATAAAACAGACTCCTGACACCCAATCTATCACCAATAATTTATCAGTCTCAGCAATGGTTTATTTAATAGTGTCCTTATTTTTTTTTTTTTTTGAAACAATGTGAATGAAATTAACAGGTCCTGGTTAAGGCGATTTCTTTTCTGTCATGTTATAGTTAGCATTTAACTAGGTGAGTAGCACCCCACTAGTCATTAGGTATGTCAGTGGTTCAAGGATGTATGAAACATGTCCCTGACCTCAGAGGTGTTTACAATTTTTATAAGCTACAGAGAAAGAAACCAATGCTTGTAAGTAATACAGGGAATGGTTTCAAAGGGAGTCGTGGTGGGTGGGGTGTCAGAACAGAGGAAAAATTGCCTAAGAGGGAATTAGCATGGAAGGAGCTGTACTGGGAGCGGCAAATGACTTTCAGTTATAACCCCAGCAACAGGGTCTTGCTTAGGTTTTGGAGGCAAGAGAGAAGTGCTTTAGTCTAACTACCAGAGCAGGAGTGTTGTAAAGGCTGATCACATCTCAACCAGGGCAACAACATTTATTTACCTGATAAATGTTCAAAGAATCACTATGCAAACAGGAAGAGGCTAAAAAGGTATAGGTAGGTGAAGATGCCCTCCTCCAAAAATGGACCATTGGCATCCTTTGAAACCGGGCTACTTTGGTGGCCTCCACACGGGACAGTGTTTGTGCCCAGTATCTCTGGAGAAAGTATTACTCCTCACAGACTCTGAGATCCTTCCGGACCACAGTCCACCAGGTCGATTCAGGTTAACCCGACAAGATGTGAAGCGGGTGGGGGCAAATGCCAACCTGGCCCTTCCAGGACATAGTTTTCCACCTTGCACTGTCAACTGAAGTTAGCATCTTGGGCATCACCATGCCTCTCCCCTCCCCAAGCACAGATGGAGACAAGTCACAGTCTCCAACTGTCTAAAAAGAAGCTAAAGCCCCCAGCAAAGAATGCCCTTTTTATTTGATCACTCGGGATCTGTACAGGGTTTTTCTCCAAGCATCTCTGTGTGTGTGATGCATGCAGAGAGAGAGTATCTTGTTTTTATGTTGTCTATAATAAATTATAAGTGTAACAGCGGGAGCTTTTTCAATACTATTTGTAAATGCAGCCAGAGGCTATTAAGTGATTGGTGTATCAAATAAATATAATTAGTAAATAGAAAAATAACATGTTTGTAAACTGCCTTTGGAAATATGTGATTAGACCAAAGACAACGATTTCTGCCAAAGCTTCTAAGTGTTTCCAAGAGATACCAGGAAAATAATTTAACAATTTTCATAACAACTTCAAAAATTTTGTATGTAAATCTGAGAAGAAGGTAGAATATTTATTTAGTCCAAACACCTTTTGAAGGCTTCATGTTGAAAATTTAAGTATGGGGGCATGCTTAAGTGTATACCATAATTTTTCCAGGGGAGTTAAAATGTGCTTGATTATTGACTATAAGTTTTTAAATTGGCATTTGATGAGGTTAAAAAAGGAGTTATAAATACACCTCCACGTGCAGAGTGCTCTCAGGCTGTAGAGTTATTCTCAATTAGTAACACTTAAAATTATTCCAGCAAGTCAATCAGTTTGGAAGGAGGTGAACTCATCCTGCCCTTCCGTCTTGCTGGCGTCGGGAAAGGAGGCTTGCGCCTTCCCAGCAGTGTGCTCCTTACCCCTCTGGCAACAGAAGCAGACAAGCCCCACAAGCCCACTGATTCTTCCTCTAAGAGATACTTTCCATTTCCCCCTTATATCTGATTTCTCACACTCCAGCCTCTCAAACCCCAATCTATATTAATTACTCACTTCTATGTGTGATTTCTTGGTAAAGAACCTATGTAATGCACAGATTGAAACCCTACCAGGCATTCAAGACTTAGTTCTACCCATATCTACATAATTGAATCTTTTGCTAACCCCTAATCTTCTCATCCTTCATGTCCCATTCCTGGGCCACATGTCCGTTCCACTCCTGTGCATATCTCCACTCTCCAGAGCATTCAGGACTCTCCACCTACAATGGCTCACCCTCCACAGCCTGGATCCATTCCCACTCAGCCAGACTTCTCTACCCACAGCTGAGCAGGCCTACCCTGGAATCCTGTGCTTTCATGGACTATTCTGCATTTCTCTTTATGTTGCTCCACGTGTACAGCATTGTCTTTATCTTTCTAGACAATGCCAAGATTGGTGCTGAGCAAAGAGCATGTAAACAATGATGACGAAGGAGGAGGAGGAGGAGAAAGTGGAGAAGGTGAACAAAAACAAGGTGGCTAACACATCTTGAGTCTTTGTCATGTGGAGGCCCTCTGCTTACCTTGGTTAATAAATTATTGTACTTAAGCCTCTGAAGAAACACATGGGATGGATATGATTAAATACATCCTTTAATTTTTAATAAATAAAAGCTAAATTCCAAATAGGGTCAACATAATTATCCTTGAGACGTTGAACAGTGTGGTCAATGTTTATGTCTGGATTATGTTCAGAAACACAGGGTCTAAATCCTGTGATCAGACCATTTGATTGATTTTCATGAGCATTCATTTACCCATTCACTCAATATACATAAATTGGGCCCTGTCTACATGTCACATGCTTATTTCCAGGTTGTGGGGGGTAAAAATACATACATACATACATACATACATGGTCCCTGCCCTCAAACTATTCATAATCTTGCCATTCCCCAAGACTAAATATTTAGTCTTATTTTCCATACTTTGGAGCCTGGGGAAGAAGAAAGTGAGGCTGGAGAAAGAACATTTTAAAAACAATTGAGACCTAATAGTCATTTGGGGGGCTGGATAAGCAAGGCCTGACAGTGGAAAGAATGATGAGAAAGGGAAAATTGTGTGTAAGGGGAAAAAAAATAGATTGGGTAAGTGACTATGAGAGCACTAATGGAAATTTCTGGAAAAGCAAAGACCGAGTAAAGATTTCTGGAAGAATAATCTTTGGCCCCCTGGGGCAGTATGCTAAAGCCCATATTTATCTGTCCACAGCAGAGGTGTGAACGCCTGCAAAGAGCTCAAGGCCAGATCAAATGAGACTGTGCTTCTTCCAGTTTGGGGGCCTCTGGGGATTACTTTAATACTGAGCACTTAGTCATCATGTTTGATGGCTTCGGCGGCCTCATTTATCAAGGATCTATAGTTAAATTTAATTTTCATGTGAGTGGAGGACAGCCATGGCAGCCGGGCTCCTTGTTGCTGATCTGCCCCCGTTGATGTCTTCTGAAGTGGAAATGATGGATGCCACATGTTCTGGTCGTGATTAAATTTGCTTTGACAAAGCAGCATGGAAATCTGATTTTCAATAGACTTCTGTATTTCACCTAGTGCTGAGTAAACAGATACAGAGCATAATGCTCGCACGGCTGTCAGGCCAGTAGCTAATTCATTGTGCCCATCTAATCAGGCTGTCCATTAAATTATTATTTGTCAATAACATGCAGGATCATTTTTGAAACTCTGAGGAATGGGAAGCTTGTTTTTAAGTAAATAAACGTACATGGCTTGACAACATCTGGGGTTTTTCCAAGGAAGGTCCAAATAACTCATCAGTCTCTAGGTCTCCACTCCCTTGAAGAATCAAAACACCTTTTAAGAAGTTTTTAGTTTCACTTCACTTGGCTCCCATTGCAAACGCAAACAACATCATCCAATTACAAAAGAATGAAGCTACAGACATTGACTCTTGAGCTCCTCAGTTTATCTTTAAAGGAGAATGAAGCAGAAAATCACATTAAATATGCATCTTATGTTAGCGCTTTTAACCTCCTGCATGCAGACCCCTCCTGGAAAAGGCTTCCACTTTGGGGAAACACTGGGGAGAGCTGTCTCATCAGGTCAGCCAAAGTGCCAGAGTGGGTGACAGGGATTACTTGCTTCCTTTCCCCCCGTGAGGTCAACCAGTGCCTAAGTAAAACACCTCAGCTGCTTGTGCTGTTAGAAAAGGGCCTCTGTTATCCTGATGCTTTCCCAGGTCACCCAGATCCCAAACCTGGACCACTGTTTTCAGGACTTTTCCATCTCCTGAAGTTCAGAACAGGCATTTCTCACCTTCTGTGAGCACTTCTTAGGACATCTTGGGCTTCTATCAACACTGTCCTTTTGAACCAATCTTTTGCCCACCAGCCCAGAGTCACCGAATAGACTTGCTGATGGAAACCCCAGACCTCAGCTGTTTCATGATTGTTAAAGATCACAAGTGTGCAACACACTCAACAATCCACATTAGCAGCTCTGGAGCAAGTTTCCTAAACTCTCTAAGCCAACATATGTCCCAACATATTACTCATTGGGAAAGACATCTGTATATTAAAGTGAAAAAACAAGGATTAAAAAGAATAAAGTCTATGTGTAAGAAATCATTTTACCTCTTTCTAGATGTCTCTTGTGCCCCTCAATAGGAGCTCCCCTCTCTCAGAGAAATTGGGGAACCATTTTCAGCCTTCTTCCCACAGAAAAGGGTGACCACCTGGGGAAACCAGGCTGGTCTTTGGATGCAGCCCAGGATGGGTCTGACCCCTGCAGGGCACATGAGGGGTTGGGGTGTCTGGGATGGCCACCTGGTACTTATCCAGCTCACTGGCTCGTGGAGATAGGTAGGGAGAGAAGAGATCAGTAATAAAGCTGATATCAGACAGTCGTGCTCATTCCTGAAAAGTGGAGGGACTGAGGAGAAAAGCAGCAGGAACTCTGTGCTACACACATTGTCCCAACAATGATGACTGGTGCCATGTCAGCCACCCAATTTTTACTGGCTTTAAAAATCAAAAAAGTAATTCTTTGAGAAAAGGAAAAGTGGTGATGGTTTCTCTGCTGTGGTCTTATCTCATTTAGCTCTTACAATGCCCCGATAGGAAGGTAGGGAAGTAAAACCTCCATTTCGCCTGAGGAAATGAAGTTTTATAGATATCTGGTGATAGGCTCAAGTTCATAAAACCAGTAGGATCCAGAAGAAGAAGATCCAGGCTTTGCCATGACTGTTAATGCACTTCCAAAGCACAGCGGCAGACTGCTTTCTTACTATAGGTGCTCGTAGAAGGGGTGGGATCTGGGTTCTGAAAGTCTCTTGAATGTCTCAGAATATGCTTTCTGTTCAGCTTCCATGACCTCAGGCCACTTGTGCTACTTTCCTTACTCAAAAGTGTTTTGTTGCCAAAGCACTTGTGCCCTCAAGGAAGCTGGCATTTCCATATTGCTTGCTGTAAAGAGGCCCAGAGGTTGGCCCATAACCCTGTCTTAGACAGAAGGATGGTCCTGGCTGCAGAAGCACTAATGGATCAAGGTCCACCCTGTGCCCTGCTGACCTGCACTGGGAGAGCAATAAATACAAGAAACAGTTCAAGGCTTAATGCAATTATCACGAATTGAAATTTATGCTAACTAAATCAAGCCAACACACAGAAAAAAGAAGACGTTCCCAGAAAACTCTTCTAAACTTTGGGCCTGTAATGATCTTACAGGGACTTCTTGGAAAATAATCAAATTTTCAACATATGTCTGAAAGGCAAAAAAAAAAAAAATGGACATCTATAAAATCTGGTTTAATCCAAACAAAATTCCATTTTTCTAAATGTTGAATTTTTCACCAAGCCAGAAGAATTTGAATCTCACAGAACCTAACTGTGGAGACAAGGTAGGAAGAGGGATTTACAAATATTTTCTTTGTTGCCAATAAATTCATTGTTTGTTAAGAAAATGACAAACATAATGATGACAGAGGAAAGAAGAGTGAGTGGAGGGGAAAACTGAGAGATGGTTAGACTAGGGATAGAGACAGTCTCTGGCCAGCCCTGAATTATGCTCTGAAGACGATTAGGCATTTATAAGCAATGAACAATGATCAAATCCTAAGAAGCACTTGCTGGTCATGGTTGTAAAAGTAGAGATTGGTAACATCAGGTCTATCTCAAGAGAGACATAGAGGACTGATAGTTTAAGGATAAATTACCAATATGGTAAACCACAGCCAAGGCAACCAATTGGGATTTTATTGTACTAGTACAGGTGATTGATGATAAAGGTCAAACTGTTACTGGAAATAGAATAGAAGGAATAGATTTGAAAGACATCAGAAATAAAAGAATGGGCTTGGAGACTGATCAGCTAAAGACCATCTGTAGAAAGGAAGAATTAAAACAAAGTTGGAAGGCTTCTGACTTGGGTCACCTGTCAAACGAGGGGTTGTTCATCTTGGATTCACAGAACCTATCCCATAGCAGCACAGAAAGGTATATGCTCCGTGTGAGTTGAATGAGCACGTCCACTATCTGGTCCATGGGATTTCAAACTGCATTCCATGCCTCCCTGGGATCTGAAGAGGTGCTTCATGAACCATGATGGTGGGAAAGAGGAAGTTAGAAGGCAGTGCTCCAAGTCCTTAATCCAAACTTTATTTGCAAAACAAACAAAGCAACAAATTCATCATATTTCCTTGTCTTTCAAATTTCAAACTGTTTGACTGAAGATCAGGCCCATCTCTAATTTCTGGATTCTTACCCTCCATGTACTTGGGTTCATGTTATTCTTCAAGGTATTGAGACAAAAAGCACTTGGAGACCCTTGGTCTTACTATCAGCAACTTCTGGAATAATAAATGGGAGAAGTGAGCATTTCTTAACATTTGCTCTTAGATAATTAACGATAAGTTTGAGCCCATCTAAATTTATGCTCAGGAAATAATTCAATAGAAGAAAGCTGTTGGAAATGCAAATATCTCCATGATTTATCTACAATATTAAAAATAAAGTTAACTAATTATTTTATAAGCAAAAATAATAAATTTAATTATGCCATATCTGTTTTATAGAGTAATATGCAAACCTGAAAATGACAGTTATTATGATCAGGCCTTCACATGACAAAGGTTTCTAATTTGAAAAAACAAATATTGATGGACATAAAATGTAAGGTTATTAATGGTTGCAATTATATAATACATACATGCATATGATCAAAAGGTAGAAAGGCATACAGATAAATAAGAATGAGGTAGAATATTAGAGACATCTGAATCATCAGTAAGCTTCATAGGTTCTACCTTCTAAGTATATTCTACATTCAATTAATGCATACCATAACTAGCACAACTACCCTGAACCAAGATTCCTTCTCTAAAATAGAGCATCCCAATTGGCCTTCACACACCACCTCTTGAAATACATTCTTGTCCTCAGTGGCTATAGCAATATTCTACATAAAAATTAGATTTTATTGTACCCTATGTCTAAATTCTACCTTAACTTCCCATTATTTAGGGTACAACCCAAATTTTTACTGAAGATCAACAGTTCTCAACTGGGCCTAAGGGACTCTTTAAATCCCTAAAACTATTGAAGATCCCAAAGAGCTTTTGTTTATGTAGGTTATACCTACTAAAACCCACACTATTTGAAATTAAAACAGGAATAGTAAGAACATTAACTTATTAACTTGTTTATAAATAGCAATAATAAACTCATTTCATATTAACATAAGTACTATATTTTTATGATAAAAAATCATACTAATTACCCTAAAAAAATCAGCAGAAAGAATGTCACTGCATTATATTTTGCAAATTTCTTTAATGTTTGGCTTAATAGGAGACAGTGAATTATCTTACCTGCTTCTGCACTCAGTCTGTTTGATAGGTTGTTTTGGTTGAAGGATACATAGAAAATCTAGCTCCCACCAATTTAGGGAAAAGGGAAGAATATTTTAATAGCATTTTTTCAGAGAATTGTTGATAGATTTCTTTGGTACTATATGCAAACTTGGAAAGTGGTAGTGTCTTTAAGGTTAGTTATGACCCGAATTTCAGATGTTGTTATGGTAAAATACATTCATCTATTTCACACTTTGATGAATCTTTTACCCAGGAATTATTGATTGATTGATTGATTGGTTGGTTGATTGTACTAGGGATTGAACCCAGGGATACTTTACCACTGGGCCACATCCCCAACTCTTTTTATTGTTTATTTTGAGACACAGTCTCACTAACTTGCCAAGGCTGGCCTCACTTGTAATCTCCCTGCCTCCAGAGTAGTAGGGATTTAGTAGGGATTACATGCGTGTGCCACCACACCCAGTCCAAAAGTGGTTTTTTGACATTATGCATTGGTCACTGGAAATATCAGTGCTCTGAGTTACATAGAATTTGCAAATATGATCCATTTCATTACACGATATCAACAAGTCTTTGATTATACGGCACCTGCCAAGCTCAGGCAGGTTGATCTAGGTTTTTCTAAAACTTAACTTTCTCTTAAGTGTCAAATCTTATCATTAGCAACAAATTATATCCTTTGTTTTCATGGATTAAGATCACTTTTGAAGTAATAGATTAATTTTTGGTAAAATATCTACCAAATACCTGAATCTGAATCATCACAATTTGTAAGAGATTATTTCAAGTCAGAACGGTGCTTGGTGAGAAACACTGCTGGTGAATCTCACAAGTCAAATGTCCATTGCTTTTTCCCCAGGACAACCATTCTGTCTGGATAAGCAGCAGGAGTGCTTAATGTATACTTCCCATTTCATTACAAAGAATGGTAAGAAGATGTGTACTCATAGCTCAAGATTTAATGCAGTTAAACACTGCTTCCTCAAGGTCATTCTTAAGTGAAGCAGGCATTGTGGGTAGTGGTCCTGAATGGCAATGAAGAATACAGGGACCAGTAGAGTTTTGTGTCCCCGCCTTGATAGGCACTTGGGCTCTGCCATTGCTTTCCATCATGAGTGCAAATATTAACACAGTAAAATAGTTTTGACCTTGCAGACACCCCTGACAGTTCTCAGGATCCCCAGGGGTCTGTGAACCACACTCTGAGAACAACCCTGCCTTCCTCACCAAGGCATCTCCTCTCCTCTCTGCTCCGCCCCCACAGGCTTTCTTGCTACAGCTTGAACACACTGAGCGAGCTTCTTCCTGCCCTATCTGCACTGTCTCCTGCTGGCTGGTGACACATCTCCCCACCAGATCCAACTGGCTTGCTCCTTCTTTCTCTTCCCAGTGTGTGAAAATGATACCTCCTCCAAGAGGCCCTTCCTGATCCCTTATCCACAAGAAGCTCCAACTTTCCCAGTAGCAGGGAATTCTACCCCCTCCTGCTCCAGTTTCTTCCCAACCCTCATCATAACTAGAATGACATTATATATTTATTTGCTTACTTGTCGTTTATTTCCCTTACTAAAATATAAGCTCCATGAGAGTGAAGACTTTATTTGCCACTACAGCTCTAGTAAAGTACTAGATAAATATTTTTTATCTGACTAAAATTAACTTGTCATTAAAAAAAAATCTCCCAAATGCTCTTTCTACATTATATAATAAAGAAAAATCTTCTAAGTCAGTGTAGTCCAATAAAAATATAATATGAGCCACATATGCAATTTTAAATTTCATGGTAGCCACACAAAAAGATGAAAAAGAAACAAATGATTTAATGAAAGCAATTTAATGATTCCTCAATTTAACCCAACATATCTAAACCATCGATTTTGGTATATAATGAACATAAAAATTATCAGAGTATCTTCTGATTTTTCTTAGTACGTTTGAAATCCAGTTTATATTTTACATTTAAAGAGAATATCCATTCAAATTAACCGCATTTAAAGTGCTCAGTAGCCACTTATGAGTAGTAGTGAGTGTCCAGAAGAGCACAATTTAAGGCACTTATGGTAAAACTAGATCACACCACCTGCTTTTCCCACACTTAATGAACTAGTAAAAAGTATGGACAGTAATCATAATAATGATGATGATGATGATGATGATGATAGCAGCAATAATTATGCAGGGCAGCCAAATAAGGGAAAGCTCCAACTTAATGCCACAAGTTTTGCAAAAATGGTGACCATGAATGAAGCAGAAAATGGTGTTATATCCCAGACTTCAAGACTCCCCTGCTCCAACCTTTGGAAATGGTACTGGGGAGAGAGGGTGAGTTACCAGTCTAGAGAGGATTAGAACAAGGAAGACAACCGGCAGCCCAGCCCTAAACTATCACTGTTACATATCAGCAGAAATAAAGTAACTGCTGCACATAACACACTGATGGAGGCATCATTTTAAGTCTCCACACGGAATCCAGAGTGACCTTTCCAAAATGCAATTCTGATCATGCCACTCGCCTACTTCAAATCCTACACTGATGCATCTTATCCTCAGGATAAATCCCAGGCCACACATCACCCAGGTGCCTTGGGGTTGAGCTCTGTGTTCTCCCTAGGTCTTCATCCACGTTCCTCTTCATCTTCTCCGGTGTACCATACAGTTTCACATACCGAACAAAATGTAGTTCCCTAAATTAGGAATCCCTATATCCTTAGCTGAGCGACTCCATCTGCCCAGAATGTACTGTATCTTCCTTTTGCTTGGCTAACTCCAAAGTCATCAAATTTTAGCTCAGCAACTACTGAAAACTTTCCCCCTTCACTGAGTTTGTCTAATGATGTGTCCCTGTGTTTGCACAATGTCCTGGAATGCCTGTAGCTTATGCATCCACAGTGCCCTAACTGTGACTTTACTTGGATATCTTTTAACTGAAATACAAAATCCTTGCAACTGGGAACACTGTCTTTATGACAATGCAATCTTTGTCACCAGAGCCTAATACAATGCCTGGTTTAAGTGTATACAATCAGAAGTTGTATAATAAGCAAATTAATATGTTTAAACTTGCTGTCATTCACCAGTGCTCCTCACCTCATAAGTAAAATGGACATTATATGAGAAACCTCTTACTAAAACAAAAACATCCTAACTAGCCAGATAGTAATACTTGAAGTTCTTTCAAAGTCACAGATTACATCTGAAATAATTGATAGCAAAACAGATCATTAAAGACCTGAAATTAAACATGTTGTATATGTATGTGTTTAACATTGAAATATCAGGAAGTTGCCCAAAGCTTTTATCTCAAAATATTGTCAGTAGCTGGTTCACCCTGTTGGTTATTTAGATTAAAGCCAATCTTCCTGAGGAAGCTCCAGGGTAGCCACAAAGTTCAGAGTGTGTTGGAAATCATGGGGAGTAGGTAGTAAAACAGAAAATGGAACCCAGAAATGAAATATACCAGTCCCTAACCTCCTATCTCCATCTTAGTAGGTTTAAATGATTAACAGCTCAGAACTCCCCTCCAGATAAAATAAACTAAATAAAACATTTCACTCCCCTTTTTATCAAAAATTAAACAATTTTTGGAAAAGTGGTACTGGTAGAAAGAGGGATTGAGGTCAATTTTCCAATCTCTATTTTTCCTACTTGGGTATTTCTCATCCAAATGCCCTAAATTTAATTAATGTTGGAGGAAACATGATTCAGGTAAGAAAAAGTTTTTTAAAAAAATGAATTATTACCCTTTTAGAGGTTGGAAGGAAATATTGCCACCATCAAGTAAGAATAGGGTGTGTTATGGTGTAGATACAAAGTGCTCTCCAAAAGCTGCTGTACTAATGCAGGAACCTTCAGAGGTGAGATGGTTGGATCTGGAGAGCTGTAGCCTGATCAGCCCATCCAAGTGTGAATGGACGAACTGGGATGTCACTGTAGGCAGAGGGCATGGGGCTGGAGGAGGTGTGTCACGGGGCCTGCCCTGGGAGGGTTCACTCTTCCTGCAGCCTCTTCCCCACTCCCGCCACTTTCCTCTCTATTCTCTATTTCCTGGCTGCCAGGAACAGAGCAGTGCCCTCCACTGTGCCCCTCTGCCCCTCTGCCCCTCTGCCATGCTGTTCTGCTCGCCTTGGCTCCGGAGCCACGGAGTCAGCCCACCAGAGACTAACCTCTGCAACCAAGAGCCAAAATAGACTTTCCCTCTTCTACATTGTTCTTGTTGGGTATTTGGTCACAGCAATGCAAAGCTGACCAACACAGAATGTTATGATAAGGAATCATATGCAAACAGGAAAAAGAACTTAATTACATTTATCATTATAAATATACAATTATCAAGACAAAAATTCAAACAGTTAAGGATAACATTTAGAAGATCCATGTGGAGACAGAAGGAAAGGGCACATAAAACATACGAAAAAAGTTAAGAGGGAAGAGATTCAACCTACGAGAGCCAATATTGACTCAATAGAAGTTCCAGAGGGGGAAGGTTAAAAAAAAAAATGTAGGGGAAACATAATTAAATAAATAACTGAAGAAGAATTTTAATCAGAATCAAACTTAAAAGATACAGGATTTTGGCCCACCCTTTTGCAATTTCAGAATAATCGAGATTAGCAGAAAATCCTAAGAGTGAATACCCAGGAAAAATAAAATACAAAGCTCATCTACAAAGTAATGAATGTTAAACTTCTCCCGATCAACACCAGTGCTAAACGGCAATGGATGATGCGTTCAAAGGACGGAGTGGACAGGCCGTTTTCCTACAGGCCATGCCAGCCGGATTATCTATTAAGTGTGAGGATAGAACATTAATATGCTCGGGGATTCTTGGACTCTCAGGCCCCCTTTCAGAAATTATGACGATGATGGGACCTGTGCAGCTCACCTGATTAAAAAACACACCCTCAGTAAAAAGATATGAGCTGTCACTGCACAAAAAGACACAGAGGAACCTTAAATGAGTTTTGCTGAGTGAAAGATGTCAATCTGAAAAGGCTCCGTGCTGTATAATTCCAGCTATGTGGCATTCTCGAACAGACAAAACTGTAGAGACAATAAAAAGATCAGTGGTTGGCAGGCATTCTGAGTGAGAAGAGAGAAATGAGTAGAGGAGCATAGGGATTTTCAGGCAAAGAAACTGACCTGCATGATGCTGTGATGGTGTATAAATGACATAACACATTTGTCAAAATTCATAGAAGGCACACCGTATAAGAATAAACCTTGAATGTGAAGTGTGGATCTTACACACACACACACACACACACACATATATATAAAATCTCTCTCTATACACATATATATGTATAGATATAAAACTAAAAGAGAAACTGGGGGAAAGGTAGTGCAGGGGAATGCTGTACTCTCTGCTCAGTTTTTCTATGAACCCCAAATTGCTCTCAAATATGATCTATTATTTTTTTTTTAAATCCACAACTGTGCCCCCACCAGCCCTAGTAGTCTCTGTTACTCCAATCTATATTTTGTTTTTTCCCTCTATAGCACTCATCACTATCTACCATGTCTATGTTTTTAATTTTTAAATTTTTTTCCTGACTACAGTGAAAGTTCCATAGAGATAAAGATTTTGTCTGTTTTAAGCATAAGTGCATCATAAGAACCTACAGCAGTGTCTGGTACCGAATAGGCGTCTACAAAATAATCATTGTGTAAATGTAAGAACAAAGCAAAAAAAAAAAAAAAAAGTTTGGAAAAAGATATAAGTGAAAAATTGCTCCCTAAAAGAAGGTTCCCACAGGCTTGGAGAGAATCATCCACGTTGGGGCAGGCTGTAAGAAGAATGGCTGGACAGAAAGTGAACTCAGGAAAACAGTCATGTTGGAGATGTTCTTAACCCTAGTAATATGACAAAGTATATTTTAAAAACATGTTTATGAATAACTCCAAAATAAACAATTTATTCACAGAAGTCATAAGAAGTGAAATAAAATATGGCAAGCTTTTGAACGTTAAAGTCAAATTGAGAGCACACTGGACTTTTAAGTGTGGGAAATAGTCTGTCTCAAGGAGAAAGATGAGAAATATCAGCTTCCACATTTCTATAGGATCAAGCCCTTAATGAACTACATCTGCCCAATGATGAACTTACAGGCTAAGGACTTCTTAAATAATTATAAAACTTTCTTATGAACAAAATATCCATATGATGGTTTTGGAAGATAGTAACTTTATCTTGATAATATGAAAATAATGGCAAAGCTGATAAAATCTGTGAGTTAAAAGAAGAGATAGGGACAAGTCTAATGTGGTATTTCCTTCAGCTTTCATTGTGATGAGTCATAAAACATCACTTCAACTTGATGGAACAGAAATTGAGGTTCAAATAGATTATTAAATGGTAACCAATGGAATTAGTAAACCTAATAATAAAACTATTATCAGTTTGGAGATGCAGAGGGAAGACAAGAAAATCAATAATTTATCTCTTTTCATTTTTGAAAGGTCCAAAATAGCATCTAAATGTTCCAAATCAAGACAGAAATTATACCCCTATAATTTAGCATTATTCAGTTACCCACTAGCAGATCAAGACAGTAATTTAGTTGATGTTTAATGACTCACATAGGTGGGATATAACTCATTTGGCCTGATTTTAGAGATTGTGCTTGTACCCCTTACTTCATATCATTTCCTAAGTGACAAAGAAACAAATGGTGCCTCACCAAATAAGTTTAAGCCACCCAAGGGCAGAACATTTGTTACTCATCTTTATATTCCCTGCATTGACCAGCTCATTACTGTCTTGATCTGCTAGTGGGTAAATGAATAATGCTAAATTATAGGGATATAATTTCTGTCTTGTTGGAACCCAATAACTGTTCAAGGGTTGAAAGCAAAGCATCTATCCCTTTGATCCTCTGTCCCCCCAGTGGTAGGTTAGCCTCCATGAGAGTTCAGTTTAGATGAAGTCATTCAAAGTACAGAGACAAGACCTAGTCCCCCAAATGTCGGCCACACAATTTGGGGGAAGTGCACAGGTCACTAAGTGAAGCCATAGTCCTCTAGGAGGCACTATGAAATACTGTACAAATCTACTACCAACAATTAGGAAAAGGTCAGAGTTAATGAGAACTGAGACCATCAGCCATTAAGCAAGTGACTCGCACGAACTTAACCTTGTTTTAGACTGGAAGGTTCTCCAGGCTTTTCTCTGCTGCCCCCAAGAACACATGTTCTGAAAGCCAGGGAGAATGAACTCCATTACCTTGTGCTAAGTAAATAGCTTTTAAACAAGTGCTTTGTCATTTTAGACAACTTACCAATAAAAATGGTAAAACAGAAAGCACATATTTGGATCATAAACTCTCTCTCTATTCTAAAGTCTTTTCAGCCCAAATATGAAAATAAATGTTTTCTAAAGGCTTGTACATCGAAAGTATAGGGATAGTGTTCCAGAACACAAAAATCTGTTCTTTATAGAAATAAGTGAAATGATTTTAGAATGAATGCTGCTTCATAAAACATGAGAACTATAAGATGACTTTGAATGAAGAATAGGCATTATAAAAGAGGTCTAATAAATAAGAAGTTCAAAAGTGCTTTTAGATAATTCCTTTTTACCAGGTATCTGTTTTTAATAGGAATTATAAAGATAAATACTTAAATTATTGGTGTTTTAATCTGGACCCTCTAATGTTTACAACTGACATATCTATTTTATTACTCATTTAAGATAAGTAGCTACTTATCCCAAGCAAGCAATAAACAAGAAGGTTTGCAAAATTTATTTTTTTCCATCTTAGAAGGGTGGAGAGAAGTGGCAGATCTGTACATAGGTGATATTTTAGTGATAAAGTGATATATGGCAGATTAAATAAATAATACCCATTTTATGATTATCATGCTCTAAGTAACTTAATTAACCAGTACTATTCCAACTATTTCCCATAAAAAATGGAATAAGGATTAGTTTACAGGCATGCCCACTACCTCAGGTAAGCCAAATTTAATTAATATTTGACTGGTCTTAATCAGAGAAAAACTCAGAATGTTCTGGGTCTGACTGTTGTTTTTTTTTTTTAAAGAGAGAGAGAGAATTTTTTATTTTATTTCTTTTTTAGTTTTTGGTGGACACGACATCTTTATTTTATTTTTATGTGATGCTGAGGATCGAACCCAGCGTTCCACGCACGCCAGGCAAGTGCGCTACTGCTTGAGCCACATCCCCAGCCCCCTGACTGCTTCTATATTAATAAAATCTGTTTTATTTTAATAAAAAAATATTTAGGGGATGGTGTCTCCTCCAAGGAAAGGGAGCAAAATGATCAGAGAAAAGAGAAGCTTTATACCAGCTTCCTGGACCAGTAAAGTTACCTACCTTCTATGTCAAGGGAAATTTAAAGGCTCTGATTGCTGTCCCCTTCTCCTGCCCTCCAACCCAGATACAGACTGCCTCAGGAGGACTATATTTCTCTGCCCTTCTGTTGTCAGGATGGTCACATGATTTTTTTTTTGCCAGGAAAATGCTAGTCCTGAGCAAGTCTTCTCGCCCTTCTGGAGCTTGCAACCACTGCCATAAAAAGAGCAGGTCCCAGGTATCCCACTGGACCTAGAAGAGTAATAAATAGGTGCAGCAGACCTGAATCTCACTATGGCTATTCCAGAAGACCAGGTGAGCCCAGACCTGATCACTGAGCTCCAGACAACCCATAGGTTCCTGTATGAGAAGCAATGCTTCTGGTAGCACATGCACTAGATGTGGAGATAGCTTGTTACACGGCATTGTTGTGGCAATAGCTGAGGCTAACATTTAATCATTTTAAAAACTACAACAATCCACCAAAACCAGAGTAAGGGGAATTCTTTCAAAAGTGTTCACTGAGGTAATTCAGACAATGACTCTGAAACAATAGGGTTCTTCTGCTACTGTACCTTTTGCATAGGTAACTGAAAATACAAATTAAAACTTTATTAAAAACCAGTGCACATTTAAGAGCATTTAAATTTCAACAAAATGAGTCAGGGATGAAAAATGTTTTGCTATTTGTGACCACTCGATATGTAATCATTTAACAGATTATTATTGCATACCTATGAAGTGCTCAATACTGGGTGGGAAATAGAGATGAGAAGTATAGATGAAGTAAACAGAGCATTGTCAACCAAATAATAAGTGTTAGTGCTATTATTTTCCTCCTCCTCATCATCATCTAGATAAATAATAGCATGCACTATAATATCCATGCAATACACCACCTGCTAAAACAGAACTCTGTATGGCATTGCAACAGGAGAATACAACACAAAGAGCCCCTATCTGTCTTAGCAACTCTGACCAATGTCTTCAGGAGGTAGCATTGGAGGTGAAAGGAGAAGGATGAGTAAGAGTTTGAAAATACGGGAGCAAAAAAAGACATTTTAGAAATATAAGGGCACAGAACATGATCGCACTCAGCATGGGTAGGAAAGAACAAAGCAGAAGCAACTCTACAGAAAGGTGAACAAGGCTGTCCCTCAAGCCCATTGTTACCAAGGACCACGCTAACTCAGTGCCTCAGATTCTAATCCAATCCACATAACTCAGACTAAGAGAGCTCTCTTACTGGGCTCCATAGTGATCCACAAATCTCTCCCTTCAATTCTTACAAAGAAATCGCAAGAAATTCCATATATTTTAATTTCTATTAGAGCTGCATGTTAGCAGTTCACTCAAGTTGTCAAGTACTTGGTATTCATGAATGAAGGTTATATTATTCCTAAAGTTAGCAAGGACCCTGGTGAAAGAGTGTAGTGAGGGGCACCAACTGCCAAGCTCCAACCTCCCAGGCAAAGGTGTGCATAAAGATAGATCGAATTCTTGCCAATTTTAGAAAAGAAACTGTTTTTAGTGCATAATCATTGTTGCCTTGAGGTAACTCTGACTTTCGATCGCTATTCTAGGTTTTATTATAAATTACTATTAGTTTGCCTTCATCAGTATTAGTACTTTTCCCCTGAGCTGTTAGTAGGCAACATCACTTGCATGCCTAACAGAATTTCCAATTTAACTTGTCAAAAGTCAAACTCTTTGATTAATAGCTCCTCCTTGAAATAACTAAGTAAATAAATAATAGATGCCTTACTGGTGATTACTGTATCAGTCTGCTCAGGCTGCCATAACAAGTACTACAGACTGGGTGGTTTAACGAATGGAAACGTGTTTCTCTGGAGGCTGGAAATTCAAGGTCAAAGTGCCAGCGAGGTAGGTTTCCTTCTGAGGGCTCCCCTCGTCTCTTGGCTTGTGGTTGCCATCCATCTCCCTGTGCTCACATGACCCCTATAATGTGCACATGCAGAGAGAGAGAAAGAGAGGGATCTTCCTCTTCCTTTTATCTACAATCCAATCAGAATTGGGCCAACTCCTATGACCTTATCTAAACTTAAATATTTCCTTAAGGCCCTATCTCAAAAACAGCTGCACAGAAGATTGGGGCATTAACACATGACTTGGAGAGGGGGACATAATTCAGAGCATAGAAGCTACCTTTAGTAAGTGGCATCACCATTCACCCCAAAATTCATACCAAGAAAAATCCCTGAAATTAGACTTCTTTCAAACTTTTAGATCTCAAGTCCTGCTGGCTCTACCTTCAATATAATTAAATCCAGTGAATTCCACTCTGTTCTGTTCCCACAGCTCAGGTTGGAATCAGATTATTACAATTACTTCCCACTGGGCTCCCTGTCCCCATCCCCACCTGCCCTCTGGAGCCTATTGTCTACACAGAAGTCAGAGTGACCCTCTGAATAATAACCATGTCATACCTTTCCACTACTCAGAGCCCCATAGGCATCCTCCCCACAGAGAATAAAGTCCACAGCCGTACCATGCCCCATAGGTTCACGATCAGACCCTGACCACCCTTCTGACCACATCCCCCCCACTCTCCCCTCACTCACCTCTCCAAAACCACACAGTCCTTCCTACTCTTCTCTACACACTTCTGGAACATTCCTGTCTCATAGACCCAATACTTACTCTCCCTCTGCTTGAAAACATTCCCTCACAGAGTGACATATCTGTTTCTCATTCCATATTAGCAACACAATCTCCCCGAGATGTCCTCCTAAGAGAACCACTTTCTGCATCACCCTATTTAAAATATGTGTTCCCACAGTAGTTTTCATACCTTACATTATACACTTACATGTTTATTTGTTGATTATCTATCCACCTCCACTAGAATGACAGTTTAAAAGGAAAGTTCTCCTCATTCCTCCTCCTCTTCCTTCTTTCCCTTTTCCTATCTTCTTCTTCTTCTCCTTCTCCTTCTTCCTCCTTCTTCCTTTCCCCCCTTTCTCCTCCTAACACAGTATATTCCCACTGTTAAGAACAGTATCCATACCATACTATCTATTTAATTAATCAATATCAGATAAATGCATGGATTTAGGTTATTACCGTCTATGAGCTAGTCTTACTACTTGTACTTACTACATCATCATTTTAAGCTATAATTTTCCCATAACTGGACTTGACATATCTATGGGTATGTTTCAATTATAAACCACCCAATTTCTTAGTCCAAAATGGTGTTAATCAGTTTCCCATTACTGTAAAAATCCTTATAAGATAATCAACTTATAAAGAGAAAAGGTTTACTCTGGCTCACAGTTTTGGAGGTCCTAGCCCATAACTGGTTGGCCCCCTTGCTTTGGGCGTTTGTTGAGGCAGCACATCATGGAAGGAATGCCTGGTAGAACACAACCACCTACCTCATTGCTGAGAAGAAAAACAGAGGAAGGTGCCAGGGTTCCACAGCCTCTTTTGAGGGCATACCCCATGACCTAAGGAACTCCCACTAAGCCTCTCCTCCCAATTGCACCACCCTGGGGACCAGGCTTTTAACATGTGAACATTTGTGGGACATTTAAGATCCAAATTATAGCCTAAGTATACATGCAAATAGAAACATCCAATCTCCTCATTCCTAAACTGAAAATATAAATCTTACACTCCAATTTGCTCATGTGTTACTACGGTATTGTTGTAGTGATTTTTCCATTAGAAAGTAGAACATACGAATATGAACTTCAGATAAAATGTTTAAGAACCACTGTGTTAGGCTGTGATAGAAAAACTCAGAAAAAATGCTGGTGAATAATCCTTGGTAGTTACAAATAAATGTGCTCTTTTTTACACAAGTGTGGTTTGTGGAAAACAGGTCACATACTTTATAAATACATCTGCTATATAACACAAAACCCAGACTAAGATGAGGGGTGCAGAGCTCCTCAGACCACACACAGGATGCCTGTGCTGCACAGCCTGGAAGGAAGGGGCAGGGATCCTTGGCCTTGAGAATGACATCTAGGGTGGAGCCGCACAGGAGAGGTGGGTGAAGGTTCCCGAAGTCACAAGGACAGAACACAGTCAGGGAAAGCCTGCTAGAGGAGAAACCATACCACATATCTGTTCCTACTGAACATCCCCAGCTTTCCCTCGGGGAGACCATGACATAGACCGTAAAGGGAATGACAGAGACAGACATGCAGGAGCCACAGGACTGTAACAAGTTGTCATGACCTAAAGAGTCGCTCAGAGCCATCGAAACCCCTTCACCTCCTGGTCTGAAAGGAGGATCCCAAATGAGATTGATTGAGAAGATGTGTCAGACTGTTCCAGCGCTCGGTCACCCTGCTGCTTCACCAAAGGTTCTCCTTCAGCAAATAGCTGACCCCT
The DNA here is from genome assembly GCF_001458135.2 of Marmota marmota marmota. NCBI lineage: Eukaryota > Metazoa > Chordata > Mammalia > Rodentia > Sciuridae > Marmota > Marmota marmota. Next base: position 13,654,881 of record NW_025999932.1, read on the forward strand.
CACCACATGAGTCATCCTCTAAAAGGATCCAGGAGCGCAATTATGCATCAAATCTTGAAGAAGCAATAAGCAAAGGCCACTGGGACATACATTATCAGGCAATATCTAAGGAACAGAAGCAGAGCACAGGTAGTTCTCTTTTGCCTCAGAGAAATTATAAACAGTATGATGGCTCTGAAGAAAAGAGCCCCGAAAGAAGACAAGAGTTCAAAGAATACGTAAGACAATACAAGGCAGTGAAAAGTAAGCTGGCAGAGCTCAGACAGGGAACAGAAAGTAAAGGCACATACAAAGTTACAAAAATTAGAATTGATACATTCTAATATACAAAAATATCACAATCATGGTGAAATTACATGGAGTAAAATGGGAATTGGCAAAGATTTTTAAGTGATTAGGGTAATGAGTACATACAAGAAAAAAGATAGAAATCCCTAAATGTGTATTATTGGTATTCAGGAAGAAGAGAACGGGTGGGGGGGGGGG
>NW_025999932.1:13655712-13662363 GCF_001458135.2 Marmota marmota marmota
AAAGTTCAAAGATATGAAGGGAAAAAAACTTCCCTGAAATAAAGATTCGAATCCTTAGATCTTGATCCAGAAAAAAGTGCACAGAAAGATCAAGGCCAAAGTACATTGTGGAAAGTCACTGAACTTCAAGGGTAAGGAGAGGTACAATAGATATCTAATAAAGGAGGGTGAAGAAAGGCATTTAAAAGGAGAATGAAAGAGTTTGATCTCAGACTTATCCAAAGCAATACACCCAGCTTTGCATTAGTGTAACAGTCCACAGGATTCCAAGGGAAAGGAAAGGTTTCCTACAATAATTTTAGAATTATGCAATTAAGAGTATCAGAAAGATATTCTCGAGTTTATAAGAACTATGGGAAGATAACTTCCAACTAAGTTACCTTAAAATCTCTGAACAGCACTGTAGCTGCTTCTGTACTGGAAAACCTGTCCATAATGTAAGAAACCACAGCATCAACAAAATAACGAGAAGTTAAAGATCAGAAAAAACAGAGCAAACAACCTGTATTATTTATAGATGGTATAATTGTCCACACAGAAAAACCAATAGAATCAGCAGACAAACCACTGGAATTAATAAGAGGGTTCTGTGAGGTTAGCAGCTACAAGATCAACTCATAACAACAGTAGCATTTTTCTACAACCATGAACTAGAAGATACAAATTCAAATTAAGAAATCATTCCCAACAACAATAAGTTTATAAAGCTTATAGAAATTTTAAAATAATTCATAATTCCCTTATGTGAAAAAATTTTATCCCTACTGAAGGACCTCAAAGATATAATAGATGGTCTTCAGGTGGGAATATTTGATATGTAACAAGAAGTAATCAATCATTCCCTGACCAATTTAAAATGCAATACAATCACAATTCACAATACCAGCTAGATGTTTGGATTTTGATAAACTCATCTTAGAACTAATTTTATAATTTTGATAAAAATTCCCAAAACAGCCAGTTCAACATTGCGAAAGAAAAGCAAAGACAGAGTACTCACACTAAGAGATACTTTTAAAACGCTGAAGTCAATGTATTAAATACAATATGGCACTAGGGCAAGACAAACTTTATATGATAAAGTTGGTGCCTTAAGTCAATTGAGAAATATTAATTTATCTAGCAAGTATCATTGGTAAAATCAGTTCACTATATGGATAAAAATAAAACTGTATTCCTATCTAAGACTGCATACAGGGTGGACTTCAAACCAAAATGTGTGCTTTAGCAATAAGTTAAATATCAAAATGGGGAAGGAGCACATTATAATAACCTCAGAACAAAGCAGAAGGACTTCTCCCACCTGGGCCTCCTGGCACTGACTGGAAGCAGCTTTGATGGACTTGATTAAACAAAATAAAGTAAGAATTTCTGTTCAATTGAGGTTATTATCTGCAGAGTTGAAACAAACAAACAAATAAAAAAGATAGATTGAGAGATGTTTGTGGTCTATACCAACGAGAGAGTCATATCTAAAAAGCCCATGAATCAAAATCAAACAAAAATAAGAAAGCCCAAATGTACTGGTAGTTAGAAAAATTCAAATTAAAATAACATGGAGCCATTATATTAACGTCAGCAGGTTGGTAAAGTGGGAAGGGGTCTGATGTGGCTACTGGAGTGGAAGGCTGTGGAAATCCTGTGTGCTCATGATGGTGCTCATTCAGCTGCAGACACTCTGGAGCACAGACAGGGATTCATAAGGCTCTTTTTAGCCTTGAAAGTGTCCCATTTTGTACAATAAATTACACTGAATACTGTGCACTGGTGAAAGCATCAAACTAGATTATGTACACAGAAACAAGGAGAAAACCTAAAAATATCCCATAGAGTAAAAAGCAAGAAATTCAATGAGGTCCCTAGCACATGTCACATAAGGTAAAATGACACTTCATGCTTTACAAGAAAGCCAAGAGATAGCTCCAAACACACCAGAATGATCACCCTTGGATCAGGTTAAGATGAATGACACCCGAGAATAAAAGAGAATTAACAACAACAACAATAATAAAAGAACGATGCTAGTAATTTTTAAAAAGGGATTGCGTCACATGCACTAAGGAGCAGGAACAATGTATTTTTCTAGAAATGAGATTCAAACTGATATAGGGGCTACAGCTTAACAGACCCAGCCGATCTTGGAATAAATCAAAGCAAAAATGAAAATTGGAAACCCCGAAATAGAAAGACTTGAGCACTCTATTAATTTAAATAACCAATAACAATATTGAAATCATGGGGATGAATATTACCCAGAAAAGGGTAAATGTTATAAGCCTTGATCATGTAAAACATAATCATGGAACTAACAGAAATAGCAGGTGGAGACTATCAAGGGGTAAAATTATTCTGACCTCCTCATCTTTCAGAGCAGAAAATCAATAGATAAGTTTAAATTTCAAAAGTGATGGCATAGAAAGCACTGAGATTTCAACCTTTAAATTTCTTCATTAACTTTATTCTTAACTTCGGACACTTGCTCATCCCAACATTTCTTGAGAAAGACTTAGCTGAATTTCAATCCTTTTAGGTTCAGTAAGTCTCTTGTTAACTTCAAGCAAAATTCAAGTAGTTATTCTTAAAATCACATATATGGTGCCATAAATTTTAAAGTTATTTCAGTGTTATTTTCATTACTCTATCTGCTTAAAGCAACACATAGGATGACATTTGCCAAACGTTAATGACCACCATATCCAAAAGTGTACGTTCCCTTGCCTCATCTTTTTTTTATAATTTTTTATTAATATATGACAGCAGAATGCATTACAATTCTTATTACACATATAGAGCAAAATTTTTCATATCTCTGGTTGAATACAAAGTATATTCACACCAATGTACTTTGGATAATAATGTCCATCCCTTGCCTCATCTTTTATAAATGATTAGTTTTAAGATGCTGGTTATCTTTATACAAAAACAATGAAGTCATTATTACTAATAAAATGAGAGAAAAATATCCAGGACATGGTGACAGTGACTGAGACAGTTCTTATCAGCTATTAGTCCATAAAAGGGAGCAGGGTCCGGTGGAAGGAGAGCCATACCATCTATGCCAAGATCCCCAGGGTTCTTACATTAATTGCAGAAAATTGAAACCAAAATATTATTCTGCTTGAGACACTAGTGCACTAGTTGTAAAACCCTACATCCCCTTCCAGGGCTCAGAGCTATCTGCTTGGGACCTCAGAAAGTGGGAGCTCACCCGGAGTCTGGCCTTACTCCAAGGTTCATTACTGGGAAGGCAAAGCCACCATGGAGAGTGAACAAGAACGATGTCATATTCGTCATTAACCACCAGCCTGTCCTCTTTCTACTCAGGACACACATCATTACATTTTACATTAAAAGGTGAGGCTCACCAAAACAGTGCCCACCACGCACCAAACCGCCGTGCAGAATTCTCAAACAGACTGCAGCAGATCAGGCCTTGATGTCTGTCGTTATTTGAGTTAAATGAAGTCTGACATATTCCCACATGGAAATAGTAAGGAGAAACCTAATTTTTTTCAGTCTATTAAATTTAATTCATTGTGTATGTTTTCCTTCCTTATCAGCAGTTCAAATTAATTTTTTCTCATTGTCAACAGACTGACAGACTCACACATCTTTAAATCCAAGCACACAATATCTGCGAGGACTATCCATACCCACGGGTGTGGAAAACAACATGTTCGTTCCATTAGGTCTTAGCAGGGCTCTAACAATTACACAAAATAATTTATCCCTGGACGATCAGGTACAGCTGTAGCTAACTCCTCCTGTCAATTTCCATTTCAGCGGTAGAAATTGTGATGTTCTCCAGAGAGGAGTGATTGGTTTTCAGTTACACACTGCTACAGGTGGAAGTCATCTGAAAGCCAGGACGCGAGGACAGGGATCACCTGCGAGGCAGTGTGTTGCTGTCTGTACACACCTTACGAATGTGTACCCACTACAAGGACCATGGAATCAGTTTCACAGGGAGCAGAAATAACATGGCTCTCTCCATTCAGTGACAGCACTGAGCACTGAATAATAATCACCATCTAAGTGGAAGGGCAGCATTCTTTTGCAGAAGGACTGCAGAAGACGGTCCCTTATCCTGTTTAGAGATGAACATGCAGCAGACACAGCCTTGCAGGGTTGGGGACTCAAGGAAAAAAAAAGTTTCCTCCCTGGTAAACAGCATGTGGTGAAGACAATTTTGCCATTTTGAAACCAGGAGTTCCCTGTTTCAGAAATACTGATTTTGAAAATTAGTACTCATTGCAACATTCCTCTGCTTCAATTATTTTTTAATCTACAAAATGAGAAAGCTGATATTTCTTATTCTTACCTCTTAAGGGTATTTTGAGGACAAATGAAGAAAGAATAATGTAAAAGTGGCTAGAGCTTTTGGAAGAAAACTTCTCTGTTAATCCAAGCTGTTACTATTATTATCACTGCCAACTATACAGTGGTTTCAAATCCTAAATCTAAAAGCTTTTTCAGACATCTGTTATTCAAATCTTATGATTAAAAAATCTCTGCATTATTGAGCTCCTTATTAGAAGTGGGTAAACTGAGACCTAAGAAGAATAAAATACTTGCTCAAGGTCACACAATGGCAGAGCAGGTAAAGAAACAGAAATATTGATTTGGTGTGCAACATCTCAGACACACAGGCAAAGTGAAATTCAGAACCATTAATATCAGAGAGAGCCTGAACCAGCAGCTTTTACATTAAAAAAAAAAATCCAATTAAAAGCAGCAGTACAGCCAAAGTCTTAAAGAAAAGCCCTTTGCAGTGAGTGTATGCATAAAAGCAGTTTTCCACCATTTCCTTAGTCATATTTCTTGATGTGACACAGATTTTTTATTGAGAATAAACTAGAGATGTATATCTTTTCTCTGTGTGCTTATGAAAGAACTTTTCAAATAGCCACAAAAATTCCTTCATTAAATACCTAGAGGTCTAGCTCCATGGAGTTGTCTTGATTCGCAGTGCAATTTTAGAGTAATTGAAGGCAAGTAAATACATCTTCCTGCAAGTGTATTTCCCTTGATTTATTTAAATTCAAGTGTTTTTGAAGCACTGCGCATGTGTCAGTATTTCTCTAGGTGACAGAAAGAGTGTAGGGAGACGTGACTCCAAAAGACACGCTTGCGCTGGACATACCTCTGGCATATACCTGGCCACACTGGCTCCATCCCATGAACATTCCGTCACAGATTGAGACTTCTTCCCAACGCAGAGCAGCCCTGGAAGGGTTCCTCCCAGAGTGTAGGGCACAGCCCTGGGAAGGCGCGTCCCTCTGCTGACCCACTTGTGTTCTCATTAGTGCTTTTGAGTTTTAGTGGAAGCCTGCCTGTTCGTATTTTCTTGCATGTTTTTGATGGATTTAAACTGCAGCCTGCCCATCTTTAGGGAATTCTCCCATGTGATTACATGGAATGTAAAGCAGCAATTACAAAGGAATAAATTTGTTCCACATTAAAGATATTTTCAGCTGCTTTGGGAGATCATTTTGAAAATTTTGGAAATGTTTCCATCTTCCTGAAAAGCCCTTATTTACACCCTCATAGGGAGGGTTTCGCCAGAAATCAGCACTTGCGTGTGAAATACAGAACTCTGGGTCAGAGTTTTCTCATGGGGGTAATATTTCCCCAAAGTGGCAGGCTGAGAAGCCAGACTTTTCATCATTTATTACTTTTAAATTCTAACCTTACATTTAGCAGTTTCATCTTGAAACTCTGGAATCATTAATAAGAATCATGCAACAGAGCTTTTTACATTGCACACTCTTTGCAAGCTGTCCTATCAGAACTGAACTTTTAAAACTTGTGGTCTGATATCACAAGATAAGATGCCACATTCAAAAAGAAGGGTCTCAAGAAGGGAAGACAAGGTTGTGTTTAATTATGTCAGGAACTGTGGGACTAGCATCATGGAGCAAGGGTGCCACTAAAGAGCCATCCTTCTGTCCCATGGCCACCCTCCCCGTGCTTTCTCTGTATTTATTACTTTTAAATTCTAACCTTACATTTAGCAGTTTCATCTTGAGACTCTGGAATCATTAATAAGAATCATACAACAGAGCTTTTTACATTGCACATACATATTTTCTTTTTTGCCTCCCTATTGCTGACTTTTGTTTCTCTCTGTCAGTGATTGCTTTTCCTGTCTACCCCCCCCCCCATCCCAGACTCACTGAACCTGGCTAATCCCTGTTTAGAATTCACTTTAAATATCTGCAGTCTCCAGGACTTCCCATTGTACACAAGTCACCACAGCCACTGGCCACCAGGGAGGCCAAACAGCACAGTAGTAGTTGTGAATGTGAGGGCTGCAGTGTTTGGAGTCAGGCTTCCTGGGTTCAATAGCATCTCTGACCCTTCTCAGCTACACGACCCCCTGGGCAAGCTGCCTAACTCTGCCACTAGTTCATCTTCTGGTGAGCAAGAATAATAGTAGCAACTATTTTGTAAGTGTTGTGGGCTGAATGTTTGTGTACCCGCAAAATTCATTTGTTGAAACTGATCCTCAATGGGATGGTACTTGAAGATGGGGCCATTAGGAAGTAATTAGGACATGAGGGTGCAGTGTGCTTGGTGACCTCATACGAAGAGACAGAAGGGAGCTTTCTCTCTCTCTCTCTCTCTCTCTCTCTCTCTCTCTCTCTCTCT
>NW_025999932.1:13662921-13710406 GCF_001458135.2 Marmota marmota marmota
CTTTCTCTCTCTCTCTCTCTCTCTCTCTCTCTCTCTCTCTCTCTCTCTCTCTCTTCCTTGCCATGTGAAGAAATAAGAAGAAGGCAGCCATCTGAAAACAGGAGAAGGACCTTGACCTTACTCCTGATCTGCCTGCACCTTGATCTTGACTTCCCAGCCTCTGAAACTGGGAGACACAAACGCTTTTCTTAAGCCTCCCAGACCATGGTGTGCTATTACAGCAGCCCAAATAGACTAAGAAAGGTAGTCTGGAGAAGAATTAAATGGGTGCATAGATTTCAACGATTTAGCACATGGCATAGCACATAAGAAGTGCTTAAGAAAAAAAAAAGTGAGCTTTCAATGAGCTGATAAAATATTAATCCAAATACCCTCCATTTCACTCACTTTTCCCCCCTTGATCTTTTGGAACTCCCCTCCCCATTCCCCTATGATAGCCCTTTACCACAGCAGGTTGGAAAACCCTCTAATGTTCCTCCTGTATAAATCCTACCCTTCCTGTGAGGCCCACCTCCTCTCAGAGCTGTTCTAGGAGTAAGGCAGGTCACGGTGCTCTTCCCCATACCTCTGGGTCATTTACCCCCTCACATCCTTTCACTGATAATTAAATACTCCATGTTCTGTTCTTTGTCTTGTGGTCATTCACACCATCTTTGCAGCTAAACACCAGCACAGACACTGCCCTGACCTGGCCTTCTGCAGCAGCCACTGACCAATAGATAGTTTCAATAGGTGTCGGTCAACTCCTTTGCCAACATCTGAGGGAGATTTGCAAGCATTTAACAGAAAGAAAAAGGAGCTTTCCAAATGTCCTTTTTCTTTTTATTTCACCCAGTATACGCATTTAGAAAACAATCTATACTGCAGGAGGCATGCCAACCTTCACGATGCCACACCCACCCTCTCCAAATACACAAAGACAGCTCACTGAAAGAACACGTAGAATAGAGGGCAGTTTTGTGAGCAGCATACCTGGTGGAGATGATGCCTGTGACTCAGTGAAGTCATGCTCCAGTGGCCATCAGCTGACCCAATCAGGAATTCATGCTCAAGGGATGGTTGCTCACTCCAGTCTGACCCCTCGGTGAAGGAAACTGTAATCTGTACCTCAGTCAACAACAGAAGCTTTGCTAATTTATACCGTGAATGCCAGAAATGGTGAGATTTGTGGTTCGTCCATCTGCACCAAGGATGTTAGAATGCATTCTCATTGGTGTTGGAGATACATGGTTGGCTGAACTATATTTTAGAGAGTCAGGTTACATTCCCTTCCCAGAGAGAACAAGGTTTAAGGATTGCACCTGGGACCACGCCTATCCCTGCAGGAGGAAGGGGTGGTGCCTGTACATGTTCTTGACATGAGCATCAGAAGGCTGCAGTTGTCAGGGCCATTATAGAAACTTCAATGAATCTTCACTTTGGAACGTCCTATATATCCCTCCAGTGAATCCTTCTCACAAGGTCATGATTGAAGCACCTAAAAAAATGGAAGCTGGAGCTCCATCAGGCTGCATGCCAATTGTGCATCCTGGCTTGCTAATAAACAGGTTCTTTAAATAGCAATAGTAAAATGTGAGAATATGTCAGGAGAGGATCAGTACTTTGAACCACTTCTCTCTCCCTGCCAGAATGTCTGATCTATTCCCATTTAGAGTGCCCGATACTGCCAAACAAAAGAAAAGAATGCGAAAGAGACTTGTGCACACACGCACAAGGTAGGATCTGAAGGCATTTGACTGACCAGAGAGCGGAAGGAATCAAATCAGTCAATCAACTCATATTTACCAAGTGCCTGCTAGGTGCCCAGAATCATGAAACTACAAGATATCAGAAATTGGCATTTCAGGTATCACCTAAAATAAATCTATCCAGTCAGGAACAGGAAGCCAACTGAATACTGCCATCTATACAGTGCAGTTACAGCACCTGAGAGCTACTAGAACATCGTTATTTGTTATCCCTTCTTTTCTTAAGGGGGAAAAGTTAGATCTGTCATATAGGGCCTTAATTAAGAGTCATGATTTATAGTCCATATTTGATTACAGAACTAAGAATAAAATTGTATAAAAAAAGAAAACTATAAAGAGTAACATGAATTGAGATTCATTTTTCTTAAAATCTTGCTCTGCCCACCATTATAATTGTACGCTAAATAACAAAAGTCTTATGGTACGTGTGTGTCAAAGGTCAGGCCCACTAGTTGCCTCAATCAACAAACTCAATTGGACTTATCTAATGATTTACGGAACTTTTGATTCCCACATTCATCAGGATTTCTTAGCATCAAAAATGTAATAGGTAAATTAGGGAAGTGATCACTGGTGTGTAACATGGTTTTGTTTTGGAAAGAGTCAACGTGCAAGGCAGATGAAAAGGATCTAGTCTCTGGCAGAACTTAATTCAAATGTTGTTTCACGAGCACTTGGTAAGGGATGCCTCTGCTCTAAATGCTTTGTCCGGTATTAACCCTCTTAACCATCCTATGAGGGAAGCCTTGCTCAAAGACAAGGACACAGAGCACAGCTCCATTACATAACATGCCCAAGGCAGCAACTGGTAAGGGGCAGGAACCGGACTTTGAACCTAGGGGGATTGGCTCCAGAATCCATTCTCTGAAACACAGCATCCACTCAGAGGATTATTGAAGGTTAATGTGAAAATGTATATTCAATGGGAGGTACTCACTACATTTCACTCCATTTCCCTGCTTTAGAAACCAATTTTATGTACTATGGGTGCTAAAAGAATAGATACCCTTCTGTTAAGCAAACAGACCATTAGGTTCCAAACAGCAGCATAGGCACAATTTACTAATGATCTCATCAGCCAAAGGCATCAGCAATTTGACAGATGTGAGCTGTGATTCATCCTCGTTCTGTCCTCTGTCTCTCTCTCTCTTCCTCTCCCCCACCACAAGGCATTTTATGGTCCGAAGATGTATGGACTGTATTTCTCTTTATTACTATCCCTCTCCTCTCATAATCTCTTCATTCCTTCCATCCAAACTTTCACTCTACCAAAAGAGAGAGGAAAAATTGCCAAGATGCATCCTAAGTTGAAATGCATTAGTGCATTACACTAACTAATGTGGATGTCTACAACTGGTAAAATTCTTTAAATAACATGGCCACAAATGTGCTCTTAACAAGCCAACTACAATTATGTTTTACAATTCTTATATTAGCGGACAGTTGTATTTTAATAGATTTCATGTTGATCCCGTACAGTGTTGTTACATTTATGAATAGAGACTCTCTCTATAAAGTTTATGCCACAGGGTAGTAATCAATCAAACATGGGTCTTTTCACATCATTCCCAGGATGGCAGGTTGATGGTTGAAGTGCTGGAAGGGCACTTTTCTGAATAGAAGGAGAAGACTGTCACAGGGTGTCCACGGCTCAGTTGTGTCCCAGGACTTCTGATTGTCAAAAAAGTTTATCTAGAAGTTACCATCCTCTCTCATCTAAATTACTATAATAATAGCCAACTAACTGGTCCCTGTCCTTCTACCTTTGACTCCTTCAGTCTGGTCTCAACATGACAGACAGCATGTGGTCATTCTGCACACAGGTATACCCAAGAAAATGAAAAACATACTTTGATACAAAATTTGCTGTGCCAGATTTTTGTCATTGTGACCAAAATACCCAACAAGAACAACCTTGAACAGGAAAAGATTATTTTAGCTCACAGTTTCAGAGGTTTGGTCCACGCTGGGCTAACACCATTGCTCTGGACCCAAGGGGAGACAAAACACTATGGCAGAGGGGTGTGGTGGAGGGGCACTGCTCACCTCATGGTGGTCAGGAAGCAGAGAATGAGCATGTGGGGAGAAGCAGGGCGGAGGCTGCAGGGAAGATAAGAAGATGCCCTTCCAGGGCCTTCTCCAAGGAACCACCTCCCCCAGCCATGCCTCACGTGTCTACAGTCACCACCCAGCTGGTCCACTCCACTAGGATGGACTGACCAGGTTGCAGCTCTCATGATCCAGTCACTTCACCTCTGCACATCCATAATCTCTGCATTGACACAAGAGCTGTGGGGGCTTCTACCAGCCACACCACAACACCTAACAGACAGCCTTCAACTCACCATGGTTCAACAAAGGCTTTGTCAACTTCATGATGGTGGAAAGCTATACACCTTCAAGGGAATCTTCATTTAGATTTTGAACTTTAACCTTTCCCCAGGCTATTGATAAGCACTATGAAACTCACAGTGCTGGGCAGCAGCCATGAACCTCAGCTCCAGCCAGCCACTATCCCAAGGGAAACAAGTGACACTCTACAGTGCGCTCTGCCGCTAGGAAAAGTTGCTTCCTAGGTTAAGTATAGTCAATGCATTTTCCACTTAAGTATTTTCACCTTGTAAGAGGTTTCAGGACATAACCACATTGTAAGTCAAGGAGCACCTGCACGTGAACCTGCACAGTAGCATTGGTCAAGGTATCCAAGAGGCAGAAACAACACGTACGTCTATCAGCTGGTGATCAGGTAATCAAACTGTTCTATATCTGTACAATGGACATTTACCTGGCAATAAAAAAGAATGAAGTGCTGATACATGCTAACACATGGATGAACCTTGAGAACATCATCTTTTGTGGGTGAAAGAGGCCACCCACAAAGAAACACACATTGCACAATTCCATTTACACGGAATGTCTACAATAGGCAAGTCCATGGAGACAGATCAGTGTTTGGCAGGCACAGAGGGAAAGGGAGTGCAGACTGTCGACAGGCCCAGGGTTGCTGTCGGGGCTGATGAAAATGTTCTGAAATTAGACAGTGATGTTCACAACTGGAATATATTAAAAACCACTGAGTAGGAGCTTTTAAAGCATGGATTTTATGGTATATGAGTCGTATTTGAATAAAGCTGTAATTTAAAAACAAAAACCAAAGAATGAAGGCCTGCCCTTCCACTCTCGGACCTCATCTCCTACTGCTCTCTGCTTTGCTCCTTCAATGCCAGCCACCTTGGGCTCTGCCCTCCTTGGGCAGGTCGGGTTTTACAAGGGTTACTCATGCTGCCCAGCAGATGATCCTCCCAGAACCTGCAGGTCTGCACCCCCCTCTTCCATCTTTGCTCAAATGGTATCTTCCCAGAGAAACCTTATCCTGAGTGCCCCACTTAAAACTGATGCCCTTACCTGCCCAGCTTCCTAACTCTACTTTAATTTTCTCCACTGCCCTCATTGCTTTAATTACTAAATTATTTACTTGCCTCTGATGTTTATTATCTTGTCTCTCTCCATGGGATTAAAAGCCCCTAATGAGGTAAGGATTTGTAGATCTTTTGTTCATGTCTGTATCCCATGGCCCAAAACAGTGCTTGACACATGCCACATGCTTATAGCAACTGGAGAAATAAGTGAAGAGTCCTTAAGTTTAATTCTCTCCCACACAAGTGGTCCACACTCCTGTATGATAGAAAATTTCTAAGAATCCAAAAGACAAGAAATCTGACTGAACGCATGCTGTTACACTTGGTCACTGAATCTTTTCTGGGAGCCACTCAATATTCCCAACCTCAAAGGTGTATGATAAAAAGGAGATTTCATTCAGCTCAAACCAAATAAACCAAATAAAATCTGGGGACAGCAGCTAAACAAGCAGCCCATAATCACTGCTCTTATGAAATTCACATTTCAAAGGGATAGTGACATTACAGAGGGTGACTTGAGGTTGCTGCTGGAAGAAATGACAAAGAGACAAATCTGTCCAGATGTTCAGGAAAGAAATTTAACAAACAAAACCACAAAAAAGAAAACACCCACGGTGAGAAATGCTATGCAGAGGATCAAAATCGGGTGATGTCATAAGGGCCAAGTGGTGACATCAATTGGGTACATAAGGAAGGCTTCTACAAAGAAGGGTATGGACTGGGATTTTAAAAGACAAGGAATCAAAAGAGATCCTGTCGTCAGACAGTGTGATTAGACAGGTCAGGAGAGCATAACTTTAAGCCATCAAGAGAAGCAACATACGACAGGGCTGGACAGGTGTGCATGGGACAGATTTTAGCTGGCCCTGAAACCTCATTGAAAATCCTATAACATTAATCCAAGGGCAATGGGAAACCCTTGCAGAGGCAGAAGAGGACACATCCAATGTTCTGTGTAAATGACCACTTTGAGCACTTGACAATGAATGAATGGGAGGGTCTATAAGTACAAGCCGGGGGAGTAGCTAGAAGGTTGCTGGAATTGTCTACTCAACACGAAGTGGTTGTGTGGACGTTGGTAGGTTATAGCAATGGAGCATAAAAGTGGATCCCTGTGACATACATGTGGGAAATACTGTAACTTAATAATGGACTGATTAGATGAGGGTAAGGGGGTGATCTTTAAAAGGCAATAATTATGCAATAATCGAGAATACCTCACTTTTGGCATCCCACATTTTTCAGGGATGGCCACTACCTATGGGATTAACCCTCTCAGATCATAATGTAGAACTTATTAAGGCCACAGGAAATATTAGCAATCCTGTGTCCACCTGGCTAAGAGGTCTGAAATTAACCTATGGCTGACCTCAGGCACATGTATACCTACTGACGGCTCCCTTCTGTGCTCTGCTTTTCTTCCATGATTCATTCTATATTTTTTCCAGTGGACCAGAGACCTACCCTTGGTATCCTAACTCTTGCTAGTTCTACCAATGACCATTGCTTGCTGTCTTGTCCCACCAAGAATGGGTCAAGTTCACATATTACTCCGAGTCTCTTAAATATCATCCTTGGGCAGTCGGTGACTCCCTTGGGGGAACAGTGCATTTGTGTTCGTTTCCTAAATGGATGTCTGTCCTGGCTTTCTTTCCATGCCCACTAACCAGAACTTCTCAAGTCCTAAGTTTGCTCAAACAATCATTAGGCATAAGCCCCTGTGTCACTTGTCAGTCACTGTGTAATAAATCACCCTAAAGCTCAATGGCTTACACAATAGCAGTATGTCCTTATGATTCTGCAATCTGGGCTGAGCTCCACTGGACTGTATATTTTCTATGCCATGTGGTGTCATCTGGGATTAGAATATCTGAGGTGGCTTCTTCGTTTGTAGGCCTGGCATCTTACCTAGGATGGTTGGAAAAGTTGGGTGAAGTGTGGCAGGCATAGATAGCTCTTTCCACACAGCCTCCTTTGTACTCTGACCTCTGTAAACTGAATCCTTCCTCCGTCCTCCTCCCCAAAGTAAAAACCTCACAAAGTCAAAGACAAATAAAAATCAAGGATTAAATGTGGCCCCTGTAGGCGGGGGTGGAACCTTTACAAATGACCTAAGTGGATTCCAGGAGCAACCCGACTGAAGCCCAGGTCTTTGAGCCCTATTTACCCGTGGTGAGCGCTCCTTTGTCTGCCCTTTCCACTCACCCTCTTTCCTCTAGTGAAGCTCATAGACCAAAGAGGGCCTCGAGACACTACCCACCTATGAGTCCTTGTGCTTCTGCCCCTTGTCCTTGCAAGGTCCAGTTACCCAGAGGGGCTTGTAGCCAGGAAGACCTAGAGCGGGTGGCTCATGCCTGCCTTGTGTCTGGGCCTCATGCTGAAATTGTCAGAGGAACCACTGTCCTGGAGGTGAGGGTGGTAGGTGTATGAGAAAAATCCAAATCCTAAACATACTGCTCCCTATGTATACATTTTACAAACCTAGTATTAGTGGTGTGCAGAAGGATGTATTCAAGGATGCTGAGATCCGGGTCTTAGCAGCACATTTACACAACTAACAATGTGGCCCTATGAAGTCATGTCAATTACACTCCCCCTGCCCCAGGCTGGAATGATACTAGAGTCTTCATTAAATGGCTCTTTAAATAAAGAGGCAATATGCTCTTTTCATTAAGCTCTTAATAATCTTAGCTCGAGCAGGATGGGAGAAATCACTAAAAGAAGCCATCAACAAAACAGGAACACGCTCTGGGCTCATTCAGTGGCGATTTTCCTCATCAACTCTTTTTACCTAACATGGAAAGTGCCAGCTCTCAGCACACAGGCACTGTTAAAATTCTAAGGAAGTAATGGTAAGCTGACGCATTTTCTCCTAGTGAAGTTTATCATAAAATATTGCTGATAGGGAGACTGTTAACCAGCCAAAAGATGAAGATAAAAACAAAAGAGCTGGGATGTCTCTTCCAAGTGGCAGCCACCCTAGAAGCAGACACCTTCATGACGTAACGTCCCCTGTGCTCGTTTGGATAGACAGAGATTTTCTTTCTCCATTAACAAATTCTGCACCCATAAATCCTTGAATCCACTTAACAGGAACTGGATGTTATAAATGGGCTGTGTTAAAAAAAAGGAAGGGAGGAAGGCAGGCAGGCACAGTTCCCTCAGGGTGATTGTGGAAAGGGGAAGAGTGTAGTAACAGTCAGGAGGAGTTAAAGAGATGTCAGGACAGAACAAGGGAAGAAAAATAACAGGACAGCCAGCAGAGGGGAAACAGCAGTGGAAAACACGAGAGAGACAGAAGGGTTAAAGCCACGGGGCACAATTCCCAGTGCAGTGAAGCTAGATTTGTAACGAGGGCAGAGATATTCTTGATGATTCTTCAGACTGCTATACTCCTTAAGCAAGTATCAGAAGAGGTCGCAATGAAAGATCTCCCAACAGTCCTGGTTATGCTTAAAAAAAAGACCGTCAGTGGGACCAGTACCAGTACAGCAGTCAGTTTCATCCCATAAACTCTGAATGAATACCCCCATGCAGAGTTTCTCCAGTACAGGAGCTGGGTATGTGGTCAAAAGCATATTTTCCTTTTTTGAAATCATGTCTTGTGTGTGTGTCTGTGTCCGTGTGTGTCCGTGTGCGTTTTGAAACTTGATGTTTCAAATTCTCCACTGGAGTTTCACAGACATACACGTTCCTGGACTGTGGTGGTTACTGTACTACACTGTACTGTTAGTGTAAAAAACCTGAGATGAGCCCACTTAATAAGAAAAAAGGCTTATTTGGGCTTACAGTTTAGAGGTTTCCATCCAGGAGCAATTGGCCCTGTTGTTTCGGGGCTGTGGTGAGCCATGCCATGGCTTGGAGCACATGACAGAGAAGCTGCTCACCTCATGGAATCCAGAAATCGAAAAAAGAGTGGTAGAGACCAGAATTCCACAATCCCCTTCAAGGTCACCCCCAACCCCCTCTTCTTCAAGGTTCCACCACCTTCCAATTGTGCCAAGCTCAGGACCAAACCTTCAACACCTGGGCCTCTGGGGCACTTCGAGATGCTAAGCCATTGCCTATACCCCACCTTTAAGGATTGAGATTTGGTCGATACCTCGTGCTGTCGTCTCTAACCATAACAAGCTCCACAGGGAGTTCTTTTGCATCACAGAAGATGAGAATCATTGATGTAGTGGGAGGACTCCAGCAAGAGCAACCACAAGATCTGAGGCAAGTCACTTAACCATTTCACAAAAATTATAATAATACTTGGTTCTGAGATCTCTTTTAAAACGTGCGCTATTGACATTTATTCTTTAATAAATCATAACATTTCTCTCATGAATTTATATCCGTGTCTCCATCATTCCACCACTCTGATCCCCAGAATGTGTCATTTGAAGCTAAAAAGACATAATCATAAAAAGAAAGAGAAAACACCCTTTTCTCTGAAGCTGTTAGCAAAGTGGTATCATAACACACTTACTATTTTGCTATTGAGGAAACATGTAATTCAGTTCATACATCAGGATATCAGTTTCTTCCTTGTCAGATATGAAGGTCAAGAGTGTAACATGGATTTATTTGAACAAATGAATGCCCACACCACTCTGAAGCAAAGGCGGCCCAGGCCAGGCCACATGCTGTCATGAAGAAAAATAACACTCATCTTGCAAAATGGCTTTGAAGGATAAGTGCAATGAGTGACTAAGCCCTGCAAAACATTCAAAAACCTAAATGATCTTTATATATACCAAAGACCTGTGGCTGCTTAGACATCCTATTGAGAGAGGTGTTAGAGAGTCTCTCTGAAATCCTGGAAGAAAATCTTAAAAAGGATGAATACTGAGGCCCCTGGAGTCCTTAAGTTAACCTCCTTCCAAATGATGAACTGTCTGGGAAATGGGTACAGTCAGACCTTTTGCATTTTAAGAACAAAGAGCAAGGAGCTGCCCAACTTCTAGGGATGTATCTCCAGGAGCAGAAAACAAACACTAGATCTGGTTTGGAAAAGACACTAAATGAGCTGAACAGCAAGAACCATGACCTTGGGAAGCCAAGCGAAGGGCAACTTTTTCTGAGCATGGCTCTGAGAAATTAAAGTTGTCCTTGCTCAAAAGTCGACATTGGCAGAGTGCCCTTGGCCAAGGTGGAGATGTGAATTAGCAGCATCTGTCAGAGCGGAGAGCCTGATTTTGTCAACAGCCACCCAACCTGGCAGCCGCAAGCAAGCAATAGCATTAGCAAACTGAAGAGAATTCAGTCTCCCTTCTCTTAAAACAGAAATTGGACTGACCTCTCGGCTCCTATTTGGAGTGGATAAGCCCCTCAGGTTTCATGACATTTTAAGAGTGGGAGGATTTCCAAAAGGAAGTTACTGTACTTCATGTCGATATATAAGAAGACTCAAATCAATTTTAATTTCTCTTTAAAAGTCATGCAGGAGTTCAAATTCAGTTAGAAACCCTCATATATGTATTAGGGTCCCAGTAAGGCCATTCATCAAAAAAATTAAACATCCCTGTTTGAAATGGTGACTCGACCTTGAGACCAGTCATCTGTCTGTAGATACTGGTGCTAAATTTCTACACGAGAAAGGGATATAGAGAATGCCCAGACAGGTGAAGTACTCAAGCTTCTTGGGGGAAATATGCACTCTGACATAGGACCAGGTCAAGGCCAGGGAGGAAGATTTACTACAACACAGCACCACACCACAGTCCTAGACCAAGCTCCTGGGGCCACTAGACTATGTCCCATAACAGAACAAATTTTGAAAAAAAAGTGAGATGCCACCCTCTTCAAGGTTGGCTGGAAGATCTGAAAATCTTACCTGTTATGGTAGAATTTAGTGTTCCTGTCTGGAGAATGGGTGTGTGAGTATGTGTGTATGTGTGTATACCCTTGAGAAGAAGGAAGAACAAAGAAGGATGATCACCCATCATCATTAAGGTGATCCCCCTCATAAGGGTAGCCAGGTGACAGACAGCCCACTAAAGTGGGGTAAGGAGTGGAATGTGAGTGCCAGTGACAGAATTTGGATAGAAAGTCGTTCTACCCACTTCATTCTAATACCAGCTGGTAGTTTTTCTGTTGGAATAGATGGAGAAAAATGAGAGTTTGGTTATATCTTTCTCTTACCTGGAAGGAGTGAACTACTGCGGATATGATTCCTCCTGAACAATGTGGAGATTAACATGAAAGATCTAACAAGAAGGTAGCCATCCTCTCACCATTCCAGGTAGCGAGGCTGACACAAATGCTTGCTAAATATGCATATTTACTAACAATAGGCCATCAAGCTCCTGCAGACTACATACAAACAACATAGGGGGCAGAAAAGTGGTGTAAGTTTCCAGTTGGAATTTTCAGAGTGGTGAGATTTTCAGTGCAGTTGCGATCATCAGAAAGTGGTGAGATTTTCAGGGCAGAGAAAGAAAATGAATAAGAGACTTTCAATTTAGTTGAACTCAATTAACTTTTACGTGCCAGGCAGAATTATCTATGTGCCAAGTGTTTCCAAAGGAGGCACAGACAAGGAAGAAAGGAAAAGTGAGAGAACAACCTGGGTGAATGCTGAATTATTGGTATAAGTTAAAAAGAGTGTGACCCTAACAAAGTGTGAGATGGAAGATGTTCGAGTTGATTCCATGGGTCAGAAGGATTGTTGGAGGAAGTACCATGGAAAGAATTATTAACATATATTCATTATAATCCATAATGTACAATGAATTCATTTTCTGGGTAGAAGATAATAAACCAATGACACCGAGGTTGTCTGGAAGATTCTGGAGACACATTTATCAGAGAAGTGGCTGGAATTCAGAGATCTGGCCACGAGAGGAAAGTGAACAAGGTGAACCATGCTTCACTGAGGGCTTTAGTACATGACTAAGTCTAGAAAAGGCCATTTGCAGGTGAGCTGGCTGGCAGGAAATTCTGCTAGTAGCTGGGGCATATTTCATCACCGGAACTGGTGCATTGAGGTCCTTGTGCCTATTAGGATACAAGCTGAGCAGGTGGGCCGGTGGAGGCAGGCGAATGTTCCAGTTACCAAAGCTGTCACACACAGGGGCAGACAACTGAGATCTCATGCTCTTCACCATGCTCAGCTGAGAGTCCCATGCATCTGTACTGTTCTGAGGCTTTCTGCACATTAACACTGCAATTATAAAGTTACCAGTGCTCTGTATATTAGAACAATCTCCTTCCTCCCTTTGGAAACAATATATCTCTCCACTTTCCCTGCTCTTTTATTCATGGCAATGTGAAATGTGTCCCTGAGTCCCTCCAACCTGCACAGAATACTGAAACAATGACCATGGGAAGAACTACCAGATGGTATGCTTATGGCTTTGGGAACAACTTTTAGCAATGGTCACTCTTTTCTCTCTCTCTCTCTCTCTTTTTAAAGTGTACAAAATGTGTTTAGTTAGCAAAAAATAATTGGATAATTCCCTCAAATAAATGCAGTTTCCCTTGAATTTAATTAGCTAAAGTATGATATTGAGATGAACATGGGTGTTCTTTGGAACTGGTCCAAGAAGGTAAATTATGTTAAGAACTATATTATACTCTATGGTCCCCCAGCATGAGTACCAAGGAAATAATGATGGTAAGCATTCAGAAGAGCTCACAAGCAGTTGCAATTTAGACACCCATGTCCTAAGTTTATGGTAGCAGTAAAGACCCTTGCATAGTTCCCCGTAGATGGTTCACTCAGACTGTCCAGAAGTGGCTTGATATTGATGGCTGGTTCAGCATATAGCACAATGTGCTCCAAGGGTTGAAGAAGCATAGCCTAACTGTGTTAATACAATAATAGAAACAGTGTGGGGTTATCAACAAGTTTGCCTACTACCCTGAAAATGCTGTGAAAAGACCTATATTTAATGCATTACCACTCTGTAGATATTCTGGGGAGTTCTATCTATAGACTAGATGATACAGGCGTTCTAATAAAATATGCTTCTAAAGTGACATCATAACCATGAAATGCAACTGTTTGCTACTTGGAAAAGAATAATCTGTGACCATGTCATTTAAATATCCCAAGCATTTTCAGTGGTGTAATATACATATTAATATTTCAAATGCATTCCAAGTCTGGTCAATGCAAAACAGTCATCTCATAAATCTTTCAGCATTGGAATACTGTTTTCATTCTAATCATTTTAATTCCCCTCAAATTTGACCTGCATATTTATTTTTATTTGTAACCCTTAAAAAGATATTGGGAATGCTTGTTTACAGTGGAACAGGGAGCCTGGCTTCTGTGACCATTCATGCTTCAGTTCATTCTCTGAGGCTGGGGTTGATGGACACATGCTCTACCTTCTTCATATGTATTCCACCATTAAAAAACACATGTCAGATGCCCTTATTCTGTTGTATATCCTCAATGCACAATAGTTCCAGAATTAAGGTCCTGAGTCTGACCTAATTATGATTGGTTTCCTATTGAATTATGTTCAACTGCTGCTGAATCAAAAAAAAAAATTTAGTTAAAGAAACTAACTCCAAGAACTGGTACCATTGCTTATAATTATTGCCTATATAAGTGAAAGAATCAGTTCTCAGAAATTAAATGTGTTTGTCCCTGTGTGAGGCTGTTTAATGCAACTCTGGGTTTCTTTAATATGGAAAGGAAGCCTGAGAGTTAAGTCTGAGAGAAAGGGTTAGAAAGAGATAGTCTGCTCTACAAAAGAGAGTGAACTTTATTTTTGCACATAAGAGAAAAAAAATTGGCTGAAGACATTTGAAGAATAGTGTTATCTGATATGCTATGATATCAATGCACTCCTTCCCCCAAATGTCAACAAAATGTGCTCCAAATATATAAGTGTAGGAGTACAAGTGTGTGCACGTGCCTGTGATTTAAGCAAGTTAGTATACAAAAAAGGCTTGCACCAGTACCTAGCACTTAGCAACCTCTTAAAAAGTATTACCTTTAATTATGATTCATATTAATATAATTTGCCACTTGAAACATTGCCTAGAGAAAGAGACACACTATTACAACACAGAGAGGTAGTGCTATTAAAAATGATGAATTTTATAAAACACAGGGCAAAAAGAATTTAACCAAGAACTAGGGTGAGAGCTATTATAGCTGAGCACAAAATTTAATTCTGCTCCCTAGTTGGTAGTCAAAACTAGAAACAAGTATCTTTGCTTTTGTTGCTTTTTGTTTTGTTTTGTTTTTTACTAATTTGAGAAAAATGTGTTTGTATATATAGAAAAATATTCCTGGCACAAAATCCTGTGAGTTTATTGTCTGTCCTGATGAATTAAGAGCCACTAATTAACATGAGGAGCAATTTGCTAACTGTAGTTTATTCTTTAAATACTCATTTGCTATAAAAAGCCTGGGTAAAGGATGAAGATATAACATTAAAGATTAACTTCAAAGGCTGTTCTTTGGGGAAAAGATCTAATAGAAGCTAGAATCTCTATTTCCTCATGTCAATAAAACAAAGACCTATCTTAGAGTTTATAGGAATGGTGTGGCCAACACGCTCACTGTAATATTATTTATTTTTCCTCACAAATATTTCTGAGTATCACACATATTACTAATCTTGCTCCTCAGTAAATCAGGTACACACCTCTGAGGACCATAGGTATGCACTCCTGAGCAGCCCTATGACATCTGGTCAGTGACACACAGGTAATAGTGAACCTGCAACAGCATACCTTATTTTGGATAAGTACTCTGTGATGTTCATGCAACGATGAAATTGCCTACAGAGGCATTTCTCAGAAATTTTTCTCACCTTTAAATGATGTGTTATTGTAGCATCTTGTGCTTCCTTCTTGAACATTTTTTAAAATTTTTTTTAGTCATACATAGACATAGTATTTTTATTTTGTTGTTTTTTTTTTTTGTTGTTGTTTTGGTGCTGAGGATTGAACCCAGTGCCTCATATGTGTGAGGCAAGTGCCATGCCACTGAGCCACAACCCCAGCTTGAACATTTTTTATGCCCATTTTCTTTAAGAAGTAAAAAAAAAACAGAAAATCTTTTTTTTTAAGAACCTTGAGATTTTGCACTGAGCCACAGGAAACATACTCACATGTACTTACAGTAAGACTGAATGAATGAAAAAATGCAGTAGATGCATTCAAAGTGACCGAGAATATTATTTCAATTACATGTGGATCCCAGTTTAAGAAAAAATAAACCACCATATGGATGATAGCGAATATTCACCATGCAAAAGATGATTTGATTGACAGGAGTTTTCATGGCCCAGTTGTACCCACCAAGTGCATTTTCCTAATCTTTATAAATAACCAACTACTTGATGGAGAAGTTGCTAGATAACAAAAGAAGCTGAGATTTTGAAAACATGAGGCAGCATTGCCAATGAGTATTCAACCAGAAGTTGGAACAAAAGTCAACAGGGAATGATGAATCAATTTACACTGCAACTTTCAGGAACTCATTGCTCTTCCTACAATGTCTTGGTATACAAATAAAAACACATGATTTAAATAACACTATACAGTGTATGTCATCAATAATTTAAAGATTTCATCTTAGAAGCATCCTAAGAGGGATCAGTTTTCAAGTTTAGGAGCAAATTCTCAGCATATTAAATTACAGCAATGGAACAGATATTGTTTTTAGCCCAGATAGAACTTAGAGCACAGAAAGTATTATAAATAGCAAAATCACTCTTTCTTACCTGTTTCACGGGAGAGAAGCAGCCAAGTTCACAGGGTCCATACGCATCCGAAGAGAGAAAGCCAAAAGAGGAGAAAAGAGAATTGAAGGATCATTTTGGGTGGAACTAAAACGTGGGTAACAATAAAAATGAATCACTTAGCAACAAAAACCATTCTCCTTCTATACGGAAAGGTTCTGATTGTGTGGGTCTGTTCAGATAAATCATATTTTCTGGCAAGTAAACTTGAGTTTAATTTGTCTGTAATGTGGTTGACCACTCACACTAGACACTCTCCAGTGGCACAGACATTTCTGTTTGCGGTGATGGATGCACACAGCCAGGCTCACATTCAGAACATAATTCTACAAAACAGAAAACACTGAGCACGTCTTGCTTTGCCAGTGTGCACACTTTCCGCTATGGGCACCTTGCAATCACGTTCAAACTCACATGGAAAAGGGATTACAAGCCCAATGTGCACAGTGTGGACAGGACCCAGGATCCAATCCTTTGTTCCACTTTGTTTAAATATTGATCGCATTTCTAAAATGTGCTGGCAGCCGATGCCAAAAGCCACGGTGTGCAGATACCAAACATGGCCTTTGTCCTTTAACACTCACTATTCCACATGAATGCAGCATTCACATCAACACAAATGAGTGTAACTGAAAGTAATCAGTGATTTATAAAATTTAGAGTTTCCAAAATCTCTCCTGACACTAGCATACCAATGAAGAGCAATTCCTGTTAAATCTGAGTATTTAACTTGGTAATGATGTCACAAATGAAATTTAATTACAAAGCAATTTCTAAGACTTTCTATCAGTTATCTATACGGCTTCTAATTCAATGGGGTACACCCACAACCCCAAGACAGCATCACCTCAATACATCATGATAGGGGAAATCTGTCCCCCTCAATTTTATCTTTCAAAACAAGCTAGTAGGTCATTGTTTGCTCTTAGTAAGTAACATAGCTCTTTTAGAATTTTCTCATCTTCTTCATCATGTTAATTTATTTTAGCAGAGAGGGGAGCAGAAAACCCACACACAGAGAGATACCAAAAAAAACATCAGATCTCCCTTTCACAAGTCCACAAGAAACAGACATAATTGCAGTGGGGGAGAAACTATACAACAAACGATCATAACTGATCATGGTCCAACTTTGTTCTCATTCACCTTAAATGGATTCTTTCCAAATAATGTGTGTCTCTTAGTATTCCCAGCCAGCCTGTCCCTTTATCCAACTTTTAGCAGATTTGGCACTCCTGAAACTGGAAATTCTGTCTACTTATGAAGTCTGACCCAATGGCAGTTTTGCATCTAAACATGACTTCTCATCCCAGTTCCCTGCCTTTGGAGTTGAAGAAGTAATGTGCCAGACCAAGTCTGTTCTAATTCCAAGCTCCCCAATCACTGATATAAATTATGCTAAACATCCAATATATCTATTTATAATTCAGGAGCTCTGACTATATACAGAATTAACAAGTAAGTGACTATCTAACAATACATGCACCAAATAATGCACAATACATGAAAAAAATTGATAAGCAGGATTTCATTCAAATTAAAATTTCTACTCTGAAAAGGGCACTATAAAGATAACAAAAAGACAAGCCATACAGTGGCAGAAAATATTTACAAAAGACATATCTGATAAAGGGCTGTTATCCAAAACATGTAAAGAACTTTTAAAACTCAACAATAAAAAATGACACAATCCAAAATTGATGGGCCAAAGACCTTAACACACACTTCATCAAAGAACATATTTAACTGATAAACAAGATATATGAAAAGATGTTCCACATCCTATGGCATCAGATAAATGGAAACTAAAAAAAAATCAACATGGAGCTACACCAAAAACCTACTAGAATGGCTAAAATCGAAAACACTCACAACACCAAATGCTGGCAAGAATGTGGAGTAAGAGGAATTCTCATTCATTGCCAATGGGAATGAAAAATTGTACAGCTACTTTGGAAAACAGTTTGGTACTTTCTTACAAAACAATCATACTCTTACCCTATGATCCAGCCATTGCACTCCTTGGTATTCACCCTGAAGAGCTGGAAACTCCTCACTTGGAAATCTAGAGCAGCTTTATCATTATTGACAAAACTTGAAAGTGACCCTGATATCTTTCATAGGTGAATGGGTTAACAAACTGGTATACCCAAATAATGAAATATCATTCAACACTAAAAAGAAATGAGGTATCAAGCCCTGGAATGACTTAAAAAAAAACCTGAAACATATTATTAAGTGAAAGAAACCAGTTTGCTGTTTTACATACTGTTTGATTCCAACTATAGGACATCCTGGTCCCAGGAGTTGCGGGTGGGGTGGGGTGGGGTGGGAAGGAATGAATAGGTGGAATGCTGAGGATTTTTTAGGGCACTGAAACCATTCTATATGATACTGTGGTGGTGGATATGTATCATTGTACATTTTTCCAAACCTACAGAAAGTACAGCATGAGGAGTGAACCCTAAAGTGAGCTATGGACGTGGGTGTTAATAACATGTCAATACTGGTAGGTTCATCAATTGTGGCAAATACATCACTTTGTGGGGCAAGTTGATGACAATGTGGGGCAGAAGGTGAAAATCTCAGCTCCTACTTCTCAGTTTTACTGTGAACTTAACCCTGCTCTAAAAGTAATTCTATTTTAAAATGCAAACACATACGCACACACATCTATATATGACACAAATTTCTTCTGTCAAGGCAGCCCATCTCTTAAATGAGTCACATTGCCCACAGAGATACACAGGAACATAATGTGCTGGGTAATGTAGTAGTGAACCACAAAATATGCACTTCAAATATCAGATTTCTCAATCTTCTAAGTCTGAAAGCACATTTTATTCTTCCTTCACAAAAAACTAAACATCTCTTTTCAAAACAAAAATCTGATCAAGTCACAATCCTTATTTAAAATGCTTTAGTCACTCCATGTGACATGAATGGACATGTGGCCTTGAGGATTCTGTTCTGATACCTCTTCCACCTGCTCCCAAGCTGCTGCTCTGGTGTTCTCCAATCTCTGAACACACCACCTCCTTTCAGTTCAACAGAATCCAGCTTCTTCACCTACTGGGTCTTTGCACCTGCTGTCCCCTTCTGGGGGAAGCCTTCCCTAGTAAGCCCCACCTTCATCTGGGAGGCCCCCAACCACCTTTCACATCTCTAGAATCAACTGCTGACTGTCATACCCTCAAAATTTGATTGTTCCCATGGTTACATGCATTCACAAGCCCTACTCCTTTCCTTCAGTCGATCAGCTTGACTCTATTGTCTTATAAGTGAGGAAGTTCCACAAAGATGAGAATAAGCTGCTTTTGCATCTGAACATCCACCTCAGCCCCCGGTAGCTGGCTGACTGGAACTTTTCCATCAATATCAATTGTTGGTGGATTAAGAACTCCGTATTGTGTATGACATGCTAAAAGTAATACTGGGGAAAGTGGACACCTGTTGAGAAACACTGAAGAAGTCATGAAGAGTAACCAGTAGTGAAAGGCATCGGCATGGCTGTGAATTTTTTTCTATTTAACAATTTTTCCTAGTGTCTGCTTCGAATAGAATATCAACAACAGAAAGTGGAATTGTACCCATGAGGATAAAACTCCCCTTTTAGCTTTACATTTTCCTATAGATTTCTTTTTTACCTGCTTAATTATACTTAATGTTTGGCTGAACTTGAAGTCAGGAAAGAAACTGCTGTATGAAATTGATGGAAAGTCATTTTGGAAGCTGGTTGGCACCTGGATAGATCAAGCTGACTCTGCCCAGAACATGACCTTAATCAAGTCATTTGATTATTATGGCTTCTAATGGCACTTTCAAGAAACCAGACAAAAAAAAATGCCTTAGAAGAGACAATGCTATATCCAAGCTGAGACTTACCCCCTCTCCCAGAAAAAATTAAATAAGGCATATGAACACGAAGAGATGGGAAATTATTGTCATATGAAAAGAAAATACATTCCATTTGGCTTCAAGGAGCCAGACTTGAAAGCTAATGATCTCAGTATCATAACGGGTTTCTCAGGCTCCACTGGGAGACATGGCAAAGAAAGTTAGATTGACAGACCAAAATAATGAGCCTGCATTTGCCCCAGGAGAAAGGACCCTGAAGATCAGTGTCATAGGTAACTAGTAAATATCATTGCTGGTGTAGAAACAGGCAACTCCCTGGGTTATTACCAATAAGAATATGTATAGAGTGCCCAGAGTGGATGAGAGGCACTGTGAAGAATGTGCTTAAGGACAAGAGTGGAGAGAGAGAAAAGAGCACTTTGCTGAAACCTTCAGCAGCAGTAAGGAATTTTCCCCACTTACTCTTTTATTTTTGGAGTTGATGAAGCACAGAGGGTGCAGACCTGAGAGCAAGGAAATGAGCATGTTGTGAAAGGACAGAGGTGAGCAGGATACGGAGAGAACAAAGAAGAGAAGAAGAAACACAGGTGAGGGGAGTGAGCACCTGGCCAGAGAAAGAGGATTTTGAAAAATAATTGGTTTCCCTTTCGTCTCACGGCGCCTTCTAGTTTCCAAAGCACTTCACGCACAAGACTCATCCACCTCACATCAAGCCTGTGAGACGGACGGGCAGGATCACACCCCAGTCCTTCTGTTTCAGCTGAGTACCCGAAGCTCAGAAAAGCTGCAAGTTGTCCAGAGTCCCAGATCCAGCCAGTGGAGAAGCAGCGTGGATCTGCACACTGTTTCTCATAGCAGGTGTTTCAAAGAAACACCAGGTAGGCATGAGCCCCTGGAGCTGCTGGTATTGCTACCAGTCTTCGGGTTAAGCCTGGCTGCTCTGGAGAAGAAGAAGCCCTCACGGAGACAGCCCTAGATTCAGTCTTCCTGCTCTTAACTCATCCTACAAATGTTCGCCACAACCCTACTATGGGCTCACTTGAGCGAAAAATGAACCCTGAATCCTCCCTAAAAGAAACGCACCCTTTCCCTCTGTACTTAGGGAGAAAAGCAAGCAACAAAGCTCTTGTTTGTGATTAATTTTTTTTTAATAATCTAACACATTTTTTAAAAATTCTATCATAAACTTTTCTCAACAGTCTTGACAAGAATTTTAGATTGTGTGCTCTTTGATTTCAGATAGCTCATCTTCCTTTGACTCGATTGGTGTCTAAGGCAGAGGAGAGGCGATATACTTGCTGGTTCACTCAGATCCTGAAATTTATGAGGCAGTGGAAATGGAGAAATTCTCATTTCCCATCAAAACCCTAAATCCTGTTTATACAGTAGAAAATAATGGTTTTTGGATAGAGAAGCTATTTTTGCAATTAATCAATCTTATTTGAATTAGTTTGGGATAAATCTAAACACAAGGTGTCCAAATCACTTCATTCTCTTTAGTACCTTTTCCATGGATGTAAATGTTTCTCCAATCCTTGGGGCTGTGCTCAAATGAACCCCCACCTGGTGCAGCTCACACAAGGACTGAGGATTGCAGGCAAGTCACTTTCCAGGACTGTGTTAAACTTCCCCACAAACTGGTTTTAAAGGGAGACCTAATACAAAGTGGCGAAAGGTGGGTAGAAATGGGGGTCAAGGAGTAGCCAAGTGGACAAAGAGGCACTCTAATAAAAGCTGATGTTTGAGCAGCCAAATTCATGAAAGCTGACAGGACAAGAATTTCATGAATTGTCAATCCAAAACACAGAAGTTAAGTCCGCTGAAGCGCACATCACACACATGTGCACCCAAGCATCCACACATATACACATACACAAGTTATTAAATTTTTTAAGTGGAAAACTTAGGTGGTGAACAATACTAGTGTTTTCCAGCATCTGAAAGGTTCCCCATGCCTGAGCACACAGAAAACTGCACTGCTCAGTGTGCCTACCATTGGTGGGCCCATGTGACCAGTTCTGGCCAATGAGATGGGAGCAGAGTCACTACTGGGCTCAGGTGGTGAGAAGCTCCTGCACAATTCCCCAGTCACCCTGTCGCACTGCATGGTGACTGCAGAGGTGTTCTGGTGAGAGGGAGGTAACACAGGTGAATTGACTGTGTGACCAACACGTGGGACAACTGTCCCCAAAATTCGTCTAGACATTGATTGAATTTGATCAACTTATTGATTAAAATTTGTCCACTTGTCCATATTTTAAATCACCAAGTTCTCATAATTCCATCTCATCAATATTTCTCAAATCTATCCGCTGCTAACCATTGTCACTATCTCGAGTCAGGTTACCATTCTCTCTCTGGTGGGACATGTCTCCCTGACTCTGTTCTAATCCATTCTAAACTATTTTCCTGTATAGCCAGAGTCATTATTTTAAAGTTCAAACCTGAGCTTTCATTTCTTACCTAAAATCAAGCAATGATTTCCCACTGCTCCAACCATCAAATGCAAAATCCACCCACGGCCTTCAAAGGCTTCTATAATGGGGCCTCCACTTACCTCTCCATTCCTATGTCTTGACATTGCTCTCTCTATACTTTGGTTCTATAAGTACCTGATTTTCCTAGAACTACCAATGTTCTGTTTCGTTATTGCCTCTTCCTGTCCACCCTGCCCAATTTCCTCTTGACTAACTACTTAAAAACCTGTTTGGGCAAACACCTCCTTTCCTGACTTGGTAGGGCCTAATTGTGTGTTCCAGGTCAACTTCTGCTCACTCCTTTTAATGGTCACTATTTTAGGACATATAATTGCCTGTCTCATTGACACTCCTGTGCTAAAGAGAGAGCTCCTTGACATAGGGACTGTTTTCTATTTTCACTCCATCCCCAGGGACTCTCAGTAGACCTTTAACAAGCATTTGCCAGATGGATGGATGGAAGGAAGGAAGGATGGATGGACGGATGTATGCATAAATGCTTACATCTGATGTGCCTTTCCTAGTTTTCCTTCTCAGTTACTCCAAAGAAAGACAACAGAGGGAAAGAGAAAGGCTTAAGAGTCTAATCAATCTGTCTTTAATTCTCCTACTACCACTTGGAAATTGTGTAACTCGGGGCAATTAACCTGATCTTTCTTTCGCCCCTAAAGGGCACGAGTAAAATGGGAGTGATCTCATCTCCCTTATGGAACGGTTGTAAAAACTGGAGTTGTAAACATAAAATCAGCAGAGAATGAGAAGCCCAAAGCAAATGCTAAATATAAATGATAGTAGAATATTATTCTTGTTATTATTATTGATCGAATAAGAACCAGTCCAACAGCGACAGTGAAAATGCACTTACTTGGAAGTGAGATCAGATTTCATTTCAAGTAGGAATGGAGTAAACAATTAGACTGGAGATGAGTCCAGAGAACTTTGAAGATAATGGACATCTTCTCTTCTCCCCTGCCAGCCCTGTCTGTTCTCCTCATCCTTTATATTTCTCTAAATACATTAATTTTTAAGCAACATTTCTTGGTTTTTGCTGCTCAGGACTCTGCATCATTATTTCCTTTCTTCTCCATGTTCTGTTCTCTTGACATCCTTAAAAAACACTTCTCTCTACATTTCTCTTTTTATATTTTGGGTCAAAAAAGAAGCAGACAATTAGTGAACACAAATGAAGCTGAGGAATCTACCCTCATTTAAAACACTAAGTCTTAATTCAGGTTCTTAAATGTTCATATCAGTTATTCATCCAACACATATCGATTGAGCACCCACTGCTTCAGGCCTGGGGCACTGCGCTACATACTATTTTTTTCTCTAAGCAAACATTAATTAGTTACAAATTACTGGCCATATCTAATTAGGATAAAATTTCTTGGAGGAAAAGTTAGTTCCCATTCTTGATACCTCAACCTTCTTTGGCACTCAGGCAGAAAGAGAAGGTTTGAGGGGCTAGAGTTGTGGCTCAGTAGTAAAGTGCTCACGTAGCACGTGTACGGCGCTGGGTTCAATCCTCAGCACCACATAAAAATAAATAAATAAAGGTATAAAAAAAGGGTTTTGATTTGTCTTCTTTTGCTGTTTTGTTTGCTTGTTTTGTTTTGTTTTGTTTTTGATTTTTTAATAAACCATGAAGCTAATGGGCAATACAGTACTTCATTTTTCACCAATATGAGACTTGATTTTTTTAGAAATTAATCCCTCCTTGATTAAACCAAAAACAGAAGGCCATGCCTGGGTGGTGTCCATTCTTGCACTCTAGGAACCTGAGCCTATACATAAATGCACTTAGCACTTTCACAGGAAAGTGAAATTAAAGTCTTCAGGTGTTAACAAAGAGTACAGTGGTTTTTTGCCTTCTCTATTAACAAATGAAGCAACAGTGCAGTGGAATTCCAAAGGCTCTCCTTGTAGCTAGTGCTAGTCAGAATGTGACTGTAGGAGGAGGCAGGGAGTTTGACCTCTGTTAGCTTCTGGATCCTCATAAGAAAAAAGGAAAGAAATGCTACAAGGCCAATGTTTTAACAAAAGAAGCTGATTTCCAAAAAAGTAATGCATACAGGAAGTTGA
This sequence comes from Marmota marmota marmota, assembly GCF_001458135.2. Lineage (NCBI taxonomy): Eukaryota > Metazoa > Chordata > Mammalia > Rodentia > Sciuridae > Marmota > Marmota marmota. Next base: position 13,687,203 of record NW_025999932.1, read on the forward strand.
AGAGGAGTAATTAGCCTTTCTCAGGAACTCACGTCCAATATTAAATAGCTCTGACTTGCCTGAAATTCCTCCTAACCACTTGCTCCAATCCTTCCTCTGTGTGAATTGCTCTGAATTATTTAGAGGAACTCAAGGACACTATCAAATCATGGCGTTGTCATCCTCAGCTCCACTCCACCAGCTTTTGATATCAACTTTTCCTCGGGGATTGGTTTCCCATCATTAACAGCACAAATAGATTTCTCTTTCTATGATTCAAAACACTACGCCACAAATATATCCCATCCAAGTGAGCAGCGCTTGGCAACATTCACAAGATCTCATGTCACCACAGGTAGTACACTGTCTCAAGGAATGATTCAAATCTCAGTTCTCCATCTCAGAGAAGTCTCAGCAGCCCATCCACTGCATATGTCTAGGGAGCCCAAGAAGCTGTCAAGAGAAATTAACCTAATTATCTGTGTTCCTGGAGTCTTAAGTCTCCAACCAGGATGAAGATTGCCTCTTTTTATCATGACTATTTCAGATTTATTCCTCACATTTAACAGCTTTCACCAGCTATGAAGATGCACATCAATTCCTTCAGCAAAAGCACAGTTACTTCTCATTTTCATGTTATTGTTACTCTCTGCAAGTACAAATATACGAGCTGCCAAGGTATCTATGCACCTCCACAGGTGAGCTCATGATCTTCTAAAGCAATCTGAAATGAAGTCTGAAAAGAGACCAGGGAGGAGGTTGTTTTCTTTCTTCTTTCCTTTCCTCCTTTTAGCTACATAAATATGTTTGGATGGGGCTGAGCTAATTATCATAAGTTTGATTTCCTCGTTTTGGGATGTGACCACAGCTGTTTGGTTTAATTGAGTTAACTTACCTAGTTTACCAGGTGGCAAAGTTATGAGGATTTCAGTTGATATCATTGTTGGATGAGTCAAGTCTCTGATTAGTACATAACATTAACAACAAGAAAGTTGGAACTATTTTGGAGGATTTTCCCATTGTAATTCTGGTTGCTGGGTAATGCAGCTATTTTTCAGGGCTGTATTCTGGCCAAATAGCTTCTGTTGATGTGAGCCTTAACAGACTGCTGATGGTCAAGGGGCAGGCGGAGGTTTCCAGGGAAATAAAAGAAAACTTGTGAAAACTGGCTTGAAGACACATTACATATTTATTATCAAGAAACTAAACTATTTTGCTTGTATTAGCACCCAAGGCCTTAAGGAAAATGTGCATTTATGCAATCTATTTTAGGAGCTTCTATGAATCTCCTGTCATCCCTGGTTAATGTGCACAGAGCTACATAAGCACACACTTTCCTGTTACAAGGCATTGCCTGGACCATGAAGCAAGCTTCTGAGTCATTGCCCATCTCCCTGGTCCTAAACAAAAAAAAAAAGAAAGAAAGAAAGAAAAGAAATTTAAAATAGCTCAGATAATTGAATCCATTCAGAATCCAAGAATACTCAAATCTCTGTGTTAGGCATTAGAGCAGGAATATCCAAATGCAAAATATACATTGAAAGGCCAATTTTGGAATTTAAAAAATTAGCCTCACTGAGTGGATAGAGTTGCATTTTAGCCTTGAACTTCGCTTTTTCTACTTGGTGAAATCCTTATAACTCTCAACTACTTTTCCATAAAGTACTATGTGTTATAGTCAATTAACAGACAAAATAACTTTTGGGTTTCTCATCTGAGCATTGTGCTCAGATTCTATTTGACCTTTTGCAATATTTTTAAAAGTTTTAAGTCTTAGTTTCTCACCTGAAAATTAAAAATATGAAAATCAACTAAAGGTTATTTGAAAGTAATAACTAAAACTAATCTAGGTAGAGAAAATACTTTCCAGTTCCTTGTTTTCCCATTGAAACAAGCCTCCCTGGGGCAACCATGTCAGAAGTGTCATACTATCTGAATTTCTGATTTCTCTTCATTATAACCAAATAGTTCTTCCACCTAGTCTGTTGGCTGGAAACAAGAATGCCAAATGATTAACTTACTACATTAAATGTCTATTACTGAATACTAAATACTAATTTTTTTCTCTGCATTTTCACAAAAACACTAGTTCAGGAACTTTGTATAATTCAAAGATTCCTTCTAAATCTCATTGTTTGACCCACACAGATTTGGCATGCTTTCTCTGGGATCCTTTTCTTGCTCTTCATCTATAGAAGACATCCTCACGATTTCTTTTCTACTGTTTTATCCATTTGAAAACAATCCCTCTAGTTGCTAAACTAACCTCTCAATCCTAACCCCATCGCCCCGATCCCTCCTTTCCATGAACCCTCTGGTGTCCAGGGGAAAGAATCCTCCTCCCCTAGCTTTGGCCTCATCTCACTGAGCTCCTCCAATCCTGACGCATCACCACCACTCCCTGTAGCTCTCAGCACTGTGCTTAATGCAGAGCAGTAACATTAAGATGTGTCCAACAAGGGAAAGGAATTGAAGGAGGGGGGCACATAAAATGAAGAGGATTCATTGACCAGCAAAGATCAATGAAGCAAAAATGGACCATTTTCCTCCCATTGATTTTCACTGCTCATTGTCTGTTGACAGCCATCTCTGCAACTTTCCACTCCTTTCGTGGTTCCTAAGGAAGCCAAGTGGCAACACAGGCTCACAACCCTTGGTCAGACCCTTTCCATTCCACTAAACTAAAACCACATCCTGGAAAGAAATTCACACAGAACAAACCACTGTAGTTTCTCACTTAAGAGTAAACTGCAGCCGGCACGTTCCCGAGCAACGCCGTGTGCGCTGTTTTCTGATGAAATCTCACTGCGGCTCTCACTCGGTGGCCTCTTGACTTCAGCCAGCTCCCTTCTCAGTATGCCATCCCAGGGGAACCAAGACCTACCCTTTTCTGGACTCAACCTCTCTATTCCAGAGATATCACATTTTACAAAAAGTGCCATCCATCATGTGCAAAAGCCAGGAAGTGTAAGTCCCTGCCAGGAGCAGGGGCAGATATTCTGAGTAATTGCATGCCGCCTCTGTAGACCTAGCTGCCGCTGGAGCAGCTGGAGATGAGGTGAGAGGAGGAGAAACCTTCCCCGGAAGAGGTTGCAGTGGCAGACACTTCAGATTTCATCTCAAAGGCAATCAGGTGTGTGTCAAACTCCTTACCTATTTTTAAACTGCACATGCATTCTAAAACAAGCCCTCATATACTTTTTTAAGAAATTATTTACGGTGATGTGTCATGCAGTCACTTAGGCTCCAGAGGACATTGGCACGGGTGCTCAGATAAAGATAAACTCTTTTTGATACATGTCTGGAATACGGAGGAACTCAGCCCTGGCAATATCCATCACCCTCTGTTTTCCAATAAGAAAAAGACCTAATACCACCTAAGTCCCAATTTCCTTATTAGCATTCCACGAGGGGTACTCAAGGTTGTGCCTTTAACTGCATATCAGTCAATGACAGGGCAAGAGTGCTCCCTGTATAATTAAACCCGCCCATGTTCAGGCAGATACTTCTTGGCAAGGTAGTAGCCATGAAATATTTACAAGGAAGTAGAGAAGGGCACACTGAGCTTTGGAAAGAGATTTGTCGCATGAACACAGTAAATACCTAAATAGAATATTACCAAATATACTTAGCAAATGTACTATATATCTGAATGCTCTAGAAAAAAGAACAATGCCTACAGAAATGATCAAACCATGGCATATTGGCAAAGGTCCTCTATCTCTTAACTATAGCACGAAGATATTCCTAACGTATGCTTACTGGACGAATCTGGTAAATGAAGTTGTCCCACAAGTAATCAACCACCATCTTTTCATTCCATCTTTCTTCCCTCTCTCCCTCCTTCCTTCCTCCTTCTACTTTTTGGTCTTTTCATGATTCTCCTCTCCTTTCCTGAGCATTGATTGTGTGCCTAAGAGTTGGGCACTATGCTGGATACTAAGGACATAAAGTTAAGATATTACCATAGCTCCTGAGGAACTTCCATATGGAGGGAGAGATAGTTAAAGCAAGAATATAGCCCAGGCTTCTTGGCACAAGATGCTTCCAAGAGGAAGTTTTTCCTTGACTTCAGTTTTAAAGGTAGAATATCTAGTCAGCTAGTTAAAGCAGGGGAGGAGACTCAGAAAGAACATCAGGTGAGAAGACACAAAACATGCTATGTTCAACAACGATATAATTTGGTCAGATCCAAACTGTACATACAGAAGGGAAAAGGAAAAATTAAGAAAAATGAGGCTAAAGAGAATAGCCAGAGGCAGTTGCATACCTACCAATGTAGCATTCCTAAGCTAAAGAATTTGAACTTGACCTTGAAAACTAAAAATTTGCGAAAATCATATAATCAAGTCAGGGCATGTGGTTCTAGTTACCAATTACTATTGCCTCCTGCTGTCATATGACCTGACATAAGAACAGAGAAGATAACATATATATATCTTCACCTATTGACATTTAGCTTGGTTTTGTCTCTTGCCATAATAATAGTATGTGGGTGGAGGTAGCCATGGCCACCTCTGAGCCAGGTCTTCAGAAGCAGCCAATGTTTCCACACAGGTTCCTGCCTGAGAAGAGTGAGCCCCAAATAGCTTCTGCCCCTCCAGACCTAATCCTAGTCATACCACAAACCCAAAGAAGGTCAGTTAAAATAAATCAAACCTCACTTTATACAGACCCACAACCCAGAAAAACAAATGCACTTTGTTGTAAGTCTGAGACCTGAGGCAGTGTTTATTACACTGTCCCACTGTAGCAACAGCTGAGTGATATAGAACTGAATCTTCTCCCCAACCTTTACCCCTGATTTTTTAACAAAATAATCAGGAGATGGTCAACTCAGACACTACTAAAAGCTCATTTTAGATGAAATTAGCACTTTTAATAGAGACAATATATCCCACTGTTAATTAGGAAAGTACAGAGGTATGTTGAAGCTACCCTAGATAAAATAACTTTCTTGTAAATGAAGGATATCCATCTTTTGAGAGTTAATCTCTTAAGGAAATGAAAGAATACTGGGAGAGAGTTGCTCAATCATGCACTGGATGTGTAAGGGAAGTAGTCATACGCTGGTGTGTTTGCCCAGCTCATGATCCCCACCCTCTGTAAGCACCACAGAGCACCCTAAAGACAACCAGGGTGCCACCCCAGGAAACATGCTGCTACCACTTGCTTCTGCTCCCCTGGCATGGAGGACTGGAACCCAGGATGTGTAAAGTGAGAAGAGAGAAAGGGAAGCAGATAAGAGAGCTGGGGCTGCGAGTGCAGCTCAGTGGTAGAGCGTTTGCCCAGCACAGAGGCCCTGGGTTTATGCGCAGCATTGTGAAGGAGAGAAAAAAAAATCCACCAGAGAAAAGCTGATCCATAGTCGGGAGGAGGTGGGGATAAGGGACAGAAATACAGAAAGAAGCAGAAGCTAGCAGTTGTTTGTCCCCTGAAGGCAAAGTACATCATAGACAAAGTGTCCTGGTTCTTACAGCTGTCTCTTTCTATTCTCTCTAGCAGCACTTTCTGCCTTTTGACCCAAGATGTAACTTCAAATCATAACAATAAATTCTCCTTTTGCTTACACTTGAGAAAGGTTCCTTTACCTGAAACAAAAGAAACTTGAGGAAAATGCATGTCCACTGTGTGCCATATACGTGCCAGACTCTAGGGGTACAAAGCAAATAGGACAGATACATAAATAAGCACTTTTAATGGTTCCTAAATTATGGGAAAATACAGATATTATTTCTTTCCTAGACTTGGGTCCAGAAAGTCATCTTGGAATAACTGATTGTTTAGCTAAAATTAAAATGGCAAACTGGAGAGGGCCAGATGAATACTTATCAAGAAGGGTGTAATCAACAAGGTCTAATGCCATCTAGGAGACCAGTAAGAGACCTGAGAAATGGCCTTGCCATTGAGCGATATTGGGCACTGTGTCTATTCAAGGAAACATCAGTGCGGTAGTTAGGACAGCAGCAAGAGTGAAGTGGGATAAAGAAATGTGTGAGAAAAGAGAAAGCAGATAACTCATAGGACATCTCTGAGAAGCAGGACAGTGGAAGAGGTGAGGCTGTAGGTGGAGGGAGGGACACATGGGATGGAATGAAGAAGTTTTATTTGTTTAAGTGGGAAAGGCTTCACATTCTAAACATGAGGAATAGGTGTCATGGGCTTACATATCTTGAAGAGGATATCTTTTGTGTGAAATGATGAGCAGAAAGAACAGTACAATGAAATTGGGAAATAATGTGTCAAGAAGATAAAGGCAGTCCATTCAGAATGTGCAAATTTAGTCAAACTAAACTGTTCTTATTATAAACCAACTGCTCCGGAGGAAATTATTTTGGGGGAAAAATGCATTGCCATCCTCAAAAGGAATGTCTGAAAACTAATTACTATTCCTAACTTATTCATCCCCAATGCCTCACCAACATGATCCTTTGTAATAGATTCATATTTCAAAGTGTGGAATAAAAAAAAATGTGCAACTAACAATGACACAGAGACCATCCTCTCAGGTATAACAGTGAGGGGAAAAGTGAATATGGAAAGATTTTTAACCCCGTTAAATTACAGGGTTGGCTTCCTTTTACAACCCTCATTTCCCAAGGGTATTGAGTGTGTACCAAACAAATAATTGAAAATTTATTTTGCCAGCTTTGAAGAATCGCCTATATGTGTGTAGCATTATTTGATAAAGATTTAATTTTCCCTATTAAAATTGATTGTGTTTTTAGAGACAGAAAAATGTTAGCATGGAAAGAAAGCTACTTGGTGTGAAATCACCAGAGCATAGAAAACAAACAGTAAGGCTCAAACGACGTTTGCTGGAACCATAATTAGGATGCTTTTAAGCCACTGCCATGACCCTCCCACCTCTGTCATTGTCACCACTGCTACCAACGGCACCGTGCTCATCACCACCACCGCTGTCCCACCGCCACCCCCCTCATCATCGTCACCACTGTCACCATCTCTATTTCCATCACCCTCAGCACTCCCACTGACACCATTTCGATTTCTATCACTATGGCCGCATCACCATCAACATCATCATTCTCACCATCTCTTCTTCCATCTCTTCTGGTAACCTCTGCAAACACCATTTTCCAACCAGCTAGATTCCTAGCCTAATTTCTGAACCATGAAACTTGACTCAGAAATTGCAAACAAGGCTCTTTCCATTGCAACCAGGGTCTGGGCTCCTTTTGCTCTGGCAATGCCTTTCCTGCTGTACTTGTGGTTATTAAATACACAAACACAGTAGCTAGGGTAGAAAGTAGAGAATTAAGCCTGAGGGTGAAAAATGGAGAACAGGATACCAAGTAGCCATGCTGCCATAATGACCTGCCTCTCAAACCACATTGGCCTGCTGCAGGAGGGATTTTATTAGTAACTTCCAAAAATAGCATGTGCAGCCAGGGCTTTATCTTTAATGTCCCAGCATTGATCAAAAAAAAAGGGGGGGAATTCAACTAAGCCAATGACGGAGAAAACTAATTTCATGGTAAAATAATTCTAAAATGTATTTAAGGTGCACAGGCAAGACCATTTTCAAAGAAATCTGCATTACAAAACATGCACAGGAATTGAAGACTCCTTTCAGACAACCTCCAGCTGCTAAAGAGAAACTGTTCTCCTTTAGCTCTCTCCCACTGTTTCATGTAAACAATTTTATGAGGGAGAAAGAGCCTGCTTACCACATCGGCCCTTGTCAAAAGAAAGGCACAGTGCGGTGTAAATATTTTGTTTTGTTTCTTCCATTAGCAAACGTTTCTTTTCTTTGGTAAAAGACATGAATTAACAAAAAGAAAACAGTGGTGCTGAAATTATTTACTAGCTTCCTTGAAGGAGATCAATATGGAAAAGTCATCTAAAATGATCTTTTTTAGCTCAGTGAAGTCATATCTTTCTGTGAACTGCTGTATTTTATGTTTAATGCCCAAAGATCCAAAATAAAGATTTTACTTCTTAAAAAAATGTCCAAAATTCTAAATTACGGTTCCCACAGCCTTTGTGAACAGGGCTTCCTGGTGTATGTACAGTAGATTTTTCTCCTTGTTTATGATGATAAGGCCCTGCCCCAGCAGGTGTGTGCGGGCGGCTTTAGACTTGCAGTGGGAACCGTAAATCAAACACAGCTTTGCATTGCGTGCCTTTGACTTTCAGTTTCCTTGTTTCCCCTGCAGAAAAAGGAGATGGGATTGATAGTGTTGTGATGTGTTTGTGCACACATGTGCGTGTTGCCTGTTAAATTTTCAATAAAATTCAAGTGATCCAAGTAATTAAATTAAATGATGACATAATGAAATAAATGTTCTATCAGTTCACTTTCTATATTCTTATTCAAACTTATATCAATTTAGAGACACCCCATTTCTTCCTTCCTGTGACTTCTTATAATTTATGAGGGAAATGATGTCCATTTGAGGTTTCTAGCCCATCATGCCGTCAGCATTTGTACTCCAGTTCCTAAGCCCAATTGGTCATCCACTGGAATTCAACACTGGAACTTCTCAGTTAGGATTCTGTGCAGCGATTTCTGATATTTTAAAATGCAAACCGCTGCTTGGAAGAGTCAACAACAAGGTATATTTAAAGAAAGTAGAAGCTGTAATCATTAGAAAAACTTGGCCCTTGGATGTCAATGGACAAAAACTTAGGACTGAATTACACTGCCCCAGGACTGGGGCTGAATGAGGTCAGGTTTGAATTCCTGGGTTTCAGCTAGAATCTTGATACTGACTAGACTGTTCTTAGTTCACACTTAGCCCCCACCCTGTTCACTGCTTTATTTCACAGGGAAGTTAACATTAAGTGTGTAGTGGATCCAAACTGTGGGTCAAGGCTTGGGTCAACTGTTGGGCTGCCTGTTTTATTTAATTTTGACTGTTCCATCTAGTAACTATATGACTTAGGGCACATGCGCATTGACTTCTCTGCCTCAATTTCCTGATCTATAAAATGGGGCCAAATACCATCCATGCAAAACAGTCATCATAAAGATTAGGTGGGTTGATGTGAAGAGTGGTATTCATACAGAAAGTGCAAAGGTTGTTACTATCACCACTTACTATTATAATTAATTATTACATTGGCACCTGTCCCTTTAGATTATAGGCTCGTTAAGTAAAGGGACCAGGCTCTGCATGTTCAGGTAATATGTATAATGCCCTGCACACGATACAAGTTCAATAAATTAAACATGTCTAGTTTCTGGTTTTTATTAGAAACCCTACTGGGGTAAAGAAAAAAAATGACCAGGGGCACAATTATAAAAGAATAATGAGAATTCCAAAAATATCCCATTTTGCAGCATGATCTTGCTTCTCTTTTCCTATGAGACTAATTAAAGAGAATCAGGACTCAGGACAGACTTAAACAGAGGACGGTGCCAAGTGCTAATGCAGCATCCCCGCGAGTTGTCCTGCGCTCCCTTTCCTTCTGCTCCTGTTGCATGACGCTGCTTCAGAGGTAGCTGCTTCCTGTTCAAAGGCGAATGGGACACCACAAGAATTGGGAAGACTAATCCAGTTTTGAAACTTCAGAGAAACCACAAGGACAGAACCCAGATGCAGGATAGACATACTGAACTCCAGCAGGCGCAGCTGAGGAAGCAATAGCGGGAAGTTGGTGAGGGGTCAGCCTTGCAGTGGGGATGGGGAAGACCAAAGAGATGCAAGCAAAATTGAAATGATTGAAAAAAAGGAAACTGCTTCCTAGTGGTGCCGTGGCTTCCAGAACACTGTTTTTTTTTATGTTTTTCCTAAAATTTTTTACTAATAACTAGAGAGAAACTGAATTCTCCTTGGGGGGCACCCAGCTTCTTATACTGTGACCAGCAAATTCTCAGGTGTGACACCTATACTCTTCCCGTCATGGAATGTCTGCCATGTAACATGGCGATATGGTGCCTGCCACCTTTCAGTCTCATTAAGGAAAAATTGACAAGTAAGTATTGCACATATTTAATGTGTATCACCTGATGTTCTGAGATATGTGTACATTGTGAAATGACCACTGCAAGCAAGCTATTCAGCAACAGCCCCCACCACATTTAGTAGCCATTTCTCTCCCTTCCTCCTTCATCCCCCTCTTCTCCCTCTTTTCCATCCTTTTTTTATTCCTTTCTTCCTTCCTTTCCCTTTTGCCTCTAAAAAAAAAAAAAAAGAAAAAAGAAAGAAAGAAAATGCTAATGGGCATGGGTGGGGCACGCCTGTAATCCCAGCAGCAGTTCAGGAGGCTGAGGCAGGAGGATCACGAGTTCAAAACCAGCCTCAGCAATTTAGCAAGGCCCCGTGTCTCCAAATAAAAAAATTAAAAGTACAGGGATGTGTCTAAGTGGTTAAGAACCCTTGGGTTCAATCCCTGATACCAATGAATAAATGAATGAGAGAAAGAAAGAAAATAAGTACATAAGGAGAATCCTGACATTTATGACAACATGGTTGAACCTGAAGGACATTGCACTAAGTGAAATAAGCCAGACACAGAAAGTCAAATCTGCACGTTCTCACTTACACGTGGCACAGAAGCAGAGTAGAACCGTGGATGCCAGGGCAGCAGGCGGAAGGGAAATGAGAAGATGTTGGTCCAAGAGTACAAAGTTTCAGTTATCAAAGATGCTTAAGCTCTGAGACCTAATGTCCAGGACAGTAACTCTTAACAACAGTACTGCTCACTTGAAATTTGCTAAGAGGGCAGCTCTAAAGTGTTTTCAGAAAAAAGAAGAAGAAGAAGAAGAAGAAGAAGAAGAAGGAGAAGGAGAAGGAGAAGAAGGAGAAGGAGAACGAGAAGGAGAAGGAGAAGGAGAAATGAAATAAATGTGTCATTTCTTTTAGACTATCATTTTCATTTGAAAAACCTAGAAAACTTCAGGGGGAAAAAAATCAAACTTACCTGTCATTCTATGGCTCAGAGAGAGTATCATTAATATTTTTGGTTATTAACTTTTTTTATTTTCGAAGAGTTTACCACCATATAGAGATCACAATGTATACAGAACATCTGAAACTTCTAAGGTGGTATAACCAAGGGAGTACCTTGCCAGCACCACCCAGGCTCCAAGGAAGAAAAGCGTGCCTTGCCCTATAGTGTTTAGGTTGCCTTTCTTCATCATACCCCATCCTTCCACCCCCGGCTGAGCCTAATCTGTTCTGCCTCCTGTGAGTTGCATCCATAATAATTTATTAAAAATTCAATTTTTAGCTGAGCATGGTGATGCATGCCTGTAATTCCAGCAGCTAGGGAGACTGAGGCAGGAGGATCATGAGTTTAAAGCCAGCCTCAGTAACTTAGTGAGGCCCTCAGCAACTTAGCAAGACCCTGTCTCAAAAACAAAACCTTTTTAGGGTTGGGGATGTGGCTCAGTAAATAAATGTCCCTGGGTTCAATCTCTGGTACCAAAAATACATAAATAAACAATAATAATTTTTAACTTTACATAAATGAATCATGATGCTTTATCAGAGGCTTGCTTCTTTTTAATTCCTCCTGTGTCTGTATGGGATTTACCCTTATTAGGATCCAAGCTGTATTTCAGTTATATTCATTAGTATGTACTATTCCATTGCATGAGTAAGCTCATACTTGTTTCTTGATTCTAAATGCTGATGGACACTTAGAGTCTTCCTATGTCATGCTGCTAAGAATGTTCTTACGAATATTTCCTGGTGCAAATATGCAAAAGTTATCCAGGGATTCCACCTACTAAGGGAGTTGCTGGGCTCATGAGGCTTGAATTTATTTGAAACTCCAAAGTGTTTTCTAAGTAATTATACCATTCTCAACTCCCAATATGAGTGGATAAGAGACACATCTCACCCTAAATGTGTTATCCAATCTCCTTACTTTTCCAGTCTGGTGGGTATGAATGTATGTGCTGATAACAACTGAGTCTCTCTTTCCCTCTGTGCACACACACACACACAGAAGGGATATACAGTGTCCTTAGCAATATAGTATATTCATTTTGTTTACTATGGAGACATTTTCAAATTAATCAAAGGATGTAAGAAACTTCTACGGACAGCTATGTCTTTGTAGTTTAAAACTATATAGCATGATTAGAAAAGACTGTCATGGTCAACATCATGTTTGGTCACATAAGTGCCCACATCAGAACCTGGAATTCATTTGACTTATCTCACTCCATTACTCTCCTTAACAACAGTTGATCAAATTCTACTGAGACTGCTCCTTAAATGCAGAGTGACTTCTAGACAACTGGTTCCCTCTCCTGCCATTTTATAAATATATAACCTCTTAAATACCTAGAACCACCTGGGTTGTTTCCACTTGTCAACTATTCCAGACTGATGCTATGAACCTTTCTGCACAGTGATGCACAAGCATTTCCTAGGATGTATACTGAAAAAATGGCATTTGGAGTCATGGGTAATTTCCCTGAAAAATCCCAAAACGGAATAAGGGCTCTCTGCCACTGTTCTCACTTCACAACACTTAGTTGGCTGCTTTGTTGAGTGGATATAAATGTATCTCATTCTGTTTGTAACTTCCCTAATAATATTATTTCACAGCTTGCCATATGTCTTTTATTTCCTTTTAATTTTATCTTCCTTTTTTATTCTATATTCCTTTTTCGTTGTTGGTTTTGTTTTTCTATTTTTCTACTGGATCAACTTTTTCTTAATGATTTGAAGAAGTTCTTTATGTAACCTGGATCTAGTTATTTGCCATCTCTATGTGTTGCCAGTTTGTGACTTTTTTTTCTGTTTACAGTGTATTTTGATAAATAAAATCTTCATTTTAATATGGTCAAATTAAATCCTTACTAAATGATTGGCATTTCTGAGTCTTACGTTATTTGTGTCTTGTTCAAGAAATCTTTTTCTACCTTATGGTCATAAAAACATAATCCTGTATTTTCTTCTAAACATTCTATAGCTTTTGCTTTCATTTTCAAATTTTAATTACTTTTAATTTACTTTTGGTATGGAGACAGGCACTTAATTTCACTGTTATCGTATGATTGATCATTTTCCTAAGAACTATTTATGTTTCTTTTTGTTCTGCAATGCCATCTCTATAAATTGGTTTTAATATATGCCTGAATCTTGCTCTGCATCGTTTGTGAATCTTCCATCATTTGTGTTTAACTTCTTACATTGTCTAAACTAGGATGTAGGTTTGTAGGTCTGATTGTTTCTTACTTTCTTCTTCATGGGCATCTTGGATATCCCTCATACTTCCTTTTACAAATAAATTTATAAAACAGTGTGTCTAGTTACAAAAATCACACAACTCTGTTGAGCTTTTTATTAAATTAACAATGAACCTATAAAGTTACTTGGGAAAATTAACCTTTTTCTAGCAGAAATATGACAGTTTATGTAGTTTTAGATTTTCTTCAGATTTATTTCAGCAATAAACATGATCTTTCCTGTTCACTTGTTCTGTTTGGCTAACCTCACACACTGTCCAAATAAGAATATAGTATTATGAAACTTTTGCTGGATTTATTTCTAGTTACTTTATATGTGTTGTGCTAGTCACTTCTTCGAGCCAGCAGCATTTAGAAGTGCAGCTTGCTTCTACACATTGATTTTTCTCTAAAGTGACTCACTAATCTGTCTTATGAACCTAGCAATTTATTTATAGGTATTTGGGGATTTCTACATAGATAACCTTTAAGCAGTGACAGTTTTGTATTTTCCTCCAGTTTTTACTTTTGTTTTATCCTATTGCATGGGCTAAAACCTCTAGAACAATGGGACCAAGTGGTGGCTGTGGGCATTCCTAACTTCTTCTTAACCTTAGAAAGGAGTCTTTGAAATCTAACAAAGTGTGCCACGTGCCTGCATGAATTCATCACAACGAATTCCACCTTATGCATGATTATAATGTACCAGTTAAAAAATAAATAACTAGAAGGGAGACTAGAAGTATAAGAAGGAAATAGGGAGAGGGAGAACAGATAGGAAAGGGGAGTACTAGGAAAGAAGTGGAGAAATTATTATGTGCATTTATGAGCATGTCACAGTGAACCCCACTATTATGTATATTATAATGCACTAATTAAAACATTAAAAGTATTCCTTTGAGTATTTCATCACTAGGTATCTCTTTGTTGTGGATTTGGTATAAATGTCCTTTATCAGACAAATAAAGTCTTATTATTCATTGAATTTACTAAGAATTATTCTTTTTTTTAAGTCAGAAAGAGCTGCTGAAGTTTATAGAATTTATTTTTCTTAACCCATTGAGAGGGCAGGGAGGGTACTGGGGATTGAATCCTGGGCACTTAATCACTGAGCTGTATCTCCAGCCATTTTTATTTTTTATTTTGAGATGGGGTCTCACAAGTTGCTTAGGGTCTTGCTAAATTGTTGAGGATGGTTTTGAACTCACCATCCTCCTGCTTCAGCCTCCCAAGTGAACATATTGAGGGTTATTTAAATTCTTTAATGTGTTTTGGGCAATATACTACATTAATCTATAGTATTAAATCAACTTTGCACTCCTGACACAACAAAACTTGATCATTAAACACTATCTTTCTTAGAAGCATCTGGATTTTGTATGGTACAAATTTGATGGGATATTTGCATCTGCATTCACGAGGAGAGAGGTCTATACTTTCTGTTTCTCCTGACCCCCATGCCTTTTTGTCCGGTTTCTGTTATCAAGGTCATGCCTGCCTCATGTAATGAGTTTGGGAGTGCTCACTCTTCCTTCAAGAGAAAGAATTCACATGGCATTGCATTACTGCTTCCCCAGCTATCTGGTGGAGCCACTCGGTCCTGATATGAAAGTTCAAGGTCTCCCATATTTGGCGGAAATCTTAGGGTGAAAGCCAGCCTTGGAGCTCATCCACCTTGCAGGATTCCAGCTCTGCTTCAGCTTTGGCCTTTCAGATTCATTTCTTTTGTGTTAGCTCAGCAATGCACTTAGAAAGATTTTTTGAGTATTTTTTTTGGCAGCTTCTGGTTATTGGAACCAGGTGGTCTATTATACTGCCAGACTTGGAAATCCCGGGGGCTGTGTTCTCCCGATAACATCTGACCTGCCTTTATTTGTAAGACTGTGTCTCCTCAAGCCCATCATGGTGTCTCAGGTATATAGTAGAGGCTCAGGTAATATTTATGAAATGAATAAATGAATACTATAAATGCATTAAACATATTTTGTTGCTGTCTTTGTAGTAATACATTATAATTTTACTAACATGCTAATCACCTCTGCAGCACTATCAGCTTTTGAAGGATGTGAAGCTGTTTATATCTGTTTATATGTCTTCTCATCCCCAACGTCTAGCACATAAATATACTGAATAAATGAGTGAATAAATATACAGATAAATCCATCTCTGTAGTTAATTTGAATATATGTAGGTTAAATTTTACCCAGATGCTTTCTCATCTGCTACCAAATCGGTAATTAATGCAATGCAGGGAAACCAAGATGTAAATTATTGAATTCTGCAGCAAAGTAAATTTACTGTCATTTAATTGGGTGTATCTCCCGTTCTGTAGAGTTGCTTATGTAAAGCTCATATAATTAAAAGCCCACAGTGAGTTATTCCATAGCGCTTAGGGTGCTTTTTTCCTTCCTGCCCCCAGGCAGTTAGTTTTTGGCAATAGCCGTCCAGCTCACATGTGTTATGTGAACAAAGTTATGCTTCTTGACAACATGCTCAGAACTTCACCACTGAAAGAGACAGAGTCAAACAGCCCTGTGCCTGGTGACCACCATGCCACACCTATGTCCTTACCAAAGCTGTCTGCAAATAGAAACTGGAGTCCTATGAGATAATTCTTAAAGCCACTGTTATTTGAAATAATGACTTCCTACAGTGTACTACCAAGAAATTAAGATATCAAAAATCAATACCAATGTACATGTGTTTCTCTGAAGGAAAGCAAATGCATGTGCAATAACTGACGGCATTCAGTATTTCTTTGCAGTACTGGACACTGAAGCCAGGGGCACTTCACATCCCCAATCCCTTTTATTTATTTATTTTGACACAGGGCCTTGCTAAATTGCCCAGGCTGGGCTTGAATTTATAATCTTCCTGCCTTAGCTTCCTGAGTAGCTGGGATTACAGGTCTAGACAGACCACTACACCCCTGCCAGCATTCATTCTTAAAGGATATGGAAAACAGATCAGTGGCTCAGCTGACCCAGGGTGTGTGCTCCTGCTCACAGTGCTGGGGATGCAACCCAAGCTCTCATACCAAGCATTCACTTTACCACTGAGCTACAGCCTCCACTCCCCTTCAGCAGTTTTCCAAGTTTGAAAATATCAAGATGCTTCTTAAACCTGAGAATTTAGAGAAGATAAACTAACAAAATACATATTCATAAAACATTACAGAATCTTGCAGAAAATATGTGATCCCTAAAAAGGAAAAAAAAAATTCCAGGATAAAGATTAGTTACCAAATCAAAATAATTATTTTCCTATGTATAAAATCATCAAAGGTAGAAGAACTCCACACAAATAACTTATTGTCACAGAGTAAACTCATTTAATTTGCTAAATTTGCAGTAAATGTGCGGTAATCTGAAGCCAGCCTTCTCTGTCCATTGTTGGGTTTGCTTTCGTCTCCCACAGACCAACAAGAGCACAGGGGTTGGGTTAAAACACAAGCAGAAGAATGGTTCGATTCTGGGGAAAATATCACTCTTTCACAGAAATTATTTTTTGCTGTTATATCATGTGTAATATCTTGGCTCCATCTTGAGCTCCAAATAAAAGATTCTTATGAAACTCCTGCCTTTAATAACTGCAATAGTGAATTTATCTACCCGAAAAGTATTTAAAGTAAACGAATTTGCTCATTAATCATCATTACACTTGCAAGAGAATCAAGCAAATAACCTTTCAAAATGTTTCTAAGGTCAAACTTCAAATCGCTCCTACAACTTTCAAATACTGAATTTTGAAAGGTGGTTTACAAATATATGCACACACTGTAGCAAGTTAATTAAAGCAGATTTTAATTACACCATTATTCAATTTATCATTTTAAAGTTACAAAAGCAAATGTGAACACTGATCCACTTCTATACAAGCTTGAGGGGGCATCAGTCTTAGGAAGGAGCTGGAGCCATTTGTGTGCCTACAGCTAGGAAAGGGACACACTATTCATTCCTACCAAGATTTGTTGGAAAAGGAGAGAAAAATTAGAAGCATCCTTTATCCCAGTGAATATGTAGGAATGAACATACTGCAACACAGCAACTGTGGAAATATCAGAATTCATCTCCATTCCACAACTGCATGCTTAGTCCTCACCCAGGGATATTAACCTTGGACTGAACCTGCATTTTCAGGTATACTCTGTAATTCTATACATTGTTTTACCCTCTACCCTAACATCAGTATGACTTTCACAGTTTGCTTGGATTTTTCCAATACAATGACCAAAATGATATTTATTATGAGAAAATCATGATAGTTTTTTATGTTTTTATCAGTGCATTTAATTTTACATAACTGTGGGGTTCATTCTGACATATTCATGAAAACGTATAGTATAGTTTGCTTCATTTCAGTCCTCAATACTACCCCTTCCCTCTTCTCTTCCCGTACCCTGACTCCCTATCCTCATTCTGTGGCGCTTCCTTCTATAATTTACTTTTTAAATTGGTGCATTATAGTTATACATAAAAGTGGAATTCGTTGTGATATATTCATACATACACCTAATATAATTTGGTCAATTTTATTCTGCAGTTCCTTCCTCCCTCTTGATCTCCTTCCTCTCCTCCACTGTTCTCCTTTCTATGAGATGCCTTTTTAAAAACAATTGCTTATTTATCTCTAACTGCTGCATATGAGAGAAAACATCTGACCCTTAATTTTCTGAATCTGGTTTATTTCACGTATCATGACATGTCTCCAGTTCCATCTGTTTACCAGCAAATGGCATAATTTCTTTCTTCTTCATGGCTAAGTAAAACTCCACTAGGTGTGTATACCACATTTTCTCAATCCATTCATCTGTTGAGGGCACCTAGGCTGGTTCCATAACTGACTATTGTGAACTGTGCTGGTATAAACATAGGAATGCAGGCATCACTGCAATATGCTGAGTTTACTATTTTTTGATAGTCCTTTTTTGAGGTGATTCAAACTTAGGGATTTCAGAGTAAGAGAAATTTTCTCCCTTTCTTTGATGGCTGCTATAGAAATGGACATTTTCTTCCTTACTTATGATAAAATTAGTAAAAATCAAATGAGTATGATTAGCAGTCTCAGAGGATCACCCACCACCAGGTCCCAGCATCTCTCTACTAGGACCAATTACAACTGGTGAAAGCTCTCTGGCTCTTGCCACGCCTCCTCTTTCTTGCAAACCTCTTCATTTTTATCAGCATTGACTGCAATCCATTTCCCTGATGGCTTTAATAATGTCCCAGCTCCCTTGAAATGCATATAGCAGGAAATGGAAATATGATCCGGGAATTTCAAATCTCAAACTGCAATTCACAGATATCTCTCTCTTTCTCTTTCTCTCTCTTTCCCCCTCCCTCCCTCCTTCCCTCCCCCACACCCAGTCCACNTCCCTCCCTCCTTCCCTCCCTCCCTCTTTTCTTTCTTTGTCTAGAGCACCTGACAAATATAACAGATTAGGCAAGACAGTCTCCTAGAACCTATTCCAAATGTTAAAAAAAGAAAGTCAGATCAGAGCAGGAGCACCTTGGCTATGAAGTGCTGCAGCTTGCCAAGGTTTTGTTCCTCCTCGGTTATTTCCTGCCCCTGTGAGTCTGAACTTGATCTTAGCATTCAGAGAAATGGCCCCATGTGAAGACTGAGCAGAAAATACCTAAGGAAAACGTCAACGTCTCTGGGTATTTTGTTACGAGATCGAAGCTTCATAAATCAAATGTCACACAGTCAATTCACGTGATATATATATATATATTTAAACCAAAACCAGGATAATGTGAATAAGCACTTAAAACAGAAAAACATAATTGTGCTTTTCTAATATCCAACATATTCTTGATTACATGTTATCAACTAGGTACATAGTTACAACTTGAGCAGAGTTACAACTCAATAAATATTTCAAGACAATGAAGACAAGACCCCAGTTGGAAAAGGCAGAATACAAAACAAGGATTGTGTCCACCTGAATAATGACAGGAGAAATAAACACTGCCATTCCAGCAGGCAACATGTTTTTGTTTTTGTTTTTAAACCTGTCTTCCCCTAGTTCCTTAAAACTACATGCAATACTACTGTGAAACAAAGTTCTTGGGTAAATCAGTGGTTTTATCTACTACTTACTGAAGTCAGTAGCTAAGACCCATTTGGCATTCCTATTGAGGAAAAATAAATAACTCTAAGAAGTCCTTGACATGTTTTAAAAAAGAAGATAAAGAAAAACAAGTTTTACTGCAAAAAAAAAATGCCTACATGCAATTTATATCTCAAGTAAAATATTTTAAATCTTCTTACTCAAGAGTATCTAATGATGAGACTTCCAGGCCTAAATTAACAGAGCCACTTCTCCTTGATACAGAAATAGGTTCCTATTGATCAAATTCAGCAGAGGGCAAACTAAGCAGTCTTGTCTGCCCATCTGTATGTGTTTTGCCAGCTCAGAATATCCCTAAAGAGGAGCAGAAGTGCTTGGAATCAATACTGTCCAATCCAATTTTTTTTCATGGCTATCAAAGAGAGTTTGGTAATTAAGAAGCAATTCCATTAAAATGTCTAGTACCTATACTATAATCAACAGGGACTCAGATGATTCTCTGTTTCTGAAATACTATTTATGTATTCACTTTGTATATTACATTTATATAACTGCCACATTGTCACCAAGCAAATAACAATTTTCTTTCTACCGGCTGAGTTGTAAGTTAAGAGAAATTACTTTATATTGTTTGAGATTTGGGATTATTTTAAAGAGGACCACCCTAGGATTATGAGGCTGGTGATGCAATTTAAGTATTTTGAAGATAAATGTCATATTAAGTATTTTAAAGACAAATGTCAATCTGGCCACATTCAAATAACAGAAATTTTCCAGTTAAAGAATAAGTTTCAATTTGATTCCTAAAATATACTGCAGAGCTAAAACAATGTAAAGATCAGGGGTTCTTACCAGTTATAAAGCTAGTCACAATCAGCCTCTGTATGCCTGATATAATTTGAAGTCACTCAGATCAACATTTTTTAACCTATTATTTACTTTATTAAAACATTGCAATAAAATAGAGATAAAAATAATTTGCATATATTGATTGTTATAGTAATAACTCAGAAAGATTAAATCATTTTAAAATATGCATCATAGGCAAATATACAATGGCTACATTTTCAAAAGGAAAACTCTAGCTAGACAGCAGCCAAATACTTAATCTGAAAAGAAAAAAAGATATTTAAAATCATAACTGTACAGTCAAATCTATTACTTATGTCAATAAAACATATGTAAGTATATGTAAATTTTTATAATTTCATATAAATTATCAGACAAAACAGATTAGAAAAGAAAATTTCCATTTAAATACCATCACCCTGGAGACAAGGGGAGGGGAAACCATTGCAAAAACTCCAAATAATATGTCACTTTTTTAGATAATTTTATAATAAGTTGGAATTGAAACTGTGCTCTAGAAACTTAAGGTGAAAGAATTCCAGGATGATGAAGTTAAGGACATGTATAATAATAGATATTAACAGAATGCATAAATAAGATTAAACATTGTATAAACTCATCACTAAAGAAAACACACTTAATGATAACTTGGGAAAATGATTTTGCACATCAGTAATTTGTATAATTGTGGGGGATGCTGGACATTCAAATCTCAATAAAGTGGGACCATCTGAAAACTGATTAGAAATGGATAATGCATGTCTTGATTAATCTGTTCACTTTTACACAGCAGAAACGATTGACAACACAGGTTTAAATGCTGGCTATATGGCTAGATTGATCCAGTCTTCAACATTACAGAGATGTAATTATAATAAAAGGGTCAAAACACTGGTTATTCAATCATTTTATAACGAGTGGAGTTACTGTATCCATTTTACCATACCCAAATAAAAAGACAGAAAATAAATTTGTTCTTTTAAAAATTTACCTAGAAGAATTGAGCTTTCATAATTCCACTGAAGCCTCAGAGTGCAACTAAACACATATAACCAAAAGCCTTCAGTAAAAGGGACTCTCCCAAAATTACAGCCTAGCTTCACCACCTCACCAGGACAACTCAAGAGCTTTCAGTGTGAAACTCAAGAGGCCTACATTTAACCAGAAGCTTTTAAAAGACATTCAGACATTTTCCCACAGTAATTCCACTGGCCTGGTTACTTCTGTTTCATAAGAGCATGGGTTTTCTATTTCCATTACAAAGCCAGCATCAAAGAGTTTAAAACTGACCTAAAATCCAATGGATGACCTGGGTATGGATAAATAGTTCATACAGGTTTATGGACAGGGCCAAGTTTTCCATCATAGAACCACTAAACTTTTCTTTCAAAATCAAATTGAAGCTACTAAAAGTACCCAATGATTCAAGTTTAAGACTTAAAAGCACCTAATTTTTTAAAACTTTTTTTAACCTATCAATGAATTCTGCAGATCCAAATGCATGGCCCACACAGTAGACACTCAATAAGGGTAGATTGATGTTCAATAATCCCCTTGCAGTAATAAAAATGTTATTCTACACAACTATCATTTTTTGGGGATCCACTTACCCTAAGATCCCTTGCTTTATTTTGACACATTCTAACATCATGCAAAATCGATACCTTTTAAAGCAAAGTGGTCTTGGTTAATATACATTGGTAAAATTAGCAGTCATACTGACAAAAAGAGAAAGAAGAGAAAGTTGATTCCTAAACCAGAAAGCAAGAACAATTTATATCACTCACCCTCCTACACAGTTAATTTCTTTCAGTCCAATTTATTTCAGTATATTAAGGATATTCTATACTCCTGTTTGGTGGGCATAAAAGAAGATATCATAGATTTAGGTTTGAATAATATCATTCCCTAATAATAACAGAAGTAGCAAGAATTAAAAAACAAGATGCAAGCCAAATAATTAGCTACTGGAGTCAAAATCTTAAAGTACCTTCCTTCCCACTATAGCTAACACCGTTCTCATGATAGGAAGATCTAATGCCCATGGTGACTCACAGTCAAACTGCCTGCAAATGGATCCCTCCATCCATTAAAAATAAATAAATAATGTTTTAAGTTGTAAACAGGAAGCTTTGCTACTTTAGCAGATGTCCAGCCAAGTGAAGACAGAGCGTCACACAGGAACAGATTTTAGTGGTATAATCAATGCAACTTAAAAACATTGATCTAACACATATTCAGTATTATGAATAATCATCGTGCTGCATGGTAATTAGAGATAAATGTGAAGCCATTCACATAAATGACTGCAATTAATGTTAGGTTTACATAGCAAAATCAAATTTTCATAATACTACATTTTTCATTAAATTACCCCCCAAAATCAATCTCTGTGCTCATGTTATGTCTGTGCTTTGGTTTTTGAAAAAGCAAAGGTCCCAAACTTTTCTGACTGGTGGACACTGTCACCCTATTATGATTTCATTAATAGCCAAGACTTAAGGTACATTTGGTTCTTAGATGTGCTCTAATGTCTAGAACCCTGATACACAGATTCCAAAGCCGAGCCTGGTACAACAGTTCAAAACTGATAGCCTCTGTTGCTCAAAGAGCCAATACTACCAAGACAGTGAAAACTTGGAGGAGATGGGTAGGGACTGAGGAATGGAGGAAAGGAAAGAAAGACCCTTCTTTTTTTTCCCTCAGCCTCCCTCAAGGACCTCAAAAGTCCCTTCCAGTGGCTGGGGTTGTGGCTCTATGGTAGAGCACTTACCTAGCATGTGTGAGGCACTGGGTTTGATCCTCAGCACCACATAAAAATGTCTTAAAATTTTTTAAAGTGTGTTTTTTTTTTATCCTTTGCCAAGTGTACTCCTTTTCTTTAATATCCTTTAATTTTATTGAGAAGGTCACTCACATATAATTTTATTTTTTTTATTTATTTTTTTAATTTTTTATTGTTGGTTGTTCAAAACATTACAAATTTCTTGACATATCATATTCCACACTTTGATTCAAGTGGGTTATGAACTCCCACCTTCACCCCATACACAGACTGCAGAATCACATCAGTTACACATCCATTGATTTACAAATTGCCATCCTAGTGTCTGTTGTGCTCCGCTGCCTTTCACATCCTCCACCCTCCCC
>NW_025999932.1:13713721-13836461 GCF_001458135.2 Marmota marmota marmota
CCACCTTGCAGGTGCGGGTGGCGGCTCCGCTCCACCCCATCTCCAATTGGGGTCACGCGGTCACCACGCTGGCGAGCCACTGGGCCTGCTCCGGGCGCTGGCGGCGGCCCGGCTCCTCCCCTCTGGCTCTACGACAAATCGAGGAGACTCGGGTGTCTGTGCCTCACCCCCCCTACCAGGAGACCAACTGTTTCTGTCGCCGCTGGTATTGATGAAGTTCTCTCCTCCGCCGCTTTCTGATGACATCAGATCTCTGCCATGTTGGTATCCTATGCGAATGGCAGCATTTCGTTCCCCTTGCCGGGCAACCAAAGCAACGGGCAAGTCCTGACTGGCCCTCAGCAGGACCCGGACCGAGAAGCAGTTTCCATGGGCTCCTAGCCCTGGGCCAGGGCAGTTCCGGGAGCCGGTACTCGGCCGCTCAGTGCTCGGTGTAAGCTCCGATAAGAGTTTAAAGTGTGTTTAAAAAAAATTTCTTTCACTAAAACCCAAGAGGGAGAATAAGATAAAGGGGAAGATGCCTAGAAAGGGAAGTGTCTTAAAATCATCTATAAGACATTTTTTTTTCTATTTTAATGCTTTGATTAAACTTGACTCTTATAACTAGAGATGGCAGAAGCTGACAAAGTCATATTTAAATTTTCCCAACTATTCAGAGGTAGGGATAAGAAAGGGTTTTATGGGGTGGAGGTGCTCTGTTGCAAATATAGTCTTCCTGTCCAATTGATGTCCTGGTGTAGGAGGACTTCAAGTTTTCCTGAATGAGCAAAGTAGCTAGGAGCTAATAAGAGGGCTTGTGGCTATAATAAAAATCCTAGAACCAATTTTCTGCTACTCCTAGTGTTTCTGAAAGAACACCCTGGGTTTATCATTGGGAGGAAGGAGGGTGGAGGATGGGCCCAGTTATTTGCACTTGACAGTACTGTGAGACAATATTCATGGTGTTTCTGGGCATCTGATATCAGTTTCTGTGCCAGCTTAAATTTTCAAGGTGTTTGTGTGAAGCTATGGTGTGGACATGGTTTGTCCTCCAAAGGCTCATATGCTGGAAGCTTGGCCCCAAGTGTGGGAGTGTTGAGGTGAGGAACTATTTAAGGCAGGGCCCAGTGGAAGGTGATGGGGGCTTCATTCCATGATGGGATGAATGCCTTCCCATGGGAGTGGGTTGGGCCTCATGGGAATGAGTGGATTGTCATAAAGTAAGGCCACCCATCTCTTTGCCTTCCCCTTCCCCTTCTGCATGCAGACATCTTCCTGTCTGCTTATCTGTCATGTTGTGACACAGCCAGGGGACCCTCACCAGGATGCTGGTACAATGCTATTTGATTATTTCAGCCAAATAAACCTTTTTCCTTGATGGCATGCCTAGCCTCAGGGATGGCAACTCAAAATGGACTAAGACATATGGCAAAGAGTCTTAGAAGACAAAGATAGTGTTTCCCTCCAGGTTTATATCCATTCAACTGTAAATTATCCAGGGTGTCTATCCTCAAGGGTCCTGGGCTATGCCAAAAATCCTTGTGGCACAGCTTCTACCTGGGCCCATGGGCTTAGGGGAAGAGGAGTAACTACAAAGCTCATGCCACCTGTCATAACATGAGTAAAGAACACAGGCCTGTTGTCTTTTGCCAGCCTGCATTAAATTAGGGCGGGCAAACTTGTTAGCTTACAAGGGTAAAAATCACATCTTCACAATTCTTTTGGGCAGCAGAGTAGAAATTTGTTATGGAATTTCCAATCTCCTCAGGAAAAAAAAAATAAAAACATTATAAAGGAATGTCTTATCCCAGTGCAGGTGGTTCAGGTGCGAGAATAAACAGCCAGGCAGCAAAGAATTCTCCAAGATTTTGGAGGCAGTCATATTTTCCTAAACAACTTAAAAATTCTCTTTAAGTGTACATTAGAAAAACGTGTTTTATTATAAGACAAGACTCCCTTTTAATTCCCGATAGAATAATCAGTAATTCAAATAATGTTAAGACATTCAGGAAATGAACACCTTAAAATTCACGTTTTTAAAAGAGAACAGTGATGATACTGAAAATCAGATTGATTATTGCTCAAATTAATAAGCAGTCTGTCCACAAAATTAAGTTGAATGCTTTTCCTGTCAATGGATTTTTGTCAGTCTTTTGAGAAGAGAAAAGAGAGCTTTACAATCCTTTGGAGTAAGGAAAAATGTCCTTCGGCACTTGGGTTCCCATTGCTCAGCTTCGTCATTTGTTTGGAGCACCGATTCAATAATACTGTTCCCAAACATGGCTCTTTACCCTCAAGTTCTGAACAGGTTTACTGTATAGATTGTGCTGATGGTTATGTTCTCCTTGGTTAATTAACACTCCACATTTAATTCTGCATTACATAAATACCAGTAAAGAGAGTGAAAAATAAAACTAGATGCAAATTTTATGTTCATTGCAATGTGAAAATTAGGCCATAGAAAAAAATTCCTGGCTGGATTCAGAGTTACCTTGTGCCAGCTAGAGCCTTGAAAAAAATGTTCAATTATTTTCCACCAATTCAACAGAGGTAAAAACGATCACATAAAACCAGACTAAACAAAAACAAGTCAATGAGGCTGCTACACATGAAGCTTCATACAAATGAAGGACTGTCAAAACATTTCAAAATGTCAGAAATTCATTTAGAAATTTACAGTATCTGATAAAAAAAAAGAAAACCTTCCCAGCATAAAATTTGTTTTCTGTAAAATTTAGTCCCAACCTCTCATTGTCACAAAAAGATCTGTCTTCTCAATTTCTAGAACTATATCTATAATGTTAATTTGCAGAGCATAGCATCTGCCAGTGCTGTGTCCCTAGGTGCCTACTTGATTACAGTGTTTGAAGATGGCCTAGAAGGACAAAACTGTACACAAAAAACAATCAGCTCTGCACAAGACGGCTCTGCAGAATCATTTTTAAACATGCATAAATCAGAGATGCATTTGTGTTAGCTAATCACTACTAATGAGGCTTGAGCAGAGAATTCAAACTTCAATATTTAGCTAAAATTCTGAAGTGTAGCATCTGAATGAAATTAATACCATTGCTTAGAAAGCTAAGAGAAGACCTTTTACATTTTGCAATTTTCATATAAACACTCAAGGTTAGGTAACATGGTATGGCAACCTTTAGATTAAAACACAAAGAGATGCAAAACCATTCTTGCTGATATTGAAAATCCAAAATAAAAAAAGAACAGCTTATCCTTTTTGAGGATAAAATTATATTACCTATAGCAACATCATTAGAGTTTTTTTTTTTGAATAGTAGAAAAATGAGTAAGATGATTACCATCCATCCATTCATTTCCTCCCTCTAATATCAGGTGATGTTTAATATGTTAGAAGAAATAATGATCTATGAAACATGAAAAAGAGCGAGAAATAACATAGCTTAAGTATAGCTGCTGTCACAGAAGACTAAGTCTGCGTCTATAATGCTGTTTAGTCTTTAGATATGGCAGAAATTGACTACTGATCCCATTGAGACCGCCACATGGAGGTCTGAAGTGTCCCCATTGTGATTCACCAGCCACAGTCAGTGTTTGTCTAGCACCGGTATATTTGATTCCCGCCCAGACTGTTTTGCCAGTATCATAATTTCTCCTCTTTAGCAGAGATGCCAAATGCTCTATGACGGCTACAACTGCACTTTTGGCCACATCTATTTCATAATGAGCAAGGACATTCTTTCCTTAGCAAAGAAAATAAGGCTACAGCATAATTTCTTATTAGGCTCTATTTCTATGGACAGGTTAGCCAAAAACCTCTTGGGCAATTTGTGTGCTCAAGACGATCATCTCAACTTCTTGTGGAACTGGTAAATATTTGCACTAAAAAATGAAAGAGAGATGGCCAGTCTCCAGGGTATGGGAAAAAAATACTCAATAGTCATTCAAATCCCAGCCAGCAAAAAGAGCTTCATGGTAGGCAAGCAGGGGGTCTCTATTCAATACAAAAAATGTTTAAAGCCATCTTTATCTAAAAATAAGCAGATCTCACAATAAGTCTGTGAAAAGTCAAATATGGTGAGATTTCTCACAAACATCAATGTTCTGTTGAGATGAATAGACAAGTTTTTTTAAATAACCCTCAAATCATAAAAGTTCCTACGGCAAATACCAGTGGGAAAACAAGAAAGCAACAGTCCATCAAAAAGGCTCATAATACTGATAAAAAGCCAGCTTTACACCCCCCCTCCAAAAATGCCTTTATATCTCTCAGAGAGCAAGTTTCCAGATTCACTAAGCTACCACTGAGCAAAATAGTTGTGTGAGGTCATCAGGCAAGTTCCCTATACAACGACTAGTTGGGTCTTTGGGAGCAGAAGGTGTAACTATGGAGAAGGGATAGGAATAAAAATTTCCCTCTCACCTGAGTCTGCTCTTGATGTGATTTTGAAAATCTAGGATATATACTCTATCTGTAGCTTTCTTAAGGCCAATTAGAGTTCTAACAATATAATGACAAGCATAACACTTTCATCATGCAGAAATTTCAACTTTCAAGTTGCATGATTCCTTTTTAGTAGGAGAAGGGCAACAGAAGTCACGCAACACTGCTCAATGTCTTTGGAAACTGTTCCTAAGAAGCAAGACTATTGTGATAAATAGATAGACAGCATTCTCTTTAATACAGAACATGTGGATTTTTATAGTTTTCTGAAGATTTAAATATACATACCCAGACAGATATGCATAGATATGTACGTATTGTGTATATATATATGTGGAGGCATATATATACAGGGGTATTGTCTATTAAATATAAGTCTGTTTGTTTATTTACCTGTTTATTTGAGATTTATCATGAACCCAGACAATAATGTGTTCAGTAGCATCATTTGGTAACAGTGCAGCCATTGTTCACAAAATAGAGCACAGTAAGGAATTTGGAAGCCTGAGTCCAAAAAGAATCCTCCCTTGTAGAAATTCTGCAAGTGTTGAAATCATTCAGATTTGTAGCAGACCCATGAATATTATTTCTCCCTAATTTGCTTTGTGGATATCATAAAGCAAGTGTAAGCATTGTCTTCCTAGGTGGAAAGGAGAGGGAGCATTTTGGACAACAGTTCATACTCAGCATCATCATATAAAGAGCTTCTAGACTATATCTATTCAACTTGATGCTGAGAAAATGGAGAACGGAAACTATTACTCATCCAAAAATAGATGCTCATTCTGTGCCTGCTAAAGTGTTAGGCATGACATGCAAAGATGAACTAAACAAATAACCTTTTAGTCCCATGGAGACAAACTCAATTCAATATAACCTAGGTGCTACGGAAGACCTATAGGAGCAAAGAGGAGGAACACTCAGTTGAGAACGCTTAGGTGGGAAGGGTCCCCAGGGAGGCTCTCTGGAGTTGAGTCTGGAAATCGAGTGGATTAGGAGGAAAGAAAACTTTGGGAGCATTGGGTGAAGGGAAACAGCATAGGGACAGAGAACACTATTCATTAGAAGTCCACGGGGCTTGGGGTAGCTAAGAGCATTTCTGAGTATTTATTTGATGTCCTTCCTGCAGTAGATATTGGAAAAATCCAGAAGACAGCTGTGTGTAGGGAAAAACAAGGACTGAAAGCCAGACCAGAGGCTAACAGAGGAGCAGTGGGTGCCATTTCAATATCGTGGTTTTCAGTTGTAGATGCTCAAAAAAAGGGGGAGAGGGGAATTATAAGTAAGAGGAAACTATGATCATACTTGCATTAGAGAGGCATTTTGGTGGTATATATGAGGATGGTGACAATGATTGATTAATAAACAGATACAATTAACTGGGTCTATGTAAGGAAGTACAGAATTTAAGGCAGTAAAATGTATGTGTAATGGGCAGATTTTTTAAGAAAACCCAGAAGCCTTGTGCCAAGACAGCAAATATGTTATATAATTCTCAAGGTTTTGGGTGAGAACCAAAGGTAAGAGGATGTGGGAAGGGAAACAGCTCTGGCTTCCACAGCTGCATTTGCTTCACCATAGACAACCAGGCCAAGAGTCTCCACAGTGATAAAAGATAAAAGTCTCCTTACAGTGATAAAAGACGAAGGTGTGTTCAGAGAGGAGAGCTCCACCCCACTCAGTACAGGGAGAGGGGAATGAAGGAAGCACAGGCTCTGGAGGGACAGTACCCAAGGACAGGCCTTCTGGGAGCTGAGGATGAGTCTCAAGGGGAGGAAGGCCTGGCTTTGAATGGTTCTGAGTGGGGAGAATGCCCAGTGAGCTCTGCCTCAGCTGGTAAACCTGTTGAAGGGGTCTAAAGTAGAAATGGCTGTCTTGCTGAGGGTCCCCCTCTAGGAACCAGGGAAAGCCCCCACCACAGATGAGAACGAAAGGAAAGGTGACCAGATTACCATAGCACCACCTGACAAGTGACTACTGGAATAATCTAGATAGTGAGGGCTGTTGCTAAGAAGTGGACAAGCTGGAGATTGTAGAGGAAGAAGAAAAGAGGACCTGGGAACCCCTAGGAGAAGAGGACTTCAGGGTTACTGCCAGATAATGACATGGATGATGAACTCAGTAACTGAACTAAGGAACAAGGAGCAAGCTCACATGCAGAGGGCAAACTGCTTGCCTTTCTGTATCTCAGTTTCCCTTCTATATCTACAGAATGAAGGGGTTATCCTAGTGGCTCTCAAAGTCCACTCCAGAGTTGGCTGACTCCGCGAATAAGCATTCATTGAGAGTATCGGACATCTCACTTTCGTCTAATGGAGCTCACCCACACAGACCTAGATCTCCTGGACCCATCAACATGCTTGTTCCTTCCCACTGCCAAAGATGTATATGAATCCAGCAAGAAAGAAACCACCAGAAAACTAATAATGAAGCCCAGTGTGAAGCTGTCAGGAGGGCCACTCCCTTTTAAGAGGGTGATCGCACCACAGACCTTGTCAATTACTTTCCAAAACCATTCTGAGAGGGAAAAATATTACCACTTGTAACCTCTGCATTTGTTCTCTCACATATAAAGAGTTCTTTATTAAATAACAGGGATCATGCAAAAGTATAAATACTCAAAGGTGTTAGCTGCACAAGTCAACATGCATGAGATGCTACTGATTAAATGTAACCTCAGTTCATTGGTCTAAAAAATAATATATATAAAAATTTTAATTTAGAATCTTTTCCTTTTTTAATTGATTTTTTTAAAAAATAAATAAATGACAGTGGAATACATTACAATTCTTATTACACTTAGAATGTGATAGACATCATTATCCAAAGTACATGTATGAAGACATGAATAGGTGTCCACATACTTTATATAGAATTCTTTTTCATCAAAGCATATACATTAGGATTTATATTCACTTATATGAATTCCAAAAACAAAAAAACTTCTTAAACAATTTAACGTTGTAATTTTTAAATTATTATTACTTTTACCAAAGTGATACAGAGGGAAATCCATAATACGGTATGCTCTCATGGGGCTTGTTGTAAGTCTGTAATAAATATTGCTATGCTACTGAAGGTATTTTGGGTTTACCAAGGTATTCACCATCTATAAGGCTTCATGTTATTTTTTTAAGTATAAATTTTAAATACAAATAAACAAAACTCATTTGGGTGTCATATACTCTGGTCACCAACACCCATGTCAAGCTTCCCTTGACACAGTTTTTGCCCAACTGATTGTTTTATTTCATAAAAAATGTAATAGCTTCAGTGTTTTCTTCTTCAGTAAACACTAGGTGATACCTGGTTCAGTGCTTTTCAGCACAAAATTACACCGAAGAAAAGCCAATGTAATAGGTTTGACCTATTATTTTTACCTATTTCTTTCCAATTTCCACAACCCATTGTACCATTGAGCATCTCTAATGTGGGGTAATTCATTTCTGACTCTCTACAATTGACCCCTAAATACGCTGAGGTCGTTCGCTACACTTGATACCCCCATTTTTAAAACAACTTCTCACATTTAGATTATTTTTTTATTTAGACAGAGAATAGTATGCTCTAAATCTTCCAATCTTCAGAGAATATGTTTACAAGATTCAGGTGCAGTTTGAAATGAAAGAAAAAGGAAAAAAAAAAAAAAACTTCTAAAGTGCTGTTTCAGCACACACCATCCATTCTATCTATTTATAAGAAACTACCAGATGAAACCTTTGGTCTCACATCACTATCCTGAGAGATGTCACATATAAATAGCAGAGTAACAATATCTGTTTTATATACCATATAATTGTATACTTTATCATGCTCAAACCTTTTTATTCCTCATAAAAAGGTGAACTCTACTAAACTTATTCCCACATAAGAAACACTATTATTTAGGTATCATACTGAACTCAGAAAGCACAGAATAAAGTGTCATTTATGTACAAACCCGTTTGTGTTCCATTACAAAAATGAAAATTGTAAGATTTTAGCATTAAGAAATAGAGATAGATTACTCAATTATTAGGCTGTATATAATACTCAAATTTGTTCAACATACAGAAGCAAGAATAAGCCCTCACCATTGAAGTAAATTTTAATTAAACATGTAACATGCATTAGTGGAGAGTGTTATTATGATGAAGACTCTCCTAGAGAGTCTCACAGCTGGGTCAACATACCACGTGTTAAATGCTCTTCCCTGGTCAAGCCCAGGAGGCCATAGGTCTAACTATTCAGGTTGCATAGTGCTTCCCTTCAGAAACCCTGACCCTGGGCACCTATTAGATTAGATAATTAAAATTGTAATTTTGATCCAAGTCCGTGATTTAAGAGCACATAGCTCAGAAGGATCTATAATACAACAAAGAGGCATCTCCTCATCCTTGCCCCCTCTCCACTCCATCAGCTGGTATGGAAATCTGTAAGAAGGGAGTAATAATAGTGCCAGCTGTTCACATGTGAGCACCTAGAGCAGTGTTAAAATCACAGCACACGCTATGTACATGTAATTTGTGATGATCATTAGTTTATAGTATCAGGACCATCCCAAGTCTAGAGTGGCTCTATTTAGCCCTTACAGCTAGAATTAACTCTTTGCCTGCAGGTTGACTTCAGAAGCTGAACACTGGTAAGGAGAACTTATTTTATTACAGCCATGGGGAAAATGTTCATTTCTCCATTCAAGGAACAAATATTTACCAGGAACCTGCTTCAGGCCAGACACTGCTCCATGCTGGGAGCAGAGCAGTGGACAAGGCCATGTTGGTAATTATATTCTAGCAAGGAAGAAACAACAGGTAAACCAATGAGGGCTCCATTTTAAACAGCCATTGATGTCATGGATCCCTGTTATACCCTGTGAATTTGGAAGGAAAATGTTCAAAGAATCATTCTGTTGACATCACAGGATTGCTCAAAATTAGCCTACAATTTAGTTTGCTTCATATTTATATGATGCTCTCCTGCACGTTTTTCCTTTCTCCCTTCTTATTGAGAGAATTACACCTTATTTTTAATCTTGTTCTATATATTGTTTGACTTCTTAATCATAATTTGAATTTGCAGTAGTTATTCCTATTTGGACCTTGATTCTTGTGAAACTGTTGGTTTTAACTAGCATTTCATTGTTGATTTTCTTATACACCATTTCTTTATGATAGTTTCCAATATCTTTTACTCCGAAATGCACTCTTTATTATAATGAATCCATCATTTCTCAGGAATCCTTCCTCCTGAACTGCTCTCCTCTCCCCTCTGGTCTCCCTAGATGTTCAATAGATACATCATCCTGTGATGTTTCTTACTGCTCCCTGGGATGTATTGGTTTTTGGAAACTTGTTAACTTTTATATTTTAATTCACATCTTCTTTTCCACTGCTGTGCATCTTCAAGTAACTTCTTAGGAATGTGTGTGTATGTGAAAAGGAGCAGTGTTAGGAAGCAGGTGATATAGAGCTTAGAAAACACAGTACAGGCTATGTAAATTTGGGGTTATACAAATATAAGTATTTATATAAGTACTGACATCTGAACTACTTCAACTATTATTACTTGGCCTCCTGACTGATAGTTTTTCAGGATATAGAATTTTTGGCCAAATCATTTTGGAATTATTTGGAAGTCAATGCTCCGTTGCCTTCTAGAATCCAGTGTGCTAAAGAGTGGTCAGAAGAAAGGTGGATCTTCTTAGAAAATTTAATTCTATTTAACCTTGTGTTCTAAATTTTTAAAATTATATCGTCACTCACATCAGCCCTCCATCTTTCAGTGTGAAAATTTGTGACAATCTTTAATTCCAGAAAATGTTCTTATATTATTTAAGATGTGTTCCCATCATTTTTTTCTCTTATTCATTATTGGAGCTCCTGTTAGTTGAACATGGAACATTATAAATTGACTTCTACATCTCCTTTCTCTAGTTCCTTGTTTTTTTATGCTGTATTCTTGCATAAAAATTTAACTTCCAAATCTTCTATTGTGTGTTACATACCAGTAATAATATTTTTTATTTTCAGAACTCTTTTTCATTCCCTGATTATTCACTTTTACAGCATTGTGTTCCTGTTTTATGGACACATCTCCCGGAGTACACCAATTATAACTTTTTTTTTCTGTGTTTTTTAAACTCTATATCACTTGCTTCCTTTAAAGTTAGCTTTTTTTTTTTTTCATTTTTTGTAAAGTCTTTCTCTCCAACACTGAGGACTTTCCTTAAGCATTTTGTATTTCTTTGTTGTTCATTCATAATAATAATGAGGTTTCTGTGCTCCTGGGCTCTGTTAACTGGCAAATTCCACTTGAGGTGAACGAATAAGGAGCCACCATTGTGCCAGTTGCCCCCAACCGTTACCACATGGAAAGTTTTGCCCTATGGTACAAATCTTCCTGTTAGTTTTCTTGGTTCTCCTCACCAGCCCCCCACAAAAAGTATGCTTATTTTTTTAAATCCTTATTTTAGTTTGAGTTTCTGTAACAGATTACCATATCCAAGTGGCTTATAAATAACATGTATCTATTTCTTACAGTTCTGGAGGCTGGAAATCTGAGATTAGGGAGTTAGCATGGTTGAACTTTTAGAAAAGGTCCTCTTCCTGGTTTACAGATGGTGGTCTTCTTGATGTATCACATATAGAGGAAGAACAAGCTCACATTCTGGCCCTTTCTTTTAAGGGCATTAATCCCATTTATGAGGGCTTCACCCTCATGACCTGAATACCTACCAAAGTTTCCACCTCCAAATACCAAACCATTGGGATTAGAGCTTCAACATCTGAATTGGAAGGGACACAAACATTCAGCCCTTTTAAGCCCTCTGTCTATATTCTTAAACTCCAAGCAATAAATGCTGGAGAAAAGGTAGGGGACAAAGAGAATAATTATTCCACTTCAGGTTCCCTGTTTTCAGAAGCATTTCTCACTCCCAGCCATTTCTTCTTATATTCTTTAGATCAAACCATTGCAGCCTTTGCTGCTCCAATTAGCTATAAACACTCTTCTATTTTATGTGAGCCAGTAGTTCATACCCCCACCTCCATTTCTTCACTAGTGTTTATGATACCATTTTTATCCCCTCAGTGTTCTGTTAACAAATTCCCTGAAATAAGAGGAAGCAAAACCATGTGTTCAGTCTGCCATCTTAGGCTAAGAATCCCCTCCTCTTTGTTTCTATATGAGGAAAATTAAGTTTAGTCACAAAGGGAGAAAGAAGACACAAATAGGTAACACTAGGATGAAAAATGCTTACTAGTAAGAAAAATGGAGCATATCAATCCAGTGGTCCCTCCTTATCTGTGCAAGATACGTTAAAAAATCCCCAGGGGATGCTGAAGCTACAGATAATACTGAACACTATATGTATTGTGTTTTTCCTACATGCCCTACATCAATGCCTAACAGTACTAGCTTTAATCTGTCCTTCCATGTTTTATTCCTTCGTGCCTCTTCCATAGTACTTGTCATGCAATTTGGAACTTTTATAAAGTGAAATAAAGGTCACTTGAACATGAGCATATCCCAACAGTCAATCTAATATCCCAATAGTCAATCTGATAATTGAAATTGCTACTAAGTGGCTAATGGGTGGGTAGTGCATAGAGTGTGGATACACTGGACAAAGGGATGATTCATTTTTTCAGGTGAGATGGGGCAGGATGGCATGAGCATTCATACTGCTACCTAGATTGGCACACAACTTGAAACTTAAGAATTGTTTATTTCTGGAATTTTCCATTTAATATTTTCAGACTAATCTTTTTTATTGATTTTATTATTTTTTAAATACATGACAACAGTGGAATGCCTTACAATCCTTATTACACATATAGAGCACAGTTTTTCGTATCTCTGTATATAAAGTATGTTTATACAGACTAATCTTGATCATGAGTAACTGAAACCTTGGAAAGTGAAACAATAGATAAGAGGGTACTACTGTATATCAGCATCAAGACTAGGTTATTTGAAGGTGCAATAATTCACTGTGTCCAGAAGAGATTTCTAGCTATTCTACTTTTGTCTGACTCTTGACTACTCATCTAAAGCAAAAGTTGAGCACTGATAGCCCCAAATGATCCAAACTGGCTGAAATAAATTTATCACATAACTGGAGAAGCACCTGATTACATTGTTATAATAGCAGCTCTGACTCTGGGTCACACCACAGACCCTTGTAATGCCTATGCAGGTAACTAATTTAGGGCTAACAGTCACATTATGCCCATTCTGAGCCAGGCATCATTCCACAAATTTAAATACCCTAATTTAATAATCTTCAAACAACCCCACAGATCAAGGTTCACAGGAAACTGAGGCACAGCTAGTTCAAGTAATTTGCCCTGGTCACAGAGCTGCTAAACGCCAGAGGCATGAAGTAAACACAGAATCTAGTTCCAGAATCTGTGCTCTCA
Source organism: Marmota marmota marmota (assembly GCF_001458135.2). Lineage (NCBI taxonomy): Eukaryota > Metazoa > Chordata > Mammalia > Rodentia > Sciuridae > Marmota > Marmota marmota. The sequence goes on from NW_025999932.1 coordinate 13,726,520, forward strand.
CTCCATATGCATGCTGTCTCCTCACTGTGATTTACAATTAGTTTTTTTTGAATTGTTTTACAAACCACCAAACATATGTCCCTTTGTAATTATAGTTAGCATTTTTCTCCCACATGACAAAAAGAACCATCTTGCTATAATTTAAGAGATTCCCACATCCTGTCTAAAATTAATATCTTGAATTTTTATAGTTTCAGAAGCACTCACACATATTTTTTGGATGGATCTTAATAACAGATCTGTATGTGTGTTATTATAGGTTTCTAATGGATAAAATGGACCAAGGTCATGACCTAGAACCATAGCATTCTGGTTCTTATTCCATTGTTCTTTCCACTAAAAGATGTTGCCTATATACAAACACAATTTCATGGAAAGTGCTTAGAGGTCACATATAACCACATTGTTTTAAATCAGGGAAGGCCTCAGAATTCTCAGCCACCCTACCACATTGATGATTTCTCAACACTTTTGAGGTGTTTCCTTAGAATCACCTACAAGCATTATTGGTCTGGAACAATTATGAAGTCTTTGCAATATGTTTTTACTGAAGGGGTCCTCATTGTAAGCATATTAACACTGAAATGTATTAATTACAATAGATCAAACAAGAACCAAAGAGAAGAGAGACAATGATAGGGAAAGTCAGAGAGGAGAGAGAGAGAGAGAGAGAGAGAAAAGAATGCACAAGACTAGAAGTTAGATCTGAATATGGATTCTGGTTCCACTGTTAGCCAGCTATGTGACATTGGATAAGCCATTTCACCTTCTTGGACCTTATTTACAAAATAAGAACTTCATCTGAGAATATGCAACATGGGGAAATGCTAAGGCAAAGTCCAAGATTTTTATGAGAATATGATTAAAATTCACACATATACTAAATCCTTAGAAAGCTCTTGCTCCATATACTAAAGGTGGAGCAGAAAGGAAATCAAATTACTACACAATGAATGGAGTATATTAAGACACAGAAAGGAAATCAAATTACTACACAATGAATAGAGTATATTAAGACACAAGAACCAGCGTGAACTGAAAATAGACATCAGTCCCAGGACACAGTAGAGTATATATTGAAGGAGTGAACAAGTGGTGAGAAATATGTTTAGAGTAGTGAAACTCTTAAAAGATGAATGTTGCTGACATTTTTAAAGAGTAAGAAGTCATGACATCATAACAGAGTGTCCCCCAGCGAGTTCACTGTTGAAAGTGTTACTCCTCCCTAAGACAGGTTGGAGATTTCCAATAACATTTGTCTGTGCCTCTGACTGTCAAAGGAATTTATTGTGCATTTACACAAGCAAGAAAGAAAAATTAGAAAAGAGACCAATCCTCATACTTTTTAACATGAGGAGTATCCCCAGTAGGGTTTCTGGGAAAACAAAAGTTCCCCTAAAATAATTTAAGCGCCTTTTCATCAGATGTATTGAACCGTCAGTAGCAGTTCCCTTTTCCCTAGCATATTATGTACTGACTAAAGCAAGAAAGAGATGGAACAAGAAAAGACAAAGGTTTAATCTAGAATAATAAATCTATCTTTGCATTTGAATGTCCCCTTTAGTTCTGACAACAGATGTGAATAGCTCCTATCAGCCTTGTTTCTGATCACACGTTTTCATCCCAAATGGTCATGAAGAATCTGACTTTTTAAGGATTTAAGCACCCCAGTGTGCTCAGGGCTCCAGGAGCCCTTCTAGCATAAAGATGCTGCAGAGATGGTGGGGAGGAGTGTAGAAATGAGAATTGTTCATTCGTAGTTTTTTCTTGCCCTCAGAAAATGTAAATTCTTGCAAGCAAAGAAGACTTAAAGAAGACAAAACACTGAAGAGGCTGAAGGATGAAGTGGAGCTGCTGGTAATGATGTAATCAGTAAGCATCCCAGGGATAGCATGAATGCCACGGGACGGAGGATGGAGAAGAGAGAGTTCACTGCAGGCTGGTGGTCAGGAAGATCTCCAGGAAAGAGAAAGTTCCCAAGGTCATGCACAAAAACAGGCCTGGTGTGGATGTGCACAAAGAGCGGAGGCATCTGGTGCTGGCAGATTCAGCACTCAAAGATCAGCTCTAAGAGGAGCTGGCTAAGGAGAAAGGGAGCCCTGGGCGGCTTCGGGTGTTGGAGAAACACTCTGTTGACATCCTTGGCAACTACTCTGGCTTTCGGGAACACTGCCCTGAAGTCAGTTCCAACAACATCTCTGTGAGGAACAAGAAAGGTTAAAAGAGAGCAGAACAGAAAGGACTTTTTCCTCCCTTTAAAATCCTCCACCTAGAACTTCAGCAATAAATACATTTGGAGGTTATTATAGCTACAGAGGTTGTTAGTGAGCGAGGGACTGGGTGACTTCAACAACAGAAATCCACCCTTACTGTTCTGGAGGCCTGGAGTCTGAGACCAAAGTTCTGGCAGCACGGTTCTTGGCTAGAACTCCCCTCCTGGTTTACCGTGGCCATCTTTGGTAAGCATCCTCACAAGCCCTTTGTCTTTGAACATATGCATCTTGTGTCTGTTTATGTGTCCAAATTTGCTCTTCTTATAAGGACATCATAAAATCCAATTAGGACCCTCCCTGATGGTCTTGGTGTAACTCCATCACCTCTTGGAAAGCCTTATCTCCAAATACACTCACGGCTTGAGGTAATGGGGGTCAGGGCTTCCATATGATGTCAGTGGGAAAAAATACTGCATTCAAAAGAAAGGTGTGTGTATTTTTTAATCATAAGATAAATGCCAATAGTGGCTGGTACTGGGAAGAAAACATAATAGATAGAATAGAAGGTGAAATTTAACATAAAAAATATGGATGTACACAAAAGACATATAAATACATTCCAATGTAAATTTAGACTGCAAAATCTTGTGAAACAGGGGAATTACAAATTTAGACCAGGAAATGATAATGTCGACCTTCAACTTCCACTCTACAGAACTGATGAAATATCTCAATAGATAAATTTGGTGGTCAGGCTTTTTGTTAAAACAAATGGCTGATTCCTAGAAAAATGTGAGGCTGAGCAATGTAAAAGAAAGAGCCACCGATTAAGGCTTGGGTATTCTAGCTTCTAGTTCCAGGCAGACAAAGAGGTACCCAAAGAGAATGACAAAGACAAAGGGGAGAAGAATCAGGAAAGAGCAAGACCACAGATGCCAGAGGGATCCGTTCCAAGGAGAGTAGAGCCAAGCACCCACAACTGTGAATGATCAGATAAACAGAACCCTAGAAGACTCCATTCTAGATGACACACTTGGACTTCATGCATGACCTTCAGACAAGCAATGTTAGTCAAGCTGAGATCATTAAAGGCAGATGTAGTGTTTTGAGATTCCATGCTTTTATAATTATGTCAAAATGGATTCTACCATCATGTATAACTAAAGAAAACCAAACAAATTAATAAAAAAAGAAGCGAAAAGGGGAATCAAGTACAGAGAATGGGTGATTTTTTTTAACTCCAACAGAGAAATATAGTGGACAAAAAAAATTTTGTTGTGATTCTCTTTGATGGAAAAGATCAGACTAGAGCTTGTCAACAGGTTAAAGAAAAGGACCTTACCCAGAAATGGAATGTGAAGGAGCAAAGCATTGAGGGAATTCTCATGTAGCCCAGAAGCATGGCGAGAGTCTCCTGGTTCTGTGTTCTCCTCACTTCTGCCCTCCGGGCTGGGAGATTAGTTGGAATGCAGAAAACTGGCCTAACTTATTTGTTTTAATGCTCATATGTCCAAGGGAAGGGCATGCACAGAAAAAAGGAGCCCTAAGTGTCCTCTGAGAGTCTGGAAAGGCCCTGGAAAGGACAGACGTTGGAGCTGAAGTCAGCAGGATGGGCAGTTGATCAGGCCAACAAGACAGAAGAGCAGAAGAGGTTTTTTACACAGAAGAGTCTGCAAAGCCCATGTCAGAAAAAATACAGACAGACTCCTTGAAGAGGTTCTCCTAGAAAACAATGGAGACACTTCTCTAGGAAGTAAAAAAGGAAACAATTAAAAAGATACCGTCAAGATTTGAGAATGAACAGAGGGGAAAGAAGGAGAGTTCATGTCTAGGGCCTCCCCTCTCTCAATCGTCTCTGAAACTCCATTGCTACTGGCCAAATTTGATCACTACATTTTGAATTTTCACTTTTAAAACTACCAAAGTGTTTCAAAGGATTGGTCAGCATCAAGTATTGACACCTTCAGAAAAGGAGATAATAAAGGATTGGGGCCGACGCTTGCTAGTAGGATTGAGAATTTACCTAGTAAGAGGAGTAAAAAGTTCAAGACAGGCAAACAAAAATAACTTTGTCAATCAAGGCAAACGGTTCCATTTTAGATGCCAACATTAGATCAAGAAAGAAGACATCGACTCTGTAATTATTTCAATATATCTTTCTTATAATTTGTGAAGAGAATTAGTCATGGGGATCAATCATCTTACAGGAGAGATAAAACATAAACAAAAATATTAGTATACAAATCAAAATATAGATATACAGAAGATTAAAAAACACTCAATTCCCATAAGCTAATTAAAATAAAGTTAATCCTAACTAGGTACCAGATCATCCATAAAAGCTCAAAAAGAAGGATGGAAAGCTTAGAAGCATGGACCTTGAAGAGCTGGCAAGGTCAAGACCAGGTAAGAGAAGAGCCAGGGGTGCCAGCAATAAGACAGGACTGTGATGTGACACAAGCCGTAAGACTTCATGGTACCCTCCCGAGCCTGTCCTCAAGTTTAGGTGAACCTGACCTTTATTTATCAATTACACAGCTGGAAGGCAAGGGTGTTCAAGGAATCCACTGGGCTGGACAACTAAGCCCAAGGCTGATGTGGCCACTGCCAAGGTGGAGAGAGCAGAGGCCGTCACTGTGATAACTAGGTTTGATGTGCAACAAAATAAAAAATAAATAAATCTAACCTATGCAGCATATTGGTCTGTTATGGCTTCTGTAACAAAGCACCACAGCTGATCACTAAACCAAGAGCAATTTATTTTCTCACAATTCTGGAGGCTAGAAGTCTGAGTTTTGGAGGGACACAATTCAAACTATAACAGATGGTATTTACAGGACTCTTAAAAATGTACCAGGTAATCAATCTTCTAACTACATTTAGTTTTAGATATATTTGCCTATCTTTGAAAAATGAGCAATATTTGGATGATGTTTTTCTCCATATAAAATGCCACCTGGCCCAACTGAGGAGCTAGAACACAGGCATAACCTGGTTATTGACTCTTTTGTATCAGAACTGAGACTCTTATTACATCTCACTTGGTATGGTTTGGATGGTGAATGTTCCCCCAAAGGACCACATGTTAAAGTTTGGGTCTCTGGGCTTCCATTGAAAGGTGGTGAAACCTTTAAGAGATAGTCTAGGCTGGGTGCATTGGCACAGACCTGTTATCCCAGCAGCTTGGAGGCTGAGGCAGGAGGATTGTGAGTTCAAAGCCAGCATCAGCAACAGCAAGGCACTAAGCAATGCAGTGAGACCCTGTCTCTAAATAAAATACAAAATAGGGCTGGGGATGTGGCTCAGTGGTCGAGTACCCCTGAATTCAATCTCTGGTACCTAAAAAATAAATAAATAAAAAGACAGTGTCTAGTAGGAGGTATTGAGATCATTGGATGCATGACCTACAAGAGGACTGGGGGCCCTTGCCCACTCCTCACTCTCTTTGCTTACTGACCATGACCTGGGCCTTTTTACTCTACCATGCACTCCTGCCATGATGTACCGCCTCACCACAGGCCCAATGCAAAGGAGTCAACTAACCAAAACTATGAGCCAAAACAAACCTTTTTTCTTTATAAATTCATCATCTCAGGTATTCATTACAGTGACAGCAAGCTGACCAACACACATTATTATTCCTCAAATAAATACATAGACCACAGAATCAGTGAAAAACACTTTGTTTTAATAGGACAAATTTATTGTGTGGTTTTGGCTAGTTCCCAAGCTTCATTTTTCTTACTATTTATTAGCCAATAGGCCTGCCTAGGATTTAAAGCCAAACACGAGGGGGAAAATTACCGTGTACTCTTCACTTACGATTTTCAATATTTTAAAAAGAGCTTAAAGACCTTTTATTTTATACATTTGCCAGTAATTGTCTTTATAGTTTTATTGGTATTAATTTCATACAACCCATTTAGAATGTCAAGCCACATATGCAACTTGGTAATAAAGTTATTATTACTTCATAGAGATATAATTATAAGTAATTTTGGTTCTCTCATTTTATCCTCTTACTTTCTTCTCATTTCTGCCTACATTTTATAAGAATGAAGATGAGTTTGCTGACCTTTAGCTAAAGAACATTTAGTATGAAGAAGCTGATGATTTCATCCTGGTTGAGCCTAGTGAAACTTTTATTTTCTGGCTCTATTAGCTTTTTCAAAGTAAGTCTGATTAAGTAAGTCTAATATTACTGCATTAAAAATAAACTTCTAAATTCAGAGGAGAACACAAACACTACAAATACGTAAATAATTCAGATGATATGGAGTCCTTTTTAGCCAGTGAACCATGTTTCAATACAATGGCTTTTTCCTTTATTAGCAATATGCTAGAGAAGATATTATTTAAAAGAAATAACAAAGGGATAAGAGGAAAAATAAAACTTCTCATTATTTGCTAAAGATCTGGTGACATACATCATTAAATACAATACTTTAAAGTTTCTCAGTATTAGGTGAGCAATTTAAAATATGTAGCAAATATAATCTATACCCTAAGGTCATCCGCATATATCTGCAGGCTTCATTAGTTCTACTTTGAAGGGCTTTGTGAATTTATTAATTCTTACATAAGACAGAAGCCTAGCTCGCCCTTGTAAAAAAAATGGTGTCATTTTGGCAAATATTTTAATTCCAAATGTAAAAGACAAAAGGAAAAAAGAGGCAAAGGTCCTAGTTCTTGTGTGCCCTGGAAGGGACAGAGTAACACTTCCTCCTGGTTGGAAGATTGGAACCTGCAATCTTAAAACTGGGAAAATCCCCCACTCACCTCAAAGTCCGTGCTGTGGGGGAAGACATTAGAATAAGCAAATAGACAACTGAGTTATGCAAACGCAAAACAAAGAAAATGTATTAGAGTGGAAACTTTGAGAAGGTGGGTTTTAAGGAACTAAGTTGCACTGCAAGAGATGATCTTTAACACAAAGTCTCTAAGTGCAGTCGGAGAAACAGACATCATCATCTACCGCTTGTTCTTGTGGGCAAACGTTTTGTTTTTTCCAAGCTGTTTGCAGAGCCTGAGATTACACAGATGGCAGAAGAGCTCTGGACTGGAACTGCACTAGGCTTCACAAAGCTCAGCATAGACTGTCCAGCAAAAAGTTCAGCACATGGCATTGTATACAAATGATATAAAACAGATGATGTTGAAATTAAAGGACGTTTCCTTTGTCTTTTTAATTTACAGGGAGATGAGAAGAAGTTTTGTGACATAGAAACTTCAGGAGAAAAAGATTAAAAGCATTCCTCTGTGAATCTGGAAGGTCAGAATCGGAAGGGATTGGCTATTCCCACTGTCAGTCTCCCTGGAGAGGACTACATGACACTCGGGGGGGTGGGTCTAAACTGGGAAGAGGTGAATTCCTTCCCTTGCTTTCTTCAGCCAGGACCTCCAGGAGCCGACATTGGGGTAAACATACGTGGTAGAAAATATGTGCCCCTGAAATATGAAGACAAGCAGGGAGGAGAGAAAGACCTGTGTCAAGCAGGACCCCCTTATGTGGCTGGGCAGAGAAGCAGCTTCAGAGTGAAAAGCACAATGGAGCTATGATCTTTTAAAGAGATTGTAGCTGGTGGCTGTTGTGCAGTGGTGGTCACATGAAGACTAGGGCCTCTGAGCGCAAAATGGTGGACAGTGGTGCGGCAGCAGGAGGGCATGCCAGCTCAAGCAGACTCTCCGGCTGGGCTGGAGGCTCTGACCTGGCAACAGTGAACACACCCCCCACACACCCAGGAGGGCCTGAAGGCAGCTCTTTGTAGCAGAACAAGGCCCCAGAGGGTGCTCAGGCTACCTACCATCAGAGGTTCAAAAACACGCCATCATGGGGATCATTCTCACAGTCTTTGACTCTTCTAACTATGAAAGTAGAACAGACTTAACTTCTGTCTTCACAGGAGTTACTTGTATTAACCGCCATGCACACATTCCTCCAGATCTCACCAGCTTGGGGAACACAATGATGCCACATTGAACAGTCAGGTTCAAAGCTTGCTCACTTTGCCAGGCAAAGACTGTGAGATTTCCTCAAACTGAAGGGCAACACCCCAAACCACAACTTAAAGCTCAGCATTCACAGCTATGCCAAGACATTAGCCGCAGGGCTGTCTTAGAGGGTGAACACACAGCTAGCACACTAAATCAAATCGTGAAAGCACAGTGATCAGCCTCAATTTAGATTCCATGAATGAGCCCCTATATTTTACCATGCCTTTCTGTCAGGGTTTATTATTTGTTAAGGGGTTTATATCTACAATAGAAAAATATTTCTGTGAAATCCAGTAACACACAGCGGTTAACCGTAGCTGAATTTTATAAACTATGATTTGTCAAATAATTCATGCTTCTTCTCAAACACAAGACTTTGCATTATTCTGACATTAAAAAGGGGGGTTTACCATTTTCCCTGTAATTTTCTATTGAACTTCCAGCATGTCTGCTTTGCCTGAATTCTTAAAGGGTTAGGAATTTAAGCCCCAAAAGTACTTTGTGATAGAAAATACAGTCTTACAGCTAAGGACCTAGAAATATCATTTCCCTGGTATTCAAATAATATTACCTATATACCAGTTCAGGTTGAGCAGGGAATGCTGTACTCTTTAGACTCATCTAGGGAATGAAATTATACAGGGGAAAAAGTAACAATCAATCAGACCAACCAATATTGAGCAGCAAGCTCTTTTCTAAATCTGCTAAATTTACATTAGGAAACTTGCTTAAATTATATATAGAAGCTTATTTAGCTCTAAAAAGTAAGTGAAGCTGATGTTATCCTAGGGGTGAAGTTCTTTGTCCAAGGTCATACAGCTGATTAGAAGAGCTGGTGTTTAAAACAGATGTCTCTAACTCAAATGCCAGTGTTCTTTTTACAATATCATGTGTCTTCCATTTGTAGCCTTTCTAGTGTTCAAACAGTGTTTGGGTCAAAAATTTTTTATTCTTTTTAATCTAAGTCTCATTCATTTCCATTTAAGTCTGTTGACTTGAAATCTGTTCTTGTGAAGTTTCGAAACAGCTGGTCACTGTCCTTGGTTTAAGAACTCCCTCACACACAGTACTCAAAGATAATGAAATCCCCCATCAGCAATTTCTTCTTTTGGCTGAATAAGCCCTTTTTCAATGTTTCCTTAAAAAGATTTTTGTACCTTTAAATATCTTGCTGCGTTGCCATATCATGTTGACTTGTACAGCTGGAAGGCTGGCACATGATTTGCTTATAGCCATTTATAGCCACAAGGACCCTTCCCACCCACTCCCCACCATGGTCTTTAACCAACTGTCTTCTGTTTAGTGCCAGAGCAGCTTGGTTCTCCCAGTGAGCATTTGTCCTTGTCGAGCGCCACTGTGACCATTTTCTCCAATTTGCCAAGAAGCTGCTTCTGCCTCTAAGGAGCACTGCAGGTCATTGACCATCCTGGTGACATCCTTTGCTTTGTGTGTCCCTGCTTCAGAGGCCCCTCATATGGACTGAATTGTGTCCTCTCCCCCCAAGTGCTTAGGTTGAAGTCTCAGAGCCCAGTAACTCAGAATGTGCTTTATTGGGAGACAGGGCCCTTACAGAGGTAAGCAAGGTTACATGAGGCCATTGGGGTAGGCCCTGCTCCAGTATGCATCACAGGCACAGAGGGAAGATCACGTGAAGACCCCGTGAGAAGATGGTCATGTACAAAGCAAGAGAGGGGCTCCGTCAGGAACCAACCCTGTCGACACCTTGACCACAAACTTCCACCTTGCAAACCTCTGAGAAAATAAGTTTCTCTAAACAACCCAGTCTGCGATATTCTTATAGCAGCCCTAGCAAACCAATGTAGCCCCCTCCAATATATCTCATTTCTCTAATTATATTATTAGTTAAATGAAAACATTCATATGTGCCACCATCATATGCTCCTAATACTGAGAAGGGTCCTTTATTTCTGTGAGTTTTTTTTTCTAAAAAAGCCTAAACTCAATGTAGTTACAAGTAGTCATCAGACAATCCTACAATGAGAAAAAATAACTGATCAGCATTTACAAAGTGTGGCTGAGAAGGGAAGGAAATACCACAAGCTGTCATAGATTGGACGAGATTAAGGATATATGCAAACTAAACAAAGGATCCTGGATCGGACCTTCAATAGAAAAAGGATCTTAGTGAAAAACTAATGACTCCTGAATAAAGCGGGTACTTTAGTTAATAGCATTGTTCCAATGTTGATTTCTTAGTTTTGATACAGGAACTACAGTTATGCATATGTAAACATTAGGGAAGGCTGGGCAAAGGATCCTCTGTTTGGAATAATATTGTAACTCTAAAATTATTTTTCTAAAGTAAAACAATAATAATACTTTATAAATAATTCATCATACGTACTCTAAATGCATATATTATAAAAATAATGCATACTCTGAAATATTAAAAATTAAATAATATAATAAATGAGCTAATAAATTGCCAGAGGGGACAACATATTTCATCACTATAAAGTATCTGCTGAAATAAACTCTGTTTTAGAAGCAGGAGGAGAGAAAGAGGCGCGAACATTCTTTGAGATCTACTGGATGATAGTCCCACGCTGGGCATTTGACAGGTGCTACCTCATTTAATCCTCACCACAGCACTGTCATTTGTAAAATGTGACAACTGATAAAACGGAAGCTCAAAAATATTTAAGTAGCTCATACAAGGTCACATAACAGTGATAGACCAGAATTTCAGACCCAAATCCATTTAATTCCAGTGCAGCATGTTTGACCTACCAGGTAAGAAATAATTCATGCGTCCCCAGCAACTATGCATTTACCTAATTTTATCCAACTCCATGGATCCTATTCATGGCTGAATATTGGGATCACTTGGGAAGCTTTAAAAATTCCTTTGCCCAGATGCATCCCCAGACCCTTCTGTAATTGTTTTGAAATTTGATCTGCAGGATTTTAAAAATATGCTCAGATATGTCAAGTGTATAAAAAACAACAACTACTATTTCAAGATTAAGGTCACACTAAAGAACTGACACCTCTGTGAAAGACAGGGTAGTCATATATATCATTTATCTGGGGTTAAGCAGGTATCATTGAAATCAATTAAATTCAACTTGTGCAACATATTATTTATGGGAACAACAAGAGAAGGAGAAATTCTTTAAGAGACACACAGACCAGGGCTGCCATCAGCTAATTTCATAGAGTATCAACAACTTAGAGGCAGTTGACACAGAGATAAATCTCAAAACCCTTCCAATGCAGAGAAGTGAGTAGCAATCTTTTGACTACTAGAAGTCAAATGACTAACAGTCTCTGATTTTAATTTCCTCTGGTCCCTTTAAAATGGCAAAGGGAAACTATCAAAGCTATATAAGGCTTTAATTGAAAATAAACATTTTCCTACTTTTCTGTGGAATTAAAACTGGGAAACACTGAATAGCTTCAAGGTAAGGAATGAAACAGAAAGCAACATCAAGAAAGCTGCAATGAGGGTGTTTGGAAGCCGTTCCGTTTGCTGAATTGTCAGCCAGGCAAGCACTTATAGACAATTACAACCTTAGAAAACAAATAAAAAGTGTGTAAGTAGGCACTTTGATACTTCTTCCTAATTATAGGGTTTATGAGCTGGATTCAAAACACACAAATAGAGGCAATGCGAACAATAGTAACCCCGAAATGAGGTTATGAAGCTTATTAGCTTTACATAATTACACAGCTGGGGCAAGCTGAAGCAACCCCTGCCTTTAGCAGTTGTATTGGGTCTCAAAGCAAGGGTGTCACTCTTTATTTTAGATTTAAAAAAAAAGTAGGTGGTATCATATTGCTGTGCAATTTCATATCTCCAGTTACAATATGAGGCTTCTCTTCATCCTCCTGAAGTTCCCAAGGGCACGGACATTTTTCTCTAGCCTTTGCAACACCCACAGCACCAACCACAGGGGTCAATGACAGAGCATACCTGGTAAGGGTTTTCACCATAAATGAAGGAAACTTGGCTACTGGGGGAGGCTTATTTCCTAATGCTTCACCTGTTGGAAGGACCTGGAAACCACTATGTGTGATAAATGTCCTCCCTTCCTCAAATTTCATTCTGGTAATTAGCCTGGACACCAAATCACACCTGTAATTCAGCTGACAGTCTGGTGTTAGAGAATGGACATATGCTTGCTGTTCTCTCTGATGAGTTTGTGCAGGGCATGGAAAGGAGGTGGGGTGAGAAAACTTTTGCCATATCTAGGCACACACACACACAGGAACAGGTTTGTAATTAACTATTTCACATATCCACAATTCAAAGCTGTCCATTTTTGATTTTTCGTTTTTATATGTAAGAAAGGAAATCCAGGAAAAACAAGGGCAATCCAGAAAAATGACACGAACTACTATTTAGTTGTCTAGATTTTTTAGTAATAAAACCTATGTGTGAACTCCTTTGTCTCATAAACATTTTATCTTTGAAAGGGCAAATGTGGACTCGGCAGATTTTCTCATACCTGAAAAGAACAATTTCTCTGGGAGACTTCATTCAAGAGAACTACAAAGCTCTTAAAATCTTTAGGCAGCAAACTTCAGGATAGAAGAAAAGCTTGCATGTTTACTGCTTGCCTTTAAAAATATTGCCCACAGCAATCTAAGAGGCTGGTATCATGTTTGCGCTTGTTTCACAGAGGAGAAGACAGGGGCTTCAACTGGTTATTTGCCCAATGTCAGACGTCTACAAAGAGCAGACTCTGGGTTCAAACCCAAGTTGTCTCCCTCAAGCCAGTAATCACTCTTACTCTCCTGCCTCAGATAGGTAGGTCATCCAGTTGATTGCATCTTCTTTCCATTTATCCCAATGTTCATCCACAATAATATTTCAAAATTTCATAACCCTTTTGTACATTATTTTGATAATTATAGGTTTGTAGCACCAATTTTTGACACTCAAAGAAAAGGAAAATAGAGTCGCCAATCTTACGTACAGGCATGAAGCCTAAGTTTCTTTTTTTGTGTGTGATCATTTGCAATGGAATAAATATATATGTCCCCCATTTGTATGTTAAATTCTAATGCCCAGTTTGATGGTATTTGGAGGTTATAAGTTCATGAGGGCAAATTTCTCACCATTGGGAATCAAAGGCCTGGGAAAACCTCCTGTCATTCTGCCATGTGAGGATACGGTGAGAAGGTTCCATCTATAAACCAGGAATGGTCCCCATACCTTTCAGCATCTCCATCTTGGACTACCCAGGCTCCACAACGGAGAGAGAGACTTCTATTGTTTAAAAGCCATCCATTTTACAGCATATTATTATAGCAGCTCAAATGAACTAAATCATTTCAGGGTTCATCACAAGTACATTGATTAAAAAGATGTTTGTCAAAAACATGAAGATGTGCCCATTGAATATGTACCATATTTCTAAATGAAATACTAGCAAACAACATTAGCATTTATAATCCTTTTAATTTGTAGTTGCATTTTTTTGCTTGGAACTGATTAAGTTAAATCATTGTCAGGTACAACCATTAAGTAAGAATTGATTGGACTCAAGTTTTATCAAAATAACAGTGAGTATAAATTGAGGGATATTAATTTTCATTGGAAATATTCTTTTGTTCTGGAATTAATTTGTTTGGTAATGTCACCTGTGGGAAAAGAACTTTTCTCTAATAAATGTGGTCATTGTAATTGGATTGCATCTTCCTGAGCTAGTCAAAGAATGCGGATGCTTCATCAGAAACAAACACTCATAATATGAATATGAATAGTCCCTGGGGTAGTTTTGAATCCAGTCTTCATGAAGTGTAAAATTGGCATAACAGACTTAGATTATTTAATGCACATGGATAATTTGGATTATCGCAGCCAAGATATAATAGCATGTTTGGGGAATGAAATAAGTTTGAAAACCAAAAGCACCTGGAATGCTGCAGTAGCCTCCTAATTGGTTCTCTTAACTCCACGTTAACCCACCCTCTAGTCTCTTCTCAGCCTTGGCAGCCAGACTCATCCATGTAAAGCATGAGTCAGATTAGCAACTCTCCTGAAGTTTGCCATCCCAAAGAGAATAAAAAAATGTCAGCGAGGTGCAGCCTCCTTCTGCTGAAGCATGTTAACCTCATTGTGGTCCTCAAACTTGCCGTGTGGGCTCCTATCCCAGAGCCTCTGCAGAAATGTTCCTCCTGCCCGAAATGCTCTCCCTGAAGATATCCAAGAGACTGGCACTCCGGATTCCTCCAGGTGCTCCAGCATCAGCTCCTCAAGGTGGTGCTTGTCTTCCTAAGTCAGTCAGCAGAACCTCATCCAAACTCAGCAGACCCTCCAGCCAACTGACCCACGTTAGCTTGAGAGCATCTAGTTATTGTTACCTGCCTTCCCTACAAGAAACCAAGTCCACTGAGGAAAGAGATGTTCTTTTGGACCCAGGACCCAGAACTGTGCTAGGCATAAAACAGGAATCCCCTAAAACTTTTTGTAATGAGTGAACAAATAAAAAAAAAATAGTGTGAAAGGCTACAACTGAATAGAGACCATTTTGACTTCCAGTGGAATACCAGAATTAGCATGGAGATGGGACCTTTGTCCTTAACAAAAGCAGAGTTGCAGATTCATGGATTCTATCTAACTGGCCATTTTACAAAATCCTAGCAAACACTAGGGAAAATATGTGAACTCCTGAAAAACTAAGAAAGGGTGATAATTCCTCATTGATTATTTTTGTTTCAATAATATATTTGTTTAATTTGTGCTCTTACTGTTAAGTATTTATGCTTCTTTCAGTATTCAATTTAGAAGTATATTACTTACATGTTATAATAGTATTACATAAGCTACATGCTAGGACTAGATGTTTAAGAAAGCAAGTGAAAACAAGGAAACATGTTTTAAAAGTAACAGATAAATGGGAGAATTTATTTGTTATTATTACCTCTTGCTGTTTTATTAATTTGAACCCCTTCTATTATATGCTTTATTACTTTGCATATAATATCAAGAGCTCATTTAGAGGATAAAGTTGGGGTGGTGAGCATTCTTAGAAATAGCAGCTCTAAAGGAATTAGCTCTAACACTATTCACATGACATGGAGTCAGGAAATCTTTTTCCCCAAAGAGATTCATCACACAATGGCAGTTGCTTCTTCACCCTTTTAAAAATCTCCTGAAATTATGACACAGATTCTGCCATACTTTCTTCCAGATACCACTCATAACTGCTGTCCATCTGATGCATGTGTCCTTCGGAATGGTAAGGGACTTCCATCAGTCCCTAATATCCTGTTATATACTATCCTCTATTTTCTAGAACATCCTTTGGAGAACTTTCAAGGCACTATAAAACCCACATTGCAACATCCAAGGGGATACTCCTTCTTGGCAGAAACATTCACCAAAATACAAAATACATAACAAAAGAGGCCAACTCACACCAAACTGCACGTGTTGCAGAACCCACTCAACTCAGAATAGTGCATGGGCTCTTTGGCTGGGAGGGTTGGCAGGGTGGTGTGCTAATGCCGGGTACAGCAACCTACCAAAGCTCTCGCTGGCTGAGTGCATGCCTGAAAGTACAATTAGTGATGTGCTGTAATTTGGTTTTAATTACTAAACTACTTCTAAGATAAATAGTGTTAAAATGAATCAGTGTTATTCAGGGAAGCATGAAACATGCAATATATTCAGAAGGAGGTGATAATTATTTCATGAATGATAAAACAAATTATGTAAAGATATGAAAAGCTGAATTGTATAAAAAATGAACCAAGGCATAAAAACAAGCATTCACTCAATAAACATTTACTAATCTATGTGCCAGTTCCCCAAGTGCATAAACTGGATACATAAAGATAAGAAGATATGATTCTTGACCTCAAGGAACTTGCAGGCTAGCATGGAAAACAGATAGGCAAACAAATAAACAATAGGTTGACTATTTTACCAGAGCCATTTGCAAAACACTATAGGAACATGGAGTAAAAGGCATCTGATTCTACATGGTGAGTCAGAAATACCTTTTCTACTGATTATGAAGAGAGAAGCGATGTTCATTGTGCGAATAAGGCACAGGGTGCTTCCAGACAGAAGCAGCACCATGTGACCAGGTGAGAAGGAAAATGGCACATTCAAGTAACTGCATGTCCCTGAGCACTGGGGAGGTCAGATCATAAAAGGCCTGCATACCACTATATATATATACCCTATTGCTGGGAGCCATTAGCCAAGTAGGTATGACAATTTCCTTGCCAGCGTACCCCATGTTGCTGACATTTTGCAGTGACATTGAATGTAGTTGACCTTGCTCAAGGACCAGGGCGGATTAGGGTGTTCCTGGTTTAACATAATCGGGTTTAGGGCGTTCCCAGTTTAGGTTCCAGGTTTAAGGTTTAAGATTATTCCTGCTGGGAATAGGGCGTATCCTGCTGCCTAAGTTCCCCTTGAGTTCTCACGGGATTCAGACAGTATATTTTGGGAGACAGAAGCCCAGTGAAGGGGAATTTGGGAGAGAACGTGGATTTGGGCAGAGAACGTGGATTTCCCCAGAACGTGTTTGTAGACGGCTGGTGTGAGTTCGGGAATAAAGAGTTGCTGTTTGAATCTACAAGCTGTGTGGTGGCTCGTGATTGTGTGCCCAGCCAGACTGCGGCATTTGTGCCCAGCCAGACTGCGGCACCCTATATTTTAAAAAGGAGGGTGATTTGATCTGATTCACAGTCCAACTTCAGCAGGCTGTAAAGTGTCACTGTCCTTTCCCTTTCCAGAGAATCTGGGGCATGGATAATAACAACAGTTCTGCACAGGAATGAGAGAAAGTCATGAATGAATGAATGAGCGATTTAATATTTTTAAAAGCCTCTCTTCTCTTTCCAAATGTGGTACAAAAGCAGTCCTATTTTTATAGTCACCTATATAAAAAGTATTTTCATGCCACAAATTTTTAAAAACAGTGTTTTAATCATTCAATTTTAATTACAACAGTAACATTTTTATTAGCTTTAATATGCAACTTTGATTTCCAATCATAAAAAAAAACCCTTCTGAGCAGTCAATATACCTGAGGGGCTAGTATTGGTCAGGAAATCTCAATAAATAATTTATTCACAAAGAATAAATTATTTGTGGCTACCTTCTCATAGGAGTGGAGGGAAAACAAATGTGAAAATGCGTGGAAGGTGAAAGTAGAGCAGGAAGGAGGCAAAGCTGGAGCTTAGAAAACCCAGGATCAGAAAACAGTGTCACTCTCTGCCCACGAGAACCTCAGCCAGTGGCTCATGTTCTGCTCCAGCACTCCTCCCAGGCAAAGTGGGATTATCCCACAATTCTGCAGAAACGTTTCAAAGCCCAGGTGAAAAACATGTTTACAACTAAATAGCACAGATGCCCTGGCTCTATGGCATTTCGGATCTAGGGGATGAAGACTTGCTCTTCAGATCAATGAGATGCAAAAAATGCAAAAATGGACAGAATGAGGAGGAAACAGTCATAAATTTGACACTAGTTCACATTTGATCACTGATTATCAACTATTCTTAAATCTTTAAAGATGCTCTAAAGGTAGCTCTTCCCCCCAAATAGTCACCAAGCCAACAAAAATAATAAAATTTTCAAAGAAAAATTACTTTTTACTACAGTGTGTCCAAGTGATATGTTATAGTACATTCTGTAAATGAATTATGTATTTGGAATACAACAGTCATTAATATGGTATTATGTAAAAATGTGGATGAGTAACCGATGTGATTCTGCAACATGTATTTGGGGTAAAAAATGGGAGTTCATAACCCACTTGAATCAAATGTATGAAAGATGATATGTCATGAGCTTTGTAATGTTTTGAACAACCAATAAAAAAAATCAAAAAAAAAGGACAACAGAAATAATGAGGAGCAGAGAGAAAATGGAAGATGTACAAAGACCCTCAAAAAGTAGGCATAACACACAGACTTTCCCAGATATAAACATTTGAGCCTTTGTTTTTCCCTCACAAATGCACCATAAACCCAGGTACTCATTAGGTCATGCCAGCACTCCCTTCCCCTCTCAGGCAGAATGAAGTTGGTTCAACTACCAAGGGCAGATGCCAGTGGTGTATTGTTTGCTCCTGTTCACTGGAGAACTTAAAAAGCTCTAGCAGGAAGAGGAGTCCACAGGCAATCTGTGACCATAAGGTTGTCCCCAAAGTTAAATTCAGAATTTTCACAAACAATAGAATCTATCCTCTGGTATGGGATTAAATCATGCCCAATGATGATAGTTGAAGTCCTAATCCCCAAGACTTGTGAATGTGACCTCTTTTGTAAATGGGGTCTTTGCTGATGAAATAAGTTTAAGATGAGATCACTGGTGTGGGCCCGCACCCAACAGAACTGGTGTCCTTGTAAGAAGAGGAAATGCCATGTGAGCACAGGGAGAAGAGATCACAGCTGATGAAGACAGAGACAAAGATGAGAACAAGGCTTCTGAAGCCAAGGGGCACCACGGACTGTTGGCAAAATGCCAGAAGCCAAAAGAGGTAAGGAGAGATACTCCCTTACAGGTTTCAGAGGGAGCAAGGCCCTGTGACATGTTGACCTTGGACTTCTATCCTCCAGAATTGTGGAAAATAAAGAGTTCTTTTAAGCCACCTAGTTTGTGGTACTTTTTAATAGTAGCCCTACAAAACAAATACACTCTGTTAGCCAGCTTTCTGTTACTATAACAAATACCTGAGATAATCAGCTGATAAGGAGAAAAAGGTTATTTGGACTTACAGTTTTGGAGGTTTCAGTTCACGATGGACTGGGTCTTTGGTGAGGTAGCACATCATGGCAGAAGTAGGTGGCAGAGTAAGTCATTTACCTCATGATGAGGAATCTGGTTCCAAGATCCCCTTCAAGGGCAAGTGCCCAGTGATGCAAGACCTCCCACTCGGTCCCATTTCTTAAAGGTTCCCACTTACCAAAAGCACCATATTGAGAGCTAACTAAGCCTTCAACACATGGACCTCTGGGGAACATTCCAGATCCAAATGATGCACATTCTCTTATACAAATCCATCTTCCTTCCCTATTTCACTATCATAAATACCATGCCAAGCAGAGCAAATGCCTTTGCAAAGATTACACCTCATAACTCAGCTTTCCGCTGCCCAAGTCCAATCAAATGCAAAATGGCCTAAGTTGCTTTTGTTTTGCTTCATTTTTTAATTGGCTATTCTATTTTCTCCCTACACTTTTATGCAGCTTCTGTACTGAGGTCTCCCCTCACTACAGACACTTGAAGTATGGCTTCCCATCAAAATAGAAAAAGAACTCATAATTAGTGATTTACATTTGTTGTCTAATTATATTTTAACTGAAAAGCATTCACACTAAATTGTTACAACTGAATATTTTTATGATCTCCTCTTTGTCTCTATAATTACAGAATAAAAGTCTTTTCTCCTCAATAAAGGAATTTCAGGCATCCGCCTATTCAGTTGACACTGGGAAAACACTCTGACTCAAAAATCTGTAAAAAGGCTCCAGACAGCTAATCAATCATGAAGGCAGTTATGGGGCGCTTCATGGCCCTGGTGCTGATCTCTAGGTTTCCAGAGGTGCAGACATGGCTCAGGTGCTCCTGTTTTGAAAGGACAGCTAGTCAGCTGAAAGGTTTTGATCTTGGGACGGGTAGGGCCTCCAGGTTTCTGAAGTGTGGAGCAACTCAGTGAAGCCCAGTTACAGCTGAGAAGCAGGAACCTGGCACAAAACAGGGAGCATGGCCCTGCTGCTGCCTGGTGGAGTGCAGACAGCTTGTTTCCTTGTTTTCACACACTGTCTCTGCTTGCCTCCTCTCCTTCAATCATTTCTTCTCCAGTTCGATATTCACTGCATTTGGGTCTGAGCTAGTTTTAACACAAGTGGGTTGATTGAGTCATGGAACCTGTGCATCTCTTAGGGCACCTCCCAGGGTACAGGCAGAGAGAAGGTCTAGATTATAGAGCCCAGTGCATAAGGGGAGAGGGGCTTATCCTGTCTCCCTGCTCAAAGCCTGAAACTCCATTTCCAGGCTTCAGAGTACAATGCCTCCAAGCTAAAGCTCAGAACTCACCGGGAAAGACAGAAGATGCCACTAATATGTATCCATATACACAGTCAGTCTTTGTTACTCACAGATTCCCTATGTGTAAAACGGTTACTCAATAAAATTATCAGTTACACCAAAATCAATACCTAGGGTGCTTTCTCAGTCATTCAGACCATATGCTTAATGTCACAAAAAATTTGGGCTGCCCAATGCACATAATCCCAACTGAGTACAAAAGCCTACTCACTATCTCCTGATTTCATCTTTCATAATGCAACAGGTGTCCTCTCCATGGTCTATTTAGTGCCTTTTTGCATGTTTGTGCTTTTTATTGGTGGTTTTGCTCTTTGCAATGGTGCTAAGCACCATGTTAAAATGCTGTCTGGTATTTCTAAGCACAAGAAGGCTGAGAGGGCTGAGAGAAAACGTGTGTGCGAGCAAGCTTTGCTCAGGCATGAGTTCTAGTGTGGTTCCAATGTTAATGAATCAGCAACACATGTTAAATAAGTCATCTGTAAACACAAGCATACATGAAACAGGCTTACGTCTTGATCAGTTGATGAAAACATTGTGACCAGATGCATGCAGGAACCTGACCCTGTACCTCCTCTAGGAAATTGTTTTAAAAATTACTGTGCACTAATTCAGTGTTCACAGCAACTTTACAGAATGCAACTACCATGAAAAATAAGAAAAGACTGTGTGTGCATGTGTGTGTGTGCACGTATGTGTAAAATCAACTGTCTACTTATGTATGTGTATGTAAATATGTTTATATTTGTATACATTTATATTGGTATGTGTCATATAAATGTTCTATTAAATTGTGTAATATACTTTTTAACTATGCTGGGCCCCATACAGATGGTGCTAAACATGACAGATATGGTTCCATCCAGGAACTCAAAGTGTAGTCAAGGAGTAAAAGATTAAATGGCAAGCCCTTTTGGGCTAATACAATGAAAAACACATTCTCTAATCAGTTTTTTCACTAGTAAAACTCAAAGTTTTCATCTTCACTCTTTGATTTCTCTCTCTTTCCCAATGGGCTATGAAGTAAGGCAAAAGAGAAAGGTTTTGATGAGAATGTAAGCTCATGAGGGATCTTGGTCTATTTTGCTCTTAGCCCCAGCTTGTGGCTCAAGGTCCTTGTATCAAGACACTCAATAAATAAATGAAAGTATTGGTCCACAAAACACACCAACAGCTGGTACCTGAAAGGAGAGAGAGCAGAAGCAAACAGCAAAATAAAACTGCAAAGTGCGTTCATTTATCTGATAATACTTCTTCCAACACCTGCCTCCTGACTAAGAACTGCTGAATGTGTGCTAACAGCAAAAACGTCCCATGCCTCTGCCGATTAGCAAGCAAGCAGGCCCTCCAAGGGACAGTGGAAACCAGTCAAAGAGCTATCAAAAAAAAAAAAATCACTTGACTAGTTCATGATTCTAAAGAAGGATTCTCCTTTGTGACTATCTAATACCTTTATGTTCTCTAATCAATCCTTTTATTGAGTTCAGTTGCTCAATAATTTTGGCTTGTATAACCAGCGAGACAAATTCTTTAAGCACTTCAGAGATGGTCAATAATAGCAAATGCCATTAATTGAAAAGATCATCCATAAGTTGTGTGTGTTATTGTTTTTGTTCCTAATCCTGAACTGATTGACTGCAAAATTTCTATTATCCCAGCTTTTCATGTTGGGCTATATGGGGTATCACCCAATCTAACTTTGCAAATTATTAAAACACTTACACAGAATTTTTTTTTCAATTGACTGCAAATACACTTCAATGCATGCTTCCCAAGATATTGGCAACACCAACCGGATGAGCAGAGGCAGTTTGGCCAGGTGCCACTTTGCCACTAACTAAAAAAGCTAAGGACTGCTCTGCAAATCTCCTAAATAAAAAAGCAATCTAGTTTCTGGCAAGGAGATCAGCAATGGCCATTTCATATAAATGAATCTGTCATGATTTCATTTGCGCACAAGCTCAATCATCCAAAATAGCAGAAACAGCAGGCTGTGGTGTGGCTTTTCTTTATCTATTTTTGATAGACTGCTTCTCCTTTTCCTGCCCCCAATGATGACTGCCATCGATGAAAAACTGTACTGTGAAATTGCTAGAAAATTATTCTCAATTTTAATAGTCAACTAACTTACCAAAGAGAAATTGCCCCTTTTATTTTGTTAGTGCTTTACAGATTCCCAACACAAGATCAAGTACAAATACGATCCTCCCTGTATGTATCTTCATCAAAACAAGATAAGCGGAGGATGACGAGCTGTAAAGCACACTCTTTGCTTATTGGTATGCCCACCTGTTCCAGATCATTTGCAGGGCTGCCAGTAACAGAAGGAAGTGGCATAAATGAAACATGTCTTTTTTCAGGAAGATTCTCTTGCAAGATCCACAGAGAACGTCGACCATTATTTTGTAAAGCAAATCAAAGGTCTTCCATGCCAATGTGCACATGTAGACAGCTCTGCAAACTGGTCTCATCCCCTGCCCCAACTACAGCTATTCCTCTCACGTGGTCCCTAAGCCGCTTCATTAGGCAGAAGCAGCAGAGACAGCGAGGGTTCTGAAATGCTGTACCCTTCACTCCAAATAAAAGCAGGGCGCTTTATTTTTTTTCTTTCCTTCAAAAGGCAATGAAAATTGCTGTAGCTTAGCAAGAGGATAATGGAAGTGCATCACTGGACTGTAAGAGACTTAAGTTGTATTATCCTGTGTCCCTTCCATCCACAGGAGTCGGGCTCCTCACAGACTCCTGAGCTCTCGCTAGTGAAGGACTAGGACGACTCCGCGCCCTCCCTCTCTTCACCTGCTCCCACCCCATCTGTACCGAACATCATGTTCCAGACAACTTCCCTCAGGAACTGTAATTTTCTGATTAATGTTATACTGTGAGAAGATTCATATGGTTGAGCAAGTCACCCCATTCCCTAAGGAACCAAAATTGTAAGATAGCAATGTCCGAGCCTGAATTTCCTGTTATGTGTAAAATATCCCCATTTTAAAAGTTACTTTTTTGAGTAACTATTTATTATAACTACAGGGGCTATATTAAGAGAAAATAAAACGTCTTGAATCCTCAAAATTCTTCTCATTTTGAAAGGAAGGGGAGTTATAATGTTTAAAGGTTCCAAATATTTTTTCATAAACTTCACCATTATTTAAACACCTGAGCCAATTTTGTGCAAGATGCAAACATGTCCATATTTTTTCAATGATAAGATGCATTTTGCTTAGGAAGAGTACTAGAACATGAATCAAGAAATTTGAGGTGAAGTTGAAATCACAAAACTACTAGCTAATGTTTGCCTTTTCGTAAATATATTTCTTTGAACCTCATATTTTGCCTATCCATTGTCAAAGGTCAGACTCAGTAATACTAAAGTCTCTTCAAACTCTAAACTTTCAAAATGCCACTGGTTAAGGAGAAATATGAATAAAAATCATTTCTTATTTTATTTAACCATTAGTAAACCACCAAGAAATGAATTCTGTCTCCAAAGGACTGAGCTAAATGAAAATTTTGTTTTTTAAAATGTATCTCCTTAGTACACATCAGAATGGTATGTTTATTAAACTTATGACTAAATAAGGTCATTAGTTGGGAATGGTAACAAAGCTGGCAAAGCTCACCATATGGGTTTAAAGAGACACTGAAAGGCTCTTTCCTGTTTTTGCCTTTGCCATCTTGTAAAAGGATCTGGCTACTGTCCAGTTTAATTTATGTAACACTTTGTTGCTTGTGTTTAACATAATTGCAAACATGATATGCATTCATAATTGAAACCAAAGCTCAAATTGTCTATTTTTCATCTCATCAAAAACTAGCTAGAGGAAGAAAGGAATTCCACCATGGATTTTGGTAAGTCAAATGCTAAATAGCATCAGTAATCGAAAGTATTCACAAGACAATTATATTAGGCTTCATTAGCTGGTAAGGTTTTCGACAAATGATGTTTGCAAATCTTAGGAGAGAGATTTAGACCCAAAACATAGATCGTAACGATTAACACATGACATGTATTCAAACCTTAAATATCCACCAAGTACATCATTCTCACAATTGTGATTGCAAATTCAAGAAGGCTTTGAGAAGGAAAACAAAAATATACACATAGTGAATATTTGAATACTGTTGAAATTAAATAGTGAAGAATTCTTCTAAAAATTGTCTTGCTACAACATCCTCTACAAATTCCTAAACTTACTATTCTGTAAGAATTAATGGACAGTTTGAAAATTCCTAAGTGACTTGCATACGAGAACGCGCTGGTTTTCTCTCTTGCATCCCTGATTTCTTTTTTGACCACGTGCTTACTCAGATAAAGCAATATGTTTTCACCTGTTTTTACACTATTTATATCCATTCATTTTACTTACAAAATGCTGGTATTCACAAATTTATGAAATGATTTGCCTAATCCATGAATAAAATTCTTTGAAAGATAAAACAACATGGTGTCTGAAGCTAGCATCTCAAAATCCAATTTAAAAAAGAATGTCATCTGATAGTGAACTATAGAAAGCATTCCTTTGCAAAGGACCTGCAAGGAGACATAGGTTCCCATCACACAGCTGTGGTGCATTGAGGGGCATTACCTTAGAGCCTGAAATGAAGACTGTCTTTTTGATTCTTGAAAGTAGACAGCAAGTAACAGAGGAAGAGGGTGATCGGGGAAAAGGTGAGAAGGAGGGACATCATACAAGAGCCTCTATGTTTTATCCTTTCTTTTTTCAATTGTTTATCCAACAAATATTGATTAAATCCTGTGACTAAGGCTGCTATACACACACAGATACACTACATATACCAATATATAATGTGAAATGGAAATTTTGTGGATTTGTATGGAACCTTAGAAATTGTCTACTCTCAACTGGAGATGTTTTTATGGAGTGCTCACAAAGTACTGAAAAATCCAAGAGAAATCCTTCCATACTTGTCTCACTCATCTTTTCTGCAGTTTTGACACTCTCTTACTGGTAATTTCTTTCTTACGGCTACTACAATCTCTCTCTCTCTCTCTCTCTCTCTCTCTCTCTCTCTCTCTCTCCCCCTCCCTCCCTCCCTCCCTCCCTCCAAACCCACCTCCAGATTCTCCTCTTAGCTCTCTGACCATTGCACCTAACTATTTCAACCCAAGAATCTTCTTAATACATCATATTCTCTAAATGCCAATGTTTCTCAGAATTACAGTTGACCTTTTGTATCTATGGATTCAACCCACTGGAGATCAAAAATGCAGTGAGAGCCACAGTGACAGCATCTGTACTGAGCTTCCACAGGCTTTCCCCTCATTATTATTTCCTAAATAGTACAGTGTAACAATGTATCAACTCTTTACATAGCATTCTCCTTATCCTCCGAGTCACAGGTACCCTACAGATGGCTTACAGTATCTGGGAGGATGGACACAGGCTATGTGCATATACTACACCATTTTATACAAGGAACTTTGAGCATCCTTGTGTGTTAGTATCTACCAGAGGTCCTATCTACCAGAGGTCCAGTCCCCTGTATGCTGAGGGACAACTGTATTCAATCCTTCCCTCTTTTCTCTACAAAACCTCTCCATAGCATGTGATCTCATTCTCACTCTCAGAATTCTTATCTCTGATCAGTTTCTCCCATGTTTCTTGCTATATTAAGAGCCCTATCATTCTCCTGGTGACCTAACCCCAAAACTTGAAGTCATCATCGATTCTTCCCTCTCATTCATCCCCCCAACTATTCATTTATCATCTACTTCTGTTGTTTCTACCACATCCTTCTTAATTCTGATTTGGGTGTATGCAGTATCTAATGCATCTGCCCCACTTTTAACTGGCTTTCCCACTGACCTGTTCTCTAGGTTGGCAATGGAGAGGTCCTTCTAAAGCAATCTCTGTGACACTCCTCTTCTATAAAACCTAAATACTCTCTTGTACCAAGATGAAGTCTTGGTGCAACACAGGAATCAAATCTTGCTCACTTATCAGCCTCATTACCATTTCTCCTCACCCACCTTTGGCTCCAGCCCCACCAAAATTCTCATTTTCATAGATTTTTCCAACTTATCTCACCCATCTCAGCCTTTGAAAATACCTTTCCTATGTTTAGGATGCTCTTCTTCACATATCTGCCTATGGAAGTCCCAAAATGTTTCCCATGTAAATTCTTCTGACCTGGGTGTCTGGTCCTGATCTTTATTCTGCACAACCACTTGCTCCCTGACTGGCAGTGGGTATTGAAGCTCATTGCTCCAGATGGCCCAGCTGAATCTTTACTGAATGTGGGGGCCCAAAGGGCTGTATTCTAGTCCTCTCCAGATGAAAGCCTTCTATTATTTTCTAAATTTTATAACAGGTTTAAGTTATCAACACATAAATCATTTTTAAAATAGATTTTATTTTATTGTTTGGGGATAAGTTGAATCTTAGATGGTCTCACTGGGTTATGTTGTTTCACTTTGTTTTTGCCAAAAATCTCACCAAAGATGGCTTGTATTTGCTGTGACAGCAAGGTCAAAGACGTAATCTGGAAATTCAATATCCTCATTCCTCACTGAAAGCTGCAGAACCACATAAAATTACAAAATGTGTGGCACACATTTTATCATTATTTTTAAGATCTATATTCTCCTAAAATATTTTAACTTTAGGGAATTTGGAAAATACATCTTTCATAAAATAAATTATGTTAGACCACGATGATTAGCATTTAGATGTATTTTCTTTCAATCTTTGTATTTACCTATGTTACTATTTTGACAAAGCAATATTACTCTCTATGTATGTGCTATTTACTTAATATAGTGTCAAAAAATTATATCTAAAATGGTTAACTTGTATTCCTTTGGATGCAACTAGAATGTGACTGACAATAATTATAGTTAACAAAGCAAAATTTAACATTTCCCAGTGGGATAAATTTAATTTTTTTCAGTTTTTCTCTCTTATAGCTAGCACTGAAACAAATACCCAAATACCTCATTAGAGTGGGTTTTTCACAATTTCTTCCCAGCATAAAGTTTTATTTTTAACACTCATCAATTTGATAGATCATATAAGGCAAGTCATTATGGCTTTAGTTTTGATTTCTTTGAGTATCAGTGAGGTTGTACATGTTTTCACATGCTTATTGTCCATTTGCATTTATATGGAAAATTGCTTGCTTGTTTCCTGCGCCTGTTTTTAGCTACAAAATTTGTATTTTTTTGTAAATTTGTAAAACAGTTTATTATTGTATGTACATTAAATTATATCATGTATCTCACCTCCTGATGTGTATTTTGTGTTTTTCATAACTTGACATTTGCTTTTCAACCTTATGCTTAGTATTCCTTGATTCCTCTAATTTATAGAACCTGTAAATATTTATGCTATCAAGTCCCCAGTATTTTCATTGTTATTCCTTTCACTGTTTTACATATAGAATATACAAATATTAGGAAATTATATGATGATAATATAAAAATATTAGGAAATTATAAACCTTATTGAATTTCTAGAATTTTTTAAAAATTTAACTCTAATCTAGCTGGCATACCATTTGAGGTAGGAATAGAATTATTTCTCACTGAAATTAGCTTCATTCCTACTTATTGAATAAAGTTTTATTTATGCTCTTGCTTTTAAGACCACATCTTCATAGGCTATTTTATTTGTGTAATAGATCTTTGAGGGAGGGGGGGCTGTTATTGGACTCATTTACAGGTCTTACTGACTTTGTGTCCTTGAAGAAATGAAGTTAGTTCACTGCTTGGTGTATAAAACTATTACTTGCAAAAGAGAAGCAGATCTGTTTGCCTATCATTTTAAAGTTTAGAAATGATTCATGTGGCCAGGTGCAATGGCATTCATCTTTAGTAAACCCAGCAACTTAGGAGGCTGAGACATGTGGATCACAAGTTCAAGTTTAAGGACAGTCTTGGCAACTTAGTGAGGCCCACTCTCAGAAAAAAAAAATAAAAATCCTGGGTATATATCTCAGTAGTAAAACACCCCTAGGTTGAATCTACAGTACTGAGACAGAAAGACAATAAATAAAATTATTCATGTGATTTGCTTGTCACAGACAGGGAAAGTTAGAAATACTAAATAGAATTCTGTCTGTCTTTCTTTCTTTCTTTCTCTTCCATCCTTCCTTCCTTCCTTTCTTTCCCTTCCTTCCTTCCTTCCTTCCTTCCTTCCTTCCTTCCTTCCTTCCTCTTTCTTTCTTTTTTTTCACTAGGGATTGAACTCAGGGGCACTCAATCACTAAGGCCACATCCACAGCCCTTTTTAAATTTTATTTAGAGACAGGGTCTCATTGAGTTGCTTAGTATCTTGTTTTTGCTGAGGTTGGCTTTGAACTCACGATCACAATTCTCCTGCCTTGGTCTCCTGAGCCGCTGGGATTACAGGCATGTGCCACTGTGCCTGGCTTATTATTTTTAATTGACCTATATATCACCTCGTGACAGTACCACAATGACAAACACATTTTCAAATTTATCATATACCTTGACACATTAACCATGGGAAAGCTCTTGCTAGTTTGTTTGCCACATAAGCCTATCTATTAACACTGCTCCCCACCCAGGAGCCAAAGATCAAACAAATACTTAAGCACCTATGATGTGCCAGGTGGTATGTCCAGGACCACAAGCGAAACAAAACTAAATAAGAAACAGGAGAGTTATACCCACCTTTTTCAATCCCAACATACTTCTGTCATATACAACACTGATGGAATATTTATTTATTTGCCCAAATACTTACTAGCCCTGCTATGACCAGACTGTGCTAGGGGCTGGGTATCAGCATGCAGCATTTTGATCAGGATTTGCCATAAATCTGACTGTGTAAGGTTGACATGGATAGATATGGCACACCAGGGGCATTCACCAAGACAATCTCTTCTATGTCCAGCTCAAATGCCTTCTCCCCCATGAAGCTGGCCCAAGTTTCCCCAGGGGAGGTCATTCTCATTTCCTCAGAATCCTCTGTACCTCTCTTTTCTAAGAACTCAATTCCTAGCAAACCACTGCAGGATCAATAATTAACACACACAATGACGTTCATTTTCCGTCCTCATTTAAAACACTACCTGAGCTGAACAGCTTTACAATATTGCAGTTTGTGTTTTAGCTACATGTGTACTTGTGCAATGTGTTCCATTTCAGGAAATATTTTTCACTCATTATTGTGTGTCCAACCAGGCCACACTGGTTCTCATGCATTAAACGAATATATTATCTATGCTGAAATATAAAGATTGGGAGAAAGAAATGGAACACGTTTATTTTAAGTATTGAAAATTATGCTAAAAATCCTAAATATTATCAAATATAAAGGAACTTTTGTGAAATAAGCAAATTTTTCCTGAGGCTTGACATCTTATTTAACTTCCAAAATTTTTATTATCTTCACCACTTGCTTAACAATATTTTCATATTCTTTTACCATTTCATTTGTTATTTAAATTGTTAATCTCAGATTGTTCAGACATCCAAGTCCTATTTCCAACATCTACAACAGTGATAGAAGACCCCGTGGACAAGGATGATTCCTTCCTCTGGTTGATATGTCCCAGAGCACCAAGCAGAGTGTCTTGATATTGTTTCAAGTAGCCAGCACCCTATTTGGACATCTATTTAACAAATTACAATACAGTGAATACAGAAGATCTCAGCAGGTGTTTAGAACCGGTTTTGTTTCCATATCCTCAAAGCAGTGACTTATTCAGTGAATGAATTTTGAGAACCTAATCTGTACAAGACACCATACCAGTTACAGGATATAAAAAGTAAACATCTATTGACCCTTAATATGTTCCCAACAAGGGCATATCACATGTCCACCTAATCATCACAGATCTATAAGGTGGATATTATTATTATTATTATTATTATTCCCATTTCACCAGTTAAGGAATCAAGGCTTCAAAAATCTGCCCAGGTTTAAGCAGGTGGTGAATGGCTATGCAAAGAAATTATCTTAATCTCTCCAAAAGACAAACTGAAGGTCTTAAGCATTACACTATACTTATAAAAGAAGCATATATGAATGTAAGAATGGTTGGCCACTGCAGAGATAAATACGGTTTATGTTTTATGAGATGAAATTGAGAGAAACTTCATAAATAGTTCTCCCCTTTTAGCTTAAAATTTTGCAAAGAATACTTTAAGTTTCAACATTGACAGATTTTTATATTATGTTTTGATACTAAAAAATATATTAATTTCAGGGACAATCCTTGTATTTAAAATCAAATACCATAAAGTAATGTAACCTTTTGTAAACCACCACCCTGCAGGACATTCATAAAACTATCCAGAAACTGAATTGCAGATTTATAGAATTGATTTAATTTCTATTTATTTCAAATGTACAGTGTTTTTAAAAAAAAATTTATTCCAATTTGTTACATATGATAGCATAATGCCTTACAATTCCTATTACATATATAGAGCACAACTTTTCATCTCTCTGCTTGTATACAAAGTATATTCACACCATTCCTGTCATTTTCATACATGTTCTTAGGGTAGTGGTGTCCATCTCATTCCACCATCTTTATTTACCCCCTTGTCCCCTTCCTCCAACTCCTTTCCCTTTGCCCCATCTACATTTTGTCTTTTTGTTTTGTTTTGTTTTGTTAGTGCTGGGGATTGAACCCATGTATGCTTAACCACTGAGCAACCTCCCCTGAACTTTTTATATTTTATTTAAAGACAGGGTCTTGCTGAGTTGATCAGGGCCTTGCTAAGATGCTGAGGCTGACTTTGAGCTCAAGATTCTCCTGCCTCAGCCTCCTGAGCTGCTGAGATTACAGTCATGCACCACCATGCCTAGTCGTGTAGGTATTTTTGTATCTTAACTACAGAAAATGTTTATTAAATGTTGGCCACAAGTGGAACATGATAAAGAACACTTGAATTTCCCGCGTATTTCCATCTGCCCTCCACAACAACCTGAGAAAACAGTGCAGACAGTGCCAAGTCAAAGCCCTTTATGGAGTAATTTCTAAAAGAAGATTCTAAATACCTGATACATGCCTAACTCAAAACCTGCCTTCTCCCAGCCCCCACTGCATGCACACATGCTATGCTTAAATAAGTTGTCACTGTCACCTTTTAAATTTCACAGTTCTTGTTACCTGAAGAAATGCTAACTGCAGTTTTAAAAATCAAGCCATTCCAAGGAAAATTAAGTATAAATATAAGCAAGTTCCTAACCTTCCTGTTAGACTTGTCTAGGATGAACATCTCCCTGGACGTGAAATACAAATGATAGCTAGAACATCCTGTTAATTCCTAAGTTCCAGTGGAAGATGAATACACACAGCCCTTTAGTGGTCTCATTTGTAGCTAATGGAGAGTTCAGGATATTTTCACAGACATGAAAAAAAACCTAAGTATTATAATTTTATGAAACTAAGCAAAATGCACAAAAACAAGTAATGGTTCCATTCACTAGTGTCTGAGAACAAAGAAACCAGTACCTTTGAGCCTAGGGATTATGGTACATGCCTTATACTCTTCAGAGTATAAACTGAAAGTTTTTGTATTGTGTTCAAATTAAGAAGCTGTCATAATTATCTGTATGTGATGCCAGATTAATGTCTGAATAAAAATATAAAACTGATTAGAAAAGGCTGAGACTGTAATTAAACTCACTAATCCAAAATAAACACAACAGTTTAATGCCATTAGTATTCTAGCTCCTCAAATGCATGTGGTACCCAGCATAAAAGGATTACAAAATGCAAGGAAACTACATTAATCACACAGCTGAAAAGTGAATTCGGAAACTATAAATTTCTCCAATGTCTTTCTGAAACAAATGCAAGAATTTTATTTTTTATTATTTTAAATTTCCTAACCTTGAAAATTTGCCCTTTTTTTGCCACAGAGGGAATAAATTGGTTCAAAACTCACCTCTGAGAGTTTGTGAATCTGAATAACTCTAAAAAGAAACTAACAACCACACAAAAGGCACTTGCATGGAAATGACAGCAATCCTTTGAAATTTATACTTCTTCTAACCTGTCCTTTCCCATGCTTGCTTTTCCATGCCATAGGTAATCCTTTGGCAAAAGAAAGGAATTTTACGCCAGCAAAGAAAGTGGAAAATGTAGGATGTATTTAGTATTAAAAAAAAAAAAAAAAAGGTTTGCATTACAGAGTCCTTTCAAGAAAGTCAGTATTAAGAAGCACCCACGTGTGGTATAAAGTTCAGGAATCTGACTCACTCGATCAACTGCTTTTCCTTGTGTACCTGATGGAAGCAAGCTATGGTGCCAGAGTCAGAAGGTACAAAAATGAAGACATATTGACCCTTCCTCCTAGGAGTGCCCCTAGCCCACCCCCAATCACTGCAATGTGTTTTCACACGTAACAGAAACTTCATATCATCCACCCCTCCCTGATACATTTGTTAATGTTACAAATGCTAGCCAAGGAAAACCTTACACAGCTCTCTGTAGGGACTAGGTTTTCAAACTGTACAAATGATGGTGTATGTGGACATAAAAGACGAAACTAGGCCCTGCTTTTAGAAAAACAATATATATACAACACTTGGCCCCTTAGCTGATCTATGCTGTACTCTTGGGTATCTCTGGAATCTGGTACTGAATTTTACTACTTGAGCTCACCCCCAGCATCCTACTATCCTTTGACTCCTGTGGGTCACTTGAGGTTGGTGCAGTTGTTCGGGTCCTAACTGACCTTTGGCTAACTTCTGGGCTCACTGGCCTGCCTTGACAGTCTAGAACTTCCCAACTTTTCCTTCCAAAACTTGCCCTGCTAGATTGCTCCACAAAATATCTTCCCTTCTTCCTCCCTTTCACTAATCATAAAATTTTCCTTCAACCCTTCATCACATTGACAGGTTAGAGCCTTCAACAAAATATATATCGGGGAGCTGGGGATGTGGCTCAAGCGGTAGCGCGCTCGCCTGGCATGCGTGCAGCCTGGGTTCGATCCTCAGCACCACATACAAACAAAGATGTTGTGTCCACCGAAAACTAGAAAAAATAAATAAATATTAAAATTTCTCTCTCTCTCTCTTTAAAAAAAAATTAATATATATATATATATATATACAGAAGGATAACATCACATAGATATNATATATATATATCAGTCACCCCTTTAAAGTGTTAAGTAATCTCTCTCCCTGTTGTCAAATGCAAAGGAATAGTTGCCAGGCCCTTCCCAGGTAGGAGCTTCCACTTGAAATTGACTTAAGCTCTCTTGGAAACTACCATAAAATTTGGGGGTCACACAGTACGACACTAAATTGTGTCCTGGGGACCTACAAGGCACTGAGCATCCTCCAAAGGACTTTATCTTATTCCTAGAGAATAGTTGGTACTTCCCATCCCCCATCAAATAATATGTGATTTAACATGAATTATTTCTAACATAACTTCCCAAGCCCTTTATATGAGATTTGGAAAGAGGTTGAATGTTAAAAGGTATGGACTTTTAGAAATGTTTTAAGACCGCAATTCCTCTCATACAAACAACAGATGCTAAAGGAATCACTGTTCTACAGAAACAGTTCACTTTAAAATAAATCAATTAGAAAATGTTACCGAAGACAAATAAAAATATCAAGACATTTCTCATTTATATTCAAAGCTAAGGATTAGAAGAACAACCCAATTACTCATCCAATCTGCCCATTTAAGCACCTGTCAACTAAAGGGATTAATATGCCTTATGTTTATGGAATTAGGGGCATCTCTGTCACAGTCTTTGCCTGAGAACCATTAACAAACACATTTTCTAAGTATGTATTAACATTTCTTAGCTGTCACTCCTGCAATGACCCTGATACAAGCTAATGAGAGCATTCAAATTTCACAGCTACCTTGCTGTATGGGGAAGGCAAAGCTGTCCCTACCACCCCCAAACAAAGAGCTGCCCCCAAAGAAAAAAAGAGAGAAAGAAAAGAAACAGTCGCTTCAAATACCCAATTCATAAAAGCTAATCATTCTCACAGAGATTGTTTTTTCTCCTTGAAGAGACAAATTAAAACAAGTATAGGAAGGAAATGATTAAGTCACAAAAGTGTAAAAATGTAGAGAACCACATAATGTAGACTCTGAGTTACTAGAGATGCCATATGTAGCATCTGCACATGATTATCACTCTCAGATGGTAGCAACACCTGCTTTGGCTCTGGTTTTGGTGTGAAATCCTGAAACAAAGGTACTGATACTTTAGAGAGTCTATTTGAGGATAAGTGAACCATTTTGGCAATGATTTCCTTCCACTGAAAGAAGGAATAAATACATAATAAGAGTGGTGCATACATACAATTAATTTGCTATATACATACTCAAATCACATAAAAAATGATCAGTAATAAAAACAAACAAACCAATTAAAAATTGGCAAAAAGACTTGAGCAGACACTGCATCAAGAAAGATGGATAAGTGGCCAACAAGCAGATGAAAAGAAGCTCCTGGTCATTAGTTAAGAGGGAAATGGAAATGAAAACTGTAATGAGGTCCTCTTCATGCCCACTAGAAAGCTACAACAGCCAAGGCTGGTATTGGACAGCCATGAAACAAGGACTCTCACACATTGCTGGGAAGCATATAAAAATGGTCAAACCATTTGAAAACTGTTTATTTCCTTAGAAGCTATTCTACACCTGTCCTATGAGCCAAGGGTTTCACTCCCAGATGTTATCCAAGTGAAAGGAAAACATGACCACAAAAATATATGTATAAGTATATATACTGGCTGGGCA
The DNA here is from genome assembly GCF_001458135.2 of Marmota marmota marmota. Taxonomy (NCBI): domain Eukaryota; kingdom Metazoa; phylum Chordata; class Mammalia; order Rodentia; family Sciuridae; genus Marmota; species Marmota marmota. The sequence continues at coordinate 13,761,488 of NW_025999932.1, forward strand.
TGGCGGGACATGCCTGTAATCCCAGCAACTCAGGGGGCTAAGGCAGGAAGATCAAAAGTTGCAGGCCATCTTATGCAACTTAGAGAAATCCGGTTTCAAAATAAAATAAAAAGGACTGGGGTATAAACTCAGTGGTAGAGCACCCCTGGTTCAATCCTTAGAAACAGGAAAAATATATATGTACATATATATACACGTGTATGATATATGTATATAGCAGTTTTATTGACAAGAGTGCCATGGATTGGAAATAACCCAAATGTTCATCAAAAAGAGAATGGATAAGCAAATTGTATATTTTTTAGAAAGAAATACCACTCAGCACTGGAAAAGACTGAAACACTGACACATGAGATAATACAAGCAAACATCAAAAACATTACAGAAAAAAAGCAAGACGTGAAATTATGTGCTCCATGATTCTATTCATCCAAACTAGTATAAGAGGGAAAAATGAATCTTTGATGATAGAAATAAGAAAAGTAGTTTTCTCTGGGGACAGGGGATTGACTGAAAGGGGCACAAGGAACTCTCTGAGGTAATACAAATATTCTGTATCCTGATTGCAGTACGGATTGCATGAAAGTCATTGGAGTGTACACTTAAAATTAAGTTTTACCACAATAAAAAACAGGTTTAAAATTGATCAGCCACCTTAATATTAAGGAATGTTAAGCATTCCAAATCACATAATAATAACAATCAAGATACCCATGATGTTTACTATGAAACAGGCTCTTCTAAGGAGGTTGTGTATTATCTCACTTGATCCTCATAACAATTTTGTTTGAACTTTATGGTTGTCCCCAGTGAATAAATGAGACTCTGAAAGTGTATAACTCGACACAAGGCCTGTCTCATTTCCACATCTTATATAGATAGGTAATAAATGTAAGCATGTCTTCTATCAATATTCCAGTCCCAAGTAGCTTAGTACTGGGGGATTTTTAATCCACAAACTACTGATTTGGTAAATGATAAAATTAATGTCATTATAAAGCATTTCTAACGCATGAATGTGGATGCTTGTGACAATTGTAACACTAATAAATACAGCTGTATGAAGCTGAGAAAAGATAGTTTTACCAAGATTCACTGAGCACATTCAACACTTTCAGACTATAGAGCAGGACAGATGGGCAAAACTCTGGCAGAGTTATCAGGCTACCCAGGGCCATCCATTTCAGGTCCTGACACAACTGACATTTTGAATGGTGACATGGATGATGAGAAAACAAAGGACACTTATTAAGTCTGTATTGACATCCAACTTGGAGGGCTCAGAGGGTCAGACACAGCTCCAAATGACCCTTGCAAGTTGAAGTTAAAAATAGAATGGTGTTCAATAATAACAAAGATAGGTCTTTTCAATTAGGGAGAAAGGGGGGTTTAAGGTACAAAAGACAAGGAAAATCTTCTACTAAAAGACTCTCAAAAAAGGAGGGGGCCCTCTCTTCAGTACCCTCCTGATCCCCACTCCAATTTAATTTACTTTGATGTCTTTCCTATACTGACAAAAACAAATATTTAATAATCTACATATTTTAAATTGGTGGTAGCTTCATATTCAAATAATTCTGTTTTCATTCCTGGTAGGTAGGTGTACTTTAATAAAAGAAGATTTTTAGATCTTAGCTGTTTACACTATCCATTTCTATTTTCATTATCTTACAAATTAACAGTAAGTCTGGAGAGGAAGCCATCTCTCTCTTAGGAGAAGGAAAGGAAAGTGCCCTGAAATCTCAATGGAATAAAACTCAAGGCTGCAATGGTGACCAGGTAGTAAGAGGGAAATAAATCGTGTGCAAACCACCGTGGGCCTTCCTGTTCTCGATTTGTCAAGAGAATTACTCTAATCTCTTGCCTCAAAACCTGAAGCCCTGCACCAGAGTGGGATTTCCTCGAGCCATTCTGTGTCAATGCCTCCTGTCTTGTCACTCCTTCCCTGTGGACTCATCTTCCGATCAGAATCCCTTTTCTGATATTCTCCTGTCACAATCAATGTCTCAAATTACACCCCTACCAACTCCTGGGTTCCCATCAACTGTGATAAGTTCCTGTTATCACCTCTCCTATTATACCCACTACCCACTTCCTTATCAATGCTAACCCATTAATTAACCAGTTAACAACTGATGCTATCAAGACACATTATTAGATAATTAGATATTATTTGGGACAAAGTTTGGTTTATGATGCTCCTCACTAACTACCTCAGTTCTGGCAACTGTCCGTAATCTTCCATGATGGGCAAGGCCATGATGGGTACAGGTTAATCATGAATATACTTTCTACCTTGGGCTTTTCCTTATAAATAAACAATATAAAGAATATTTATATAAATCAAGGTTGTTGCTGGGCACTATGGTGCACACCTGTAATCTCAGGGCCTCAAGAGGCTGAGGCAGGATGATCACAAGTTCAAGTTCAGCCTGAGCAACTTAGCAAGAGCCTGTCTCCAAAAAGCAGGGGAGAGCTGGGCACATAGCTCAGTGGTAGAGCACTTACCTAACATGTGTAAGGCCCTAGGTTCAATCCCTGTGGCTGTAAAAAATATAATGATTAAGGCTGTCTTCACAGCAATCTTATAAAAATCTCAGTGAAAATTTCCTAGTGAACAGAGTCAATGCAGTGTAGTGTAAGTACTGAGAAATGAAGAAATCTTATATTAATCTAAACCTTATTATAGGAAAGTTATATCTATAAAATAAAATGATTAGACTAACTCTAATGTCTCTTTGAGACTAAAAGAGTCTGTTTTGCCTCTATAATCTCACTTACATGCAATAATTAGAAATTATGAAAAGCCACTTACAAAATTAAAACTAGATTTTATTTTGCTTAAATTACAAATAAAATGTCTAATACTAAAGAAGGAAAAATTGGTCAGTTAGATAAGTATTCAGAAATTAGAATTGATATGTGTATTAGTTATCTACTGCTGTGTAACAAATTACCACAAAACTAGTGCCTTAAAACAACACATGCTACCATCTGGTGGCTTCTATGGGTCAGGAATCTGGGCACAGCACCACCTAGTCTCACAGGCTGTGGTCAAGGTGTCAGCCAAGTTGCATTCCTTCCTGGAGCTGGGGATTCTCTTCCATGCACATATGGCTAATGGCAGCATTCAGTTCCTGGGACTCTTGTCTGTTAGCTGGAAGTCCTCCTGAGAGCCACCCTTGGCTCCTAGAGCTGTCCTCACGGTAGTCTCAGGGCTGGCAAGAGATTGTCCCACTCCCATCCTCTAAGTCAGTCTTATATACAACAGCATATCCACAGGAAGAATGTCCCATCTCCTTTTCCACACGAGAGCAAGACCCAAGTTCTGCTGGTGCTCAGGGGTTGTGGATAAAAAGGGCAAGGTTCCTTGGGGGTCACCTTAGAATATGGTCTCACAGGGAGGAACACAAAACAACTGCTGCAACAACAGTCACACTTTCTTCAGTCAATTAAAAAAAAAAAAAAGTAGAGCTAAGAACTAATAATGAGACAGAGAAGGATTCTCTTGGAAAACTTTCTCGTAATAGTAGCCAAGAAAAAACAAGAGCAGAAAGTGCAAATTTGGCACTTCTCATGCACCAGGCATTGTATTCAGAGTGATCCTATGAATGGGGATTTTTAGAAATGTAAGAAAAAAGTCAGAAAAATGAAGCAAGGACAAGTTAAGTGACCTTCCCAAGGCCACAGAACTAAAAAGAAGTAGGTCCTGCTCAGAACCAGAGACTCAGTTTCCTGGTCAGCAGCAAGAAGAATTGCTAGTTTTGTGAATCTGGTAAATAGACTCCTCAGCAAGTCATTATAGCCTTAAGGGCCATTTCTCCCTCTGTAAAACAGGTAAGATGCTGTGAGCTGGTCTAGATGCACCACAAGGTTATGTGAGGATAAAATGCGAGAATGTAAAGCACTTGGCAGGACACCTGGCCCCTGGAAGAGCTCAGGCAGGGCACCACGGCCACCCCATGTACGTCTGTGTGAGCTGTAACATGTTACACACACAAAGCACAAGCAAGGACACTGAATTTAACGGCTCTTTATATTTTATTTGTTTTTTCCTGGCAAGAAATTTTCTGGATTCTTTGGTAATCAGCACACTACTTTTCTCTAGTTAAAGGGCCCTTTAGGCCAGAAAGAAGAATAAATATTCCATTTGTCTTTCTGTAGGAGATGCAATAAAACTCTTGCCTTCCAATAAACCGAAATGTAAAAGACACTTTTTAACAATTCAAATTGGAGGGTCCAAAAAGTGGGCTATTTACATGCTTTATAAGAAGGTTTGACTTAACTTTTGTTAAGATGGAAAGTATTGAGAGAGACAAGAACAGATTACTCAAAGAATGAGTGAATCAAAGGGAAAATAAGATCTTCAGAAATATTTAACAATATGATAAAAACCTTACAAGACATTATGTAAGGTAAATCACACTTAATGCATCTCCAACATTTTTTTAAATTAGATAACTTTGTGCTATAAATTGTCTTGTTAAAAAGGCAACTATTTCTAAGATTAGGGGTGACTATGTTTCTCCTTGAAGTATGTAGCTTTATCTCTGCCATTCACTTGGTTTTTATTTTTGTTTCTGGTTGAATCACCTAGTTACCATTTGCCAGTGCTACATTAACATAAGGGGCTACTAAGCACCTTAACGTCATGGCCCTCGCCCAAGGGACAGCCACAGCAAACAAGCAGCAGGGATGTGAGCAGTGCCGGGCTGGTAAAGGCCTAAGGGCTGAGCAGGGGCTGCTGGTGGGGAAGGGATATGTTGATCCACTTCCATGGCAGATTCCAGACTATTGATAGGATGTCACTGATCTGCAAGTGGGAAGAGGTGACTCTGGACACCACTTGGCCCAGCTCAAAAGAACAAAAGGAAGCTACCAAGGAAGAATTAAAATTTGGTTTAACAAAGTTTGGCCTATATAATCTACATTCTGGATCTTGGGATTTCTAAACCCATTGGCCAGGATTAATATGGGAAGACTTCTAGGGGAATTATAGGAGTTTTCAAAAGGAAGGTTGGAAGAAAGTAATTAACCCTACCAGATAGTGTATAAATGTTCTCTCGGGTGATCCCTGATGGATCACAGAGACAGTTATCATCTTCCTCATTTTCACAAATACGAAAAGTGAGGCTCAGGCAAATTTTGACAAAGCTGCTAAGTGGCAGAGACTTCCAATCCTCCTTGTTTTACTTTTCCTTCTCTTTTTCCATCTCTCCCTCCCTCTTTCCTTCTGTTATTTATGTCCCTCACTTACTAATTATACATGTAGTGCCTCCTATTACCAAGGTATATAACCAGGTAGATAAAACAAGTAAATAAAACTTGTCTTAAAATCCGTCCTCAAGAAGTCAATATTATTGGACCTGGCAAGGGTCAGAAGTCAAGATATACCAAAAAAAAAAAAATAGTTCTAATGAATGTAATGACAGAAATGTGAGTGGGAAGATTGGAGTACATGAAGTGGGAGTCACTTCAGCAGCCCCTTGTTTTCAGTGAGTGACAGACACACTCCAACCCTCCAAGAAAGTCCTGAAACCCCAGATTATCCAAATATGGTATATGCTATTTTTCCTATATATACATATCAATGATAAAGTTAATTTATAAATTATGCACAGTGAGCTTAATAGCAATTACTAATAAAACAATACAATTATAACATTATACTGTAATAAAAGTTATGTGAATATGCTCTGTGTCAAAATATCTCCTTATTTGGGGATACTTATCCTTCCTTTTCTTGTGATGATGTGATATGATACAAGACCTACAGAATGAGATGAAGTTGGGTGAATGATCCAGGCATCTGATACAGCATCATCAGGCTACTGCACACAGGTTACTTGAACAGAAGTACTGCAACACCACAACAATCCATCTAATAACTAAGACGATTAGTAAGTAACTAAGGCAGGTCGTATATACAGGGTGGATACGCAAGACAAAGAGATAGAATAGGATGGAGCAAGATTTCCATCACTCTATTCAGAATGGCATGCAATTTAACTTGTGAATTATCTATTTCTGAAATTTTCCAGTCAATATTTTTGGACCCCGGTCACCACAGGTAATTAAAATCATGGAAAGTAAAACCCCAGGTAAGGAGGAGGGGGGACTCCATATCTAAGTTAGTATTCAAAGTCAGTTCTCTGAGTGCTTTTCTTGAATACATTGCTAGGGAGTATTTGACAGACTTACAGAAAACAACCACATGCGACCCAAGAAAGGAGCATGAGAAGAAAGGAAGAACAGATTCATATAATACAGAAGATTTAGCGCTACAGCTCCTACTTAGAATCAAGAATAGAGGTTAGTCTGCCATTAGGGATCCTTTGACTTAGTTTGATTTAATACAAAATAGGAAAAGCTGCAATTGCTAGAAACTTCATGGGGATGCTGTAACATAAATAAACACCCTCTTTGTCATTCTCTAAAACTATAAGAATTTTATAATATTATTACTATTATACGGATATAATTTATCTCTCAACTCAGGTGCTGGATAAAGGAATAGAGTCTCTCCAACACCCTCTGAAGCTAACAGAAATATTCTAAATAATATAACAGCATTAGCCAAAAGCTTTTCTTTTGAGAGACTACAGAGCAATAAATGAACAAATAAAGGCTTACTAGAAAGATCTTGGTGTAAATAAGGACAGGTGGTAATCACTTAAATAGTTACCTTCATCATTTAACTTTGGTTTTCACATAGTATATAAAACTAAATAATTTTCAGTATTTGCTATTATAATTACCTCACCTTTTAGGAACTTTCTGTTTTTAAGATCCAAACCTTACTTTGTACAAAAATAAGTTTGAATTTGGAGGATTTTTACACTATTCGGTATCACAATTGTAGACAATGGACCATAAATCAGGGCACAAATTCAAATAATAGGATCACACTCTAAGCTCTTTATTGCAAAGATTATTGGCAAAAAGCTATATGCAAGCCTCTCTTCATGTTCTGCACAATGAGGATTACACAATTTTCTACAAATCTTATTTCTACCAGATATGCACCATATCACTTCTAAAGTTAATTTATCAAATAAGAGGTGTAGCTTTACAAAAATGAAACAAACCATGATTTTTTTTTTTAAACTGAGACTACAAAAGATAGAAAGGGCCCTACCCTGACCACAGAGACATAACAAAAGCAGGATGAGAGGGAAGATGGGAAGAGAAGGTTAATCTTTAGCTAGAGACTAAGAGAGTGACCCATGTCCCTCAACCCAGATGTGACAGGGCCTAAACTACTCCTGAATTCTGGAGCACCAGCTGAGGCCATTCCATTGTAGAACAACTTGAAAAAATTGCCAAGGTTGTCTTTGACTAAACACTCCCCTTAGAAGGCACTGAGGTCCCTAAGAGTAGCTGGGCAGGGGTTCAAAAGGCAAAGGGTTCTCAGTTATATAAGGGCATCTGGTTTTCTCTGCTTCCTTAGTACAGGAAAGCAGCAGCAAAGAGAGAACAATGGCCTTAATCCAAGAAGAGAGATGAAGTATATAGGGGAAAAAAATCTGTGTATCTGTATAGGTGGTAGCTTTTCATCACTATGACAAAACACATGAGAAAATCAACTTAGAAGAATAAAAGGTTTATTTTTGCTCATAGTTTCAGAGATTTCAGCCCATGGTCACTCGTCTGTTTTGCTTTGGGCCTGTGACAATGCATCACATCATGCTAGGGAGTGTGTGGTGGAGGAACCAGCTTCAAGGGCACACCCCCAGATGACCTCACTTCATTCTACTGGGCTCCACCTCTTAAAGGTTCCACCAGCTTCCAATAGCACTGCATGCTGGACCCTAAGTCATTAGTATATGGGCTTGTCGGGGACATATAATAGTCATTTAAAATCACTGCTCAGTCAAAAATTTCATAGCCATATAAATAATATCATTCCTCTCCATAGTCACGTTCATTACTGAACAGTTTTCTGGTATAATAAGCTAGAAATGGTCACCCATCTAAGACATCAAGCCACTGGACTCATCCACAAACAAAAAAATATTGTCTTGCTTTAATTCAGAATTTCTCAGATTCCTTACCTCATCCCTACAACTTCCTTCTTAATGTGCAAGTTCATAAACAACCGTTTATAAGGTATGACAGGAGATTTTATTCTTTCTATCTAAACAAGCCCATCTCGCGTCCTTGTTCCAAGTTCTACAGGCCAAGTTCTGTTTTCAAAAGAGAAACTTCGCACCAATTCATCTCCAACTAATTCTTTGGATCTCAGATCATCAGGACATCACCGTTTGCTTCCAATCAACTCCCCAGGTCTGCAGTTTTGTTACAATCTTTCATGGAGTTTGGTCCTCTTTTTCACCTCCTGCTTGAGTTATTTTTGTGGCTGATTATCCAGGGTTCACTCCAGAGTCTGGAAGCTCTATTAGCGCAGGGTTCTCATTTGCTCCTTGGTCAACATTGGTATTCCATCACTGAGCACCAAGGTTGGTGCAGAATAGAGGCTCAATCGTTATTTAATGAATGGATCAACTAATCAATTACTCTCAAATAGTTTGACTAGGTCAAGGGTAAGATAGCTTTAAAAAATCCCAAGTGGAAATTGGGAAGGCAGTCAGCTTATATGTATGAACAGAACCAAACTGTTAAATATCACATATGAACACTTAGTGAAATATTGCTTCTTTGAGGGTAGTCTTTATTCTCGGCAGAGTGTGAATAAAGACGTCAGAAACAGAAAGAAGGAGGGAGGTGAATGAACAGAGTGGAAAAGGTAGTTGCTACAGCAGATGTAGGCCTTGCTCACTAAGCAATAGTATAAACACGTTGTAAAACATATTTACACAATCATTCAACATTTTTGAGGTTACAGACGTGGTTCATGTCTGTTATTTCACTCTTCGTCCTTTTCTTTCAATCACCCTATAATGCAAGGAAAGTAGACATGATTCACAGCCATTTCATAAATGGTAAGAAAGTCTCAAGGAGTGGTTTACTCAGGACCTTAGAGCAAGAGCCATGACTAGAACCAAGTCTTCAATGCCTGTCTCCCTTCTCGTTCCACACCTCACGCTAATTCACAAGTATGTCTTGCTATTTAAACTGGGAGTTTGTAAAACAATTATCATCATCTTAGAAAAGAAGTTTCAATAAGTCTCTTCACTGAGATTGTTGGAATGAAATTCTGTCCCCTTGTAAATCACTGCATTTGGGACAGGGCTATGGAAGCATCTCATCTACTCACTCATCCTTCCACCTAGTAGTTGCAATCATTTCCCACCATTTGCAGAAGTTATGTTCTATAGAGTCACCATAAAGACTGAATTAGCATACACTGAACCATTGCTTCTAAGGGAACCCCAGGATTAAGTTCCTATAAACCTGTGTTCAGATTTTCATCAGTCAATCAATACATAACATTGTTTTATGTGTTTCTGTTTAAAGACATTTAATATCTAAACCTGATTAGTTCACATGTAATTCACAGCCAGTATTACTGTAACTCATGCCTGAATGCAGTTTATCTAACACCTGCGTTTTCTCCATAAAATTTTCTTAGAGTTGGGCACTAGAAAGCATTTCAGCATGAGGCCTAGGCATTTTAAAAAGCAAAATCACCAACAAATAGCCCAGAACTGTGGAAACCTGGCCCCAAATAGACCACACAAAGACCATTGCTTATAATATGAGATGTCAAAGAGAACAACAGAGCACAATCTGGGAACACCACGTGTGTCTGGCAATGCAGGCTTCTTTGCCATCTCATGGATGAGCACAAAAGCACATCAGCATGGATTTGGGGGTTTCAAATTCTCAAATATGGAATCTGTGAATAATGGAACCAACAAAAAATGATAGAAATATACACAGAACAAAAAGAGAAAGGAAGGAAGAAAGAAAACATAACTCCCTAGACATATGTAACCGGAGGATAAAATAACAAGAAAGAATGAATAGAAAGAGTGGACCTAGAAAAACAAGTGCCTTTGAAAATGAAGGAATTCGCTAGACTCTGTGGGACAATTCGAAGAGAAAGTCCAAAAGATCACGTGAGTAGAGATGTGTGATGGCTGAAATGTCAGTTCCCAGGGATCAGACTGGAAGAAAAGGTAGAATTTAGGATCAAGGAAGCAGAGAAGATTCATGTACTCATAATAGATCTATAACTTCAGCCTCTCCATGGCAGGTTTTAAGCTATGGAATGATTGGGAATTTAGAAAAATAACTTGGTGATGTTCAGAAACCTGAATGGTATAGGATTAGGGGAGAAGGAAAAAGACTGGTGTCCAGAGGAGAGACTGTGGCAGAAGTTTACCCAAATTGAGACCACCTCGGGTTAGAGCAGCTGCCCAGAAAAGAATAGGCACATGTTGACATCCACCTGACAGGGAAACGTAACAGGACTTGGTGACAGATCCGAGTGTGAGAGGTTAGAGAAAGGGAAGAGTCTGTTGACGACGGGAAGAAGAATCTTGGACTGTTGTATGGTACCTGAATTATTCCATTCAGGCTGCTATAACAAAACACCATATGCTTGTTAGTTTATTTATTTATTTTTTTAATTAACTTCTCACAGATCGGGAGGCTGGGAAGTCCAAGATCAAGGCACTGGCAGATTTGGTGTTTTCAGGGGGCCAACTGCCTGGTTCATAAAAGGCCTTATCTCACTGTATCCTCAAAGGGCAGAAGGAGGCAAGGTGGCCCTCCAGGCCTCTTTTATAAGAGCACTAATGACATTCAATAGGTCTGTGCACTAAAGAGCTCACTACTCTGAAACGCCCTCCCAAGGATGATTAGGTTTTAGCATGAATTTTTAGGAAACACAAATGTTCAGATCACAGTAATATTTTTAATAATCTACCAATATTTTAGTATCCTTGGGCCTTTATGTGCAGATTGAGTGCTTCTCATGGAAGAGGATTGTTCAATTCGCACGTACTAGACTGAATTAAACAGTCTATGCAATATTTTGAATGACACTAAGATTACAGATAATTTCATTTTGCAATGTTTGGGATTAAATGTGGAGCCTCTCATGACAAGTGATTTTAAATAAAAAGAATCAGTTTGTACCGATACTGAAGATTTTCATAAATTTCACCAAAATTGAAATGGCAAGAAAAAAATAGATTATTTCAGACCCATTTTCTCCTGAATTGTGGAAAGATGTGTGCCCTAGGATGTAGGAAAATAGTTCAAAACGTGATTCTGCCATTGTCTTCATTGTGGACAAGTCCCATTCATCACCTAATCCTTAGTTAGCTCATGTATGAAACGCACGGTTTAAGGGAGATGTTGTTGAGGTTCTTTCACTTTCTAGTAGTCTTGTCCTCATTGTGCTAATTGCTTAAGAGCGTCTATCTTACCTACTCACATTATCATAACACAGTGTTTTTTTGTAGAGGAGAGAAGAGTTTATGGAACTGGAATTCACAATCTTTCTAGAACAAAGCCTGAGTTTTTTAAAAAATGCTATGTCTCCATATTGGTGTATTTGATATAAAGGAAAATTTTTCTATTTATACCTATCAGGGAAAGTTTTGTAAATAACAGTTATTTATATCAACTCAATATACATATTTATTTATGACCTGTTTGTTTCTTAGTAAATTTTATTTGATGTTTACAACATGATGTTATGGGATTTCATATATATAGAAAGATAGTAAAATCGTTTCTAAAGTGAAAGAAATTAATATGTCAATCATCTTACATAGTTACTATTTTGACAAGATCAGGTAAAATCTTATTTAACAAAAATCCTTAATCCAAATCAATTATATTAACTACCATAATACCCTCTAACCCACAGAGCATAAGTTTCAAGATGCCCCTGGATGTCTGAAATCACAGAGAGTACCGAACCCCATAATTTATTGTCTTTTCTATTGTAACTAAGCACTAAGGACATATCATACACTGGAGCAGTAATCTTTGTAATTTGAGGTGTGACAGCAAAACTAGCACCAATTTCTTTATTCTTTTCCCTATTTTATAGACAGATTTGCTCTTATTGTGGATTTTACTAACCTCAGCATATGATTTTTTTTCTCTTCCTAATGAAGTCAAGAACTTAAGGAAGCACTTTATAGCTTCTGTCTTGCATATCTGAATTTCCAGCATCACTACTCTGGCACTTTTGGATCACTGCTAAGTAAAATAAGGGTTACTCGAACACAGCACTGTGCTCCTGTGACAGTGCAGTTGATAACCGAGATAGCTGATAAATAACCAATGAGCAGGTAGAGTGCACAGTATGGACACACTGGACAAAGGGATGACCCATGCCCTGGCCAGGACATAGTGGAACATGCTACTCAGGAAAGTGTACAACTTAAAATTATGAATTGTACGCTTCTGGAATTTTCTATTTTAATATTTCATATTGTGATTGACCAAGGGTACAGAAACACAGAAAAAAAAAATCCCTAGATAAGGCAGTCTACCGTATAGTCCTCACATTGGACTTCAGCTCTCAAGACCCGTTTGTCCTACAGATGTGTTACTTTGTGTCCTTGACCTACATCTCCAAGGCCCCCATGATAACCACCATTTTCTTCTCTACCTCTGCATATCTGACCTCTTTTTTTAAAATGAGCTTACTGAATATTTAACAAACCCTTCAGATTTTCACAAAATTATCCCAACTACATCAGGTTAAGAATGCAACCAAATACAGGCAATTTCAAAAACTAAAAGTATAGAATAAATGCCATTTTTCCTTCTTACTGTCAGAAATTGTAGGTCCAATCATATTTTTCATCAGCTCTAGGTCTATTGGCCCTTACTAATTTAAAACATTTTTTATACAACTGGCTATTTGTAGAAATATAAAAAATCATTTTAATTAATTATTCCTATAACCACATCTTGTTCAGTAAATTAATATTGCCTTAGTATATTCATGGAATATATATTTATCAGGCATAAATGTGATGGCAATTTTTCAAAAACTATATGACACACCATCCCTCTGAATGTTAAATTCTCTTAATTATAATCTCATATCCAACTTATTACTTAAATAACTCAATATGGTTATTTTGATTCATTCTTTATATCTATATAGAATTATTTCACACTTGCTCTATGATTAAGCTCTTTAAATGCAAATGTAATACACAGTAATATGGATGTGACCAAAAGCGTAGGTTAAAATAACTCAAGGTTTATTTTTCAGATATCAAACAAGGCAGACCAGAGGACAGTTCACAGTTTAAAGGTCATTAACATCATCCAAAAAGTTCTTTACCTAAGAATAGTAGCAAATCCAGTGCTGAGGCTTCACGAATGGAAGACTGAGAGGTCAGGGCTACCAGCAATCAAGCACAAGGTTGGGGATGGAGCTCGCAGGGCACTTGCCTAGCATGTGTGAGGCCCTGGGCTACATCCCCAGCTCCACATTTAAAAAGAAAGAAAGATAAGAAAAGACAAAAAGAAAATGAGAGAGTGAGATAAAACCCTGGCACATGGCAAATGGCCCCAGAATCACAAAATAGGAGAAAAGACAGGCTGTACAAAACTTCTTATTAGATCATGCCAAGTTTGGGGGCACTGGTTTATCCAAAATAAACAAATGAATGAACAAACAAGCAAACAGCGATGAATGAAATCTTTGATTCCAGATGGGATGATAATATCGGGGGTCTTGGAGTAACTAGAATGAGGTGGTTAGTCCATGATTTTAAATGTTTTTCCCCTAAAGTAGAATAATAAAGTGCAAAGCAAAATCTAAGAACCTTTAATAAAACACTAGTCTCCCACTGAATTCTGCTCAGTCTACTTGGATTTTTGGCTATATTATAATCCTCTGCAATTCTGAGCTATCTTTTTGATTTCTAAGAGAAATGTTGAAGCACTATGTTCAGATGATAAATAGCATCACAGTAAAAACAATACATGTATAGCATAACATGATGGTTCAGCCATCTAATCCTATATGTAGAGAAAAGGATTAAATTATTAGTTTTGCAGGTGTAGATTATTTGCTTTGAAGATCATCCATGGTTAATTTAAAAATCAGAATCACTCAACACATTGCTGATTATCTTTCACAGTGTTCAAGTTTGTACTCAGGGAACACAAACTGATCCTAGTCTTAGACAAACATAATAAGGATGTTAGGAAAGGATGATTTTCAAAAGTCATGCAATGCATCCACAGCCATGTATTAGTGTATTTGCTATGCCACAGCTCCTTTTCATTGCACAAAGCTGTGAAAAATTACCTTAATTTAAGGAAAAGTCTTTAAAAACAAAGCTTTACAAGCAGAACCAACTCAACTACTTCTTAAGCCCTTGTGTTTGGTCTAGCACTGTGGTAGATGCTGCAGTGGACAAGATATGACTTCAGAATATAGTTTTATTGACAAAAATTCTCACATTAAAATTGTACTATAATCTCAGGCTGAATATTAATAATTAAAGAAAGCTTACAGTCCTGTGGAAATTCAGGAAACAAAAGATCATTGGAAGCAGACTTAATTAGGGAAGTTTCGTTGGATGCTGTGCATCATGGAACTGCCCAGGAAGGATAATCTTCTGCTTCATGGACCAGATCACCTGGTACAGGGCAAGGATCATGTAATAATTTTCTGAATTTCACTGAATGGAATATAGTGTTTGCAATAACAAAATGGAAGTGATTAAACTGTCAAACCAAGGAAAGAAGAAGTGAGAAAATAACAAATCAATATCATTTATGTAGCATTTTTGATAAAATATTTAACAGACATAATCAGGAAGAAACCATCAAACAAATTCAAATAGAGAGACATTCTACAAAACACTTGACATATACTCTTCAAAAATATCGATGTAGTGAAAGACTAAATATCTTGCAGGGGTGTTCTAAATTAAAGGATACCAAAGAGACAAAACAATCTGTCACAATACATTTCCTTGATTATATCATGGATTGAGGGAAAGCAGCTATAGAGATCATTATTTTTTCAGAAACTGGAGAATGTGAATATAGATGGCACCTAAATGATATCACTGCCTCAGTGCAGACCTCTTGGGTTTGACAGTGGCACTGAAGTTGTGTAGGAGAGGTCTCTATTTCTAGGAGATGCAGATGACATATTTAGGGGTGATGTATCACATCTGCAAATGGTCTCAAATGGCTCAGAAAAAAAAGTGTGTAGACAGACACACCACAAAGAGAGGAAGAGAAGCAACATGGCTTTGGTGTATCACAAACTGTTGTAAGAACAATTATGCGTCAGATGAGACTAAGTTAAGTGGCAGATGGCACTGAGAAATGATGACATTGGAGCTGAGGTGGGTGAAGAGGGAAGGAATGAACAGCTGATGGAGAACTCTGAATCATAAAGTGAGGAACTTGGCCTGGACTTAGAAAAACAACAGAGATGCTGACGTTAGGATAGTCTCTGGCTTATGAGTAAAACAATGACTTCATACACCAGCAGAAAGCACTAGGAAGAGGGATGTTTTAGAGCCCAATTACCAGAGTCTCTCATAATTAACAGAGGGAGCATAATTAAAGCTTGGGCTCCATAGAAGCAGAAGGAACAAAAAGGCAGGGATAGATTCAAGAACAGTAGTGAGGACAAGCCACGAAGGAGCCCTTACATGGGTCATGCATTCACTTACGACTGTTTCCCTGCATTGCCGCCCCTAAAACCTCAAGGTAGTTCTCATCATCTCTCCTGATTCCATCACAATTTGGCCACAGCAATTTGACCCCAGTTTCTACCACAAAACCAAAGTTTCTACCACAAATAATCCCCCCCAAAGCAGCAAGATTCAAGAGAATAAGGACTGTGTGGGTCTGGTTCTACATTAATGTTCAGCACCTATATAGAAATCAAGAGGAAACAATAGTAAGCACTGAGACAGGAGAAAAGGAGGTCAAAAATGTCTGTGATAAACAGTCACGCTCACTACAGCATTAATTACAACATCCAAGTTCTACAATCATCTAAATGTTGACAAATACACTTATGGAGAGTGAGAGAGACAGAGACAGAGAGAGACAGAGAATTTTTATAATGCATTCATTTGTCAACATTTATATGCATATAAGTATTTACATTTTATATCTATATTTATATATTTTAGATGCATATGCATATATTTATATATAACCTCAAAAAAGTGGACAGAATGATAGTTACCAGGGCCTAGAGGGTGGGGGAATTGACAGATGCTGATCAAAGGCTATAAATTTCAGCCATAAGATAAATTCTGGAGAATTTAGCATGGTAACTAAAGTTAATAGTAAACATTTATTTGCCAATTGTTTCTAAATAAATCGGGGGAGGTGCCTGTGAGATTTCCAGCATGGCAGGCTGAGTGACATGGAGGCACCTGGAAAGACACTGGCTTGGAGGAAAAGCACCATTCTCCATGTGATTTCAGAGGTAAAGGATGTCAGTGGGAGAAGTCCCAAGTCCTATCAGGAACTGTCTGTCACAACAGTTTTCTCCCCAGATTGCTTTGTTTAATATACAGTAGACACACTTACTCATATAATTACTTTGTCTGACTTCCTGTCAAATCAATATTTATTCACACAAATCAATCTTGTTGCTTTGTCCTTAAAGGCATTTGGTCAATCTGTGTCTCTATGAAGCAACATTCCAGGTTTTTTTCTCCTATGGATCTTTTTTATTTTCTTCCTACATAGTTTTACCTCTTTTTTTATATTATTATTGCATAGTTCCATTTTGTTTTGATTTCAATTTCATATATGCCAATGCAAGTCCAACATGATTTTATTTTTTTTCCAACGTGATTTTACAGCTAATTTATGCTAGAGCTGTATTCTTTTTTTTTTTTTTTTTTTTGCATGCACTACATGTGTGCAATAAGAGCCCCCTAAAGGACCCAGGTTTGAGTCCTGGATCTGCTACCTACTAAATAAATTACCTGGACAGGTTAATTAACCTCTATAAAATAGGCATAGTAATATACATATAATTAAATATACACCTTAATTAAACAAAATAATTCACACAAATTATAGAACCTGAAAAAAATAGTAAACACTTAAAAATAAATCTTATTGTTACTATATTGTCATTGGTATTAATTTCATTACCATGAAGGCAATCCTGTGACTAATAATAGCATTACTATACACCTACTGATAAGAGTGCTAAAGAGACAAAGAGTTTTGAAGAATAAATTCTGATGACCATGGTCTAAATCCTCTAATTCTATAAATATATCCATAGAGCTGGAGTAACTTCTCTGTAGTGACACAACTCATGAGTCATCAACATCTAGTCTAGGATCTCCTGGCTTCCAGACAAGGGGTGTTTTATCTACTTTCTCACAGTGTAGTTAGGAGGAAAGGGATGGAATTAACAACAACATCCACTGCAATTTTAACATTTGTACAACCAGTGTTATGTTGCAGTACAAAAAAGTTATAAAACAAGAATGTTAGTTGAGGTCTAGTTTCTGGGGCAAGGATAAACTATTTATCAAAAGACTACAGGGGCAGGGAGCTGGGGTTGTGGCTCAGTGGTAGAGTGCTTACCTGGCACATGTGAGACCCTGGGTTCAATCCTCAGCACCACATAAAAATAAATAAATAAAGGTATTGTGTCCAACTACAACTAAAAAATAAATATTAAAAAAAAGGCTACAGGGACACAGCCACATCAATGTTTATATCAGCACAATTCACAATAGCTGAACTGTGGAACTAACCTTGATGCCCTTAAGTAGATAAATGGATAAAGAAAATGTGGTATATATATACAATGTAATATTACTCAGCAATAAAAGAGAATAAAATCATGGCATTTGCAGGTAAATGGATGGAGTTGGAGAAAATAATGCTAAGTGAAGTTAGCCAATCTCAAAAAACAAAATGCTGAATGTGTTCTCTGATATAAGGAGGCTGATTCCCAATGGGGTTGGGAGGGGGAACATGGGAGGATTAAACGAACTCCAGATAGGGCAAAAGGGTGGGAGGAGAAAGGCATGGGGGTAAAAAAGATGGTGGAATGAGATGGATATCATTACACTAAGTACATGTATGAAGACACAAATGGTGTGAATATACTTTGTATACAATCAGAGATATGAAAAATTGTGCTCTGTATGTGTAATATGAATTGTAATGCATTCTGCTGTAATATATAATGAATTAGAATAAAAAATTTAAAATAAATAAATATTGGCATACATTCTTTCTTGGAGCTAGAACTTCTCCATAGAGAAAAAATTATTTTAATTTTGAAAGAATCCCATTGGACAGCCCTTTCTATTAAATCCAAAACAAGTTTCCAAAACTTTATCTTTGTGGCATAGAACAGGACTTTTTGACTTAACTAGCATTCGAGCTTTGGTTGGTAAGTAAATGGGTTGACTTTGTCCCTCATACATAGCTATTGGTATATAAAAGTTGAAGCTGTTAGAAAGAGTTGTACATGTTGGCATTGGAGGGTTGGAAAGTATTGAGAATACCAAGCCTAAGTTCAATGTTTCTGAACCTTGTTGAGTTTAACCCTGGCTAAGACAAAAATGAACAGGCCCCTGGGATACAACTCACCACAAGCAAGAGAAGTACTTCCAACCAGGTCTAACACCAGGAGAAGGAAGATTCACTCCCACTTACAGCCTCAGCAGTGGCCAGAGCTAACTGAGCAACAACGAAAATCTCACTAGCAAAAGAAGCAACACTCCTGAATATCCTGACTTAGTAGAAGACAAGACTAATGGAAACTAACTTTTCATTTTCAGTAATCTCTGAAGAACACAAATAGTACTTGTAGCATATTTGCACATTTTTTCCTATAAAAGATAAAATACACTTGTATCATAGTTGAGTATGGGGGCATGCTTACTTTTCTTAGCTTCGCCCCTATGATATTATTATCCACCCTTTTTAACTCCTTCTACTCTTGTGACTGAAGTCACACCACCTACTTGGTAGAAGCCTGGATTATGTTGATCATTCGGGATTCCATATGCTTCTGGGCACATAGTTACCATATTGCCTAACTTGCAAAGCTCAGAAAACAGATTATTAAGGGAACTAAATGCCAGGAACTCAAAACACTAGAGACAAAATATGTAAATAAACCCAGGGAGAAATGCTGGCTTAAATTATCATTGAAATATAGCCTTAAAAATATATACACACAGAGAAACTGTTATCTTCCCAGGGCCTCCAGCATCACTAATTACATAAAACAGTAGCATTCATGAAGAAAATCTCCATCAATAACTCTAACTTGTTTAAGTCCATGGGTTGTATTCTCCACATTAAGTAAATACAAGCATTCAATTTTCATTCAAGGTCAGGCATAGTTAGTATATCACAATTTTCTAGATTTTAGGTGGCACTTGCTAATTGGCTTTAATCTCATGTTGAGATGTATTAATAAGCAATAAGGGCAAGTAATTGAGAACCAAAATTAGTGCCCTGCTATACACACCGACTCTGGCTTGAAGATAAGATTTTCTTAGACAGATTATGATAATTTACTGTGTGTTTTAGTAAAAATAAACAAAAAAATAAAATAATCCGATCAGTTTGGGAGAATAAATTTATCATTCCGTGTTTTTTGTTTGTTTGTTTGCACATCTACCTACGTACTGTTGTAGGCACTAGAATACAGCAGAAATAACTTGCAGATGATTTCTGTCCTCATACTGGGGTGTCAAGTATATGGAAGATAACAAAAAGAAAACAAGGAAGCTCGACCGTGACAAGTCATGACAAAGGACATAGAGTGATGGGCAGCAGCTAGCAGTAGGAGGCAAGTGACTGAAGGGACAGGTCCTTAGGGGTGGTCAGGCGATGCCCACTCAGAAGGTGGCATTTTGCTAAGATTTTAATAAGAAGGATCAAGGCAAGAAAAGAGACTGAAGAAAGATATGCCAAGCAGAGGGGAGAGCAAGTGCAAAGATCCTGAAACAAGAGCTCTCCATGTCAAAGCACAGAACGGATGGCTGTGTGATGATGGCATGCAGTAAGGGGGAGTGGCCTGTGTTGATGTCAAGAAAGAGGGCAGAGGCTCGTCTCCCAGGGCCTTGTGTGACATGATAAGGGTAAGTAAGAGTTCCTAGTAATGTGTTATATACAATATCACTGCAGTTCATCTGGGCTAGCTAGTGAGATCAAAGACAATGATGACATTAATAAAATTTTAAAATCAGAGAGGAATTTAAGAATCATCTATTCCACCCATTATTTCAGAGATGGCCAGAGAAAGAACAAAGGAGTCAATGAGGAAAAGAATCATAACTCCCTGTTCTCTAATGTCTGGTGACTGTTACACAATGCCTATGGCTTTTGGCTTTTCCCCCTCAGGACCCTCTTGGCTTTTTCCTAGGCATTGTCCCATGGCATACATCTGGTGGCTGAAGAAAGTTACCTGAGCTCTTCTTAGAGGAAGGAAATGTAAAAGAAAAAGAGAGTGGTACTTCATGCCCATAAGAGGGAGGTCCTGAAGGTTTTCTAGTTTTTCTCTTCTTAGACATACAGAGGGACAGGAGAAAGATATGGCAAATGCTATACGAAGGACAAATTTGATGAAATTATGGAAAAATGGGAACTCCTAAAGGTAAAACAACCTTAAATAGCCTATACTAATAGGTAAAGCTGGAAAAGACTCAAAGTTTTCCAGAGTCATAAAATAAAATTATAAAAATACATTAAAATGGATTACATAGTTTAATACTTTTAAATGTCCAATTATTGATCATAAGTTGAATTCTTTTTTTTTTAGAGAGAGAATCTTTTTTTTTTTTTTGTAGATGGACACAACACCTGCCTTTATTTTTATGTGGTGCTGAGAATCGAACCCGGGTCACCCCTGTGCTCTACCGCTGAGCCACAATCCCAGCCCCATAAGTTGAATTCTTAATGTATTTACCACTCTTTTCAATTATTTTTAACTAACCAATTAGAAATAAACAAAAATCCCCACAGATATTAGTAATAAGAATAATAGTATATAAAGGCACTTGATTGTATATTTAACTGTGGAACAGACTAACAAGATTTAAGGCAGTACCTCTCTTTCTGGAGAGACAAAGATTGGACTGGCCTAGTCAAAGTGTACATCTGCTTGTGGGCAAGAAGTTGGACCAAATGACTTTGTAATGCTCCTTCGTACAAGACAATCATTTTTATTTTTCCTCTCTGAATACAGAGAATGATTAGCTTGGCCAAAGCTCTAAAAAAGAAAAGTAAAGCAGATTTAAACTAACATCATGACAAAATAAGATAACTGCAACTTAGAAGTTGTGATCATCAAACATAACAGTGCTTTTAATGTCGATAGCATTGTGTGTCAGGCAAACCATGATTTGTATACCCTGGGGATTACACTGGGGAAAAGCCCAGCCACTCATTTCAATCAAATTGATGGAAATAGACATGATTGAAATAAGCAGAGAATGCTTAAGGAAGAATTTGCTTAACAGTCACAGCTTCACATAAAACATCTCCTTAAATCACATATTTGTTAACAACATGAACAAAAATCTAAACAGCCCCATTTTCACATTGGTAAGGAATGCAAGTAATAAGGCACAGAAAATGGAAAGCTTATGCTTCAGAAAGCTTCATCTCAATGTTAGATTTATAAATTATTTAAGCAAGAATCAACACTTATTTTCTTCTTGTTCTTTTTATTTTAGTAAAAATAATACATAGCCAAAATCCTTTTTAACTGTGTGTCTTTAAATGCATTCACACTTGAGTTCAATTTATATGTACGTTTCACTATCTCTAAATATTAGAATATTTGGAGATCAGATACTTCCATTTCAGGAAGGTGAATGTCTTCAGTGAGTCTGATGGTGGCCCTTCAAATGATATGTCTATGCTCAAACCCCTAGTAACCTATAAATGAGAACCTCTTTGGAAAAGGGGTCTTTCCAGATATAATTAAAAATCTCAAGATGAGATCATCTTGGATTATCCAGATGAGCCCTAAATCCAATGACAAGTGTACTAAAAAGAGACACAAATGAAAGATATGAAAAGAAGAGAAGGCCATGTAAATATAAATCAGTGATTGTGTTGTTACAGCAGCCAGAGGCAGATCTTTTCCAGGAGTCAACAGAACCTGGAAGAGATATAGAAGGATTCATCCCTGAAGCCATCAAAGGAAGCATGGTATTATCAATACCTTAAGTCTAGACTTGTGGTCTCCAGAACTCTAAGAGGATAAATTTCTCTTCAATACAATAACAAAAGCAGGTCAATAAAGAGATAAAGTCACTTTTAAAAGATAAGCACAGAAAATATGGAGCTGAAGAATATAATGAATGAAATAAAAAATGGAATAAAGTATCAATACAATTTATCAGCAAGAGAAAGAATCTATAAACTCTTCAATAAATGATATTGGGAAGACTGGAGATACATATGTATAAAATGAAAAAAAAGGAAATTGATTCCTTATCTATTTCAAAAAATGAAATTGGATTCTTATACACAAAAATCAACTCAAAATTTAAAGACTTAAATATAAAACCCTGAATCTATAAAATTCCTAGAAGAAACTATAGAGGAAAAGCTCCATGACATTGATCTGGCCAATGTTTTTCCAAATATGACACAAAAAAACACAACAACAACAAAAAATAAACAAATGGGACTACATCAAACAAAAAATTCTCTGCACAGCAAAGGAAAAAAATCAATCAATTTCAAATCAAGACTACAATGAAATATCATTTCATATTTCTAGGATGATTACTATCAAGATGTCAAAAGATAACCAGTATGGATGTGGAGAAAATGGAACCCTTACACACAGTTGACAGAAATATAAATTGGTGCAGCCATTATGTAAAACACCATGGGGAAATAAAATATTAAAACTGGGAGCTACCATATGATCCAGAATACACTTCCAGGTATATATCCACAAGATGCACATCACCATCTCAAGAAGAGTACTTCCATATCCGACACAGCGTCACTCATGATAGCCAAGAGATGGAAGATATAAGTGGGTTCTTTGATCAAAATCTTCTCATTTCCTCCATCCCCGATGCCCTGGAAACCATCATTCTAATCAATCCCTCCCACCCCCATGTGTGTGTGTGTGTGTGTGTGTGTGTGTGTGAGTGTGTATAAAACACACTACAATTCAGTTTTTTTATAAAAGGAAACTCTGAATTCATGAAAATATGGATAAATCTGGAAGACATTTTGCTACATGGAATAAGCCAGACACATAAAAACAAATACTGATCTGACTTATATGTGGAATCTGCAAATGTTGAACTATAAAATCCAAGAGTAGAGTCATGGTTCCCAGAGGCTGGAGGGTGGGAAAAATCGGGAGATGTTGGTCAAAGAGTATAAAACTTATAGCTACAAGATAAATAAATTCTGAAGATTTAATGAATAGTATTTGTAACTATGGTTAAAAACAACATATTATGTTCCTTAACTATGCTAAACAAGTTGGTCCTAAGTATTATCTTCACACACACTAAAAGGCAACTATGGAGTGATGATTTGTTAATTAGCTTGACTGTGGTAATTATATGTGTATCAAAACTTCATGTCGTACACACTGAATTATATAATTTTTATTTGTCAATTATCCCTATATAGAGCTGAAAAATATTTTTAAATGATATTTATATTTAATGATCAGCTAAATATAAATAAGGGCAC
Organism: Marmota marmota marmota; assembly: GCF_001458135.2. Taxonomy (NCBI): domain Eukaryota; kingdom Metazoa; phylum Chordata; class Mammalia; order Rodentia; family Sciuridae; genus Marmota; species Marmota marmota. Next base: position 13,785,089 of record NW_025999932.1, read on the forward strand.
CATGAAGTGCTAATTTATATTAAATTAGCAAAATCTTTAAAAGCTGATAATACAACATATTCACAATATTGTGAAGAATGGAATAACATGTACTCTGATATCCATTAACAAAATGATGACTAACTCAAACTGTTCACACAAATGAAATATTATTAGCAATGAAAATGAATGAAATACAGCTATACACAGCTTGAACAACTTTCAGAAACAATTTCAAGTGAAAAGAAGTAAGTTGTTTAAGGTAAGAAAGTATATTATTTTTGTAGCGCACAAAATCCAGTGAAATAAAATGTTATATTGCACAGAGTAATAATAAATGTTTTTAAAACCAGAATGAAGAAGACAGACTCCCTAACACCAATTGCCTTGGAGGGGTTCTCGGTGCACGTCAGATTTTAGAGGAATGCATTCCCAAGTTCAATAGTAATGATTCTACACAAGTGCTTAATCTGGATACGGTGTTGATGGGTTCCATATTATTGTTATGTTTCATAACTTACATATATGTTACAAAAAATTTTCTCACAGAAATTTTTTTAAAGAAAATTGAGGGTTGTTTTAAACAACTTCTTTGCTGCTGTGTCCAACAGACCTAACAAGATCAATTTTAGAGGAGAAAAAGTTCATTTTGAGGCTCATAATTTCAGAGGTCTCAGTCCCTAGAGAGTCGGTTCCATTCCTTGGGGCTCAAAGTGAGGCTGAACATCATGGCAGAAAAGTGTGGCTGAAGAAAAGCTGTTCAAGTCACCACACCAAGTAGCAGAGAGAGAGAGAGAGAGAGAGAGGTCTGCTCAACAAGGACAAATATACACCCTAAAGGCACGCCCTCCAGGGACCCACCTTCTGCACCCACACCCTACCTGCCTACAGTTACCACTCAGTTACCCTATCAGTGGATTAATTTGCTCATTGGGATAAGGCTCTTATAATCTGATCAATCATTTCACCTCTAAACCTTCTTGCATTGCTTCACACAGGAGATTTTGGGGGACTGCTCACATGTAAACCATAGCAGGGATCAACAAAAGAACTGACAAAATTTCATGGTTCTAAAGGAAGAAAGTTGCAGAAAACAATTACAAAACACTGCTGCTGAAAATAACTTTGGCTATAGACCTCTGATTTCCAACCCTAGCTGTATATCAGAAACACTTGGTAGTGAGGATTTTTTCAGAGAATAATGCCTAGGTCCAACCTCAGACCAAATAAATCAAAATTTATGGGCCTGAAAACCAGTCATCAGCTTATTTATTTTCTTTTGTTTTTGTCTTTACATCACCAGACGGTCCTAATATGCTCCCAAGGTTACAGACCCTTGATGCAGGCCACACTACCTATCTTACATTGAGAAATTGGGGCCGGGGGGAGTGTCTTGTTATATTAGCACAAGATCCAGGTTTCAAATATTCTACAAATTCATCAATATAATTATACTGTCAGGAAATTTTGCCACAATTCTAAAACTATAAAAAGGGTGTAAAGGATATAAGCTTAAAAAAATCTCTCTCTGAAAACAGTTATCAATAATCAATACCCTGGCATCCTAACCCTTCTGAAATTTTCTCCAGGTGAACATAAAGCTTGTTTTTCTTTTCCTCCTTTTTGTGAATGGGGAGAAACCCAGTCTGCTTTATTCCCTCTACTTCACTCTGTTCCTATTGCTGTGCAGTGAAGCCCAAGAAATAGCCCTGAAGAGGTGTCTTCCCAGACTCATCCTTGTGCTCATCAGTCTTACTGGGTGTCTGCTACCCAGATGACAGAGGCCCGTGAGGTGCTGACAAATGTGCAGGCTCGCTACAAGGAGCACAGATTAAAAACACAACTTGCAACATCTCCTTTCCCAAGGCTTTGCCCTGAAAGACTTCAGTGGCAGCTCAAGCGATGGTGATATGAAGGGATCCCAAATTATACTCACACCGTGTCATCAGACAGCTGTTAACAATACCTAAGGCAACTGGGTATTTTAAGGCATCTGCTTTCTGCTTCACCAGGCAGAAAACTGGGGAAGGAGGTGGTGATCCTTTGATTCGATAACCAAACACCCTCCACCTGCTCTCCTGCAGTTGTTCCAAAGGGGAATCAACTGGTCCCTGCTCAGTAGTTCTGCTCAATGCATTGCCTGTCCCTCTCTCTTATATGCCGCTAGAGAGTTAACCCCCCTCCTGGAGGATGACTTTCTCTCCAAAAGGAGGGATAAACCTACTAAAATACACGGGGTACGTTCAGTCATCGGGTTATCAGTCATCAGATTGCGTATGCACCCCAAGCCCTGCAACCCCCACCAGCACACAATGTCAGGGAGATACTATTTTTCTCTCATAGGCTATTTTTCTCCTCCTGAGTCCAAACACAGAGTATACTGTGATAGAGTTTCATGTCCCTCCTAGAGCTTAGTGACATTAAATGTTTCCTTGTGACAAAATGTGCCTTTTATACATTTACACCAAGAAATAGGGACTAGGGAGTTTATAACGACTTGGATTGTTTTCATTATAATAAACATTGACTTACAGCAAGAGTTTCTATAGTCCTGTCCTTGAAGCCACAAAATCTTTCCAATATGACAACTAATTTACTTGAATTTAATCTCCTTTCATTTCCCCGGTGAATCAAGAACATTTTGTCTAAACTCAAAAATAAACAAACAAACAAACAAAAAGAAAACAGATAAAAGCAATCTCCAACACAAATTCTAAATAATTGATAGTTGACTAAGGAAAGAAAATACATAAATATGACTGACAAAAATCAAATTTTTACTCAGTTTTATTATGTTTCTGCTAAAATGAAGAATTATGCTGTAGATACTGAATTATATCATGTAATTTAAATTGAAGAAGAAAATTATGGTTTTTTAAAAACGCTGAACATCAGGCTTGCTGGCTTAAGTATGGATTAATGTTCATGATGTGAGAAGTCCTTTTTCATTGAATAAGTCTACCAGCTGGACTGAAAATATGTCTTCTTCAAATATAATAAATTTTAATATAATAGGTATTTACACACAGGATTATTTTATACAAAGCAGACTTCCTGAATTTTCTTGTTATTTAAAAACACCCCATCTTCAATTAAAACAGAGAAGTGGGCCTGTAACTGTAGAGCCCTTTATTTTGAAGTGGGTAGTAAGTTCTGGCCTAGAGGTACAGAAGAAGAATCTAGACTTGGTATTATTATGCATAATAAAGGAGAGAGGAACACAGAATGTGTAAGAAAGTGGGTTAAAAATGTATCCAGAAATACTAGGTGCTGTGGGTGTGATGGGCAGGGGGTGGGTGTGTGGCAACAGAATCATGTGACTTTGGGGAACTTTGAGCAAAATCCTATGGGGAATTCCAGGGCATCTTGGGAATCAAATATTGAGCTCTGTGAATTCTCTCTTTGATTTCATACATTTATATGAAAATTATAAAAATTGTGAAAGGAGTTTTCATTGGATTCTCAGCAGAAACTTGTTGCAAGACTAAGCTCTGCTCAGTCTGGATGGAGAGTCAGAACAGCCATTAGGGAAAGAAAGCTGGGAGTGAGCAGCAGGCAAATGGATCAGGCTGCAAAATACACCAGGTCTCAAACAAGCCCAATGAATCAAGCTGCAGATTACCTGCCCACTCCCTCCACTGCGATTTCAATTTAACTGTGATCCAGAACGTTCTGAGTTGTTTGCATCAGCAACAATAGTGGGTAATATGAGCTTTTCTCCTTTACATTTTGCAAAGAGCTTCAAGGTTATCTCCTTGACACCCCTTTCATTCTCCTCATTGTTAATATGTAAGAAGTAGAACAGTCCTAAGAACAGGAGAGAGGGCCAATGAACATGGAGAAGTAGGATGTTAGGAGTTTCAGAAAATAAGCACAGAATAACTGTACCAGTGTCATCGCCAACCACTATGATTTGAGCACATTGTGGATCATTAGTTAATCACAGATATTAAGCATAGGAAACAAAATGCACAGGTATTAGATTTTCAAGAAGTAGTGTAAAAATAAATTTGAACCTATTATTACGATTTAGATGTGAGGTGTTCCCTAGAAACTCCAGTGTGAGACAATGTAAGAATGCTTGGAGTGGAGATGATTAGATCATGAGAACTGTGACATCATTGGTGGATTAATCCACTGATACGGGTGAAGTGGTAACTGGGCAGGTGTGACTGGAGGATGCAATGCACCTTTAGAGATTTTACTTTGTCTCTGGTGAGTGCTCACTCTCTTTGCTTCCTGGCTGCCATGGCCTGAGCAGCTTTCCCTGTTACACCCTTGGGTACTGATGTTAGCCTCACCTTGGACCTACAGCTATAGAATCAGCACACCATGCACTGAACCTGTAAGATCATGAGACAAAATAAATATTTCCTCCCCTAAATGTTCTTTTCAGGTATTTTGGTCAGAAAGATGCCAAGCTGACTAGAGAACTTATCATTCTGCAATCAAAAGATTTAAAAATGCAAATCTTCTTTTTATCATTTGTTTTCCAATAAATATTGGTTTTTGTAATATCACCATTGTCTAGAAATACAATTTCTGGAATATATGAAGTTTTAACACACACCATAGTTTATTTCAGCTTTTCTTTAACAAAAATGTTTTCTAATGTTGTTTTATACTATAACGAATATCTTCTTTTATACAAGAATACACATAGTAGTTAATTATGGATCAGTTTAATAACCTTTTATTTGGAGCCACATTTATTAAGTGAGGATTCTTGAACCATCCACACCAGAATCACCTTGGATACAGATGTACCTTCAGAATTCTGATATAATTCATGAGTCTGAGATGCAGTCTGGACATGGGGATTTCAAAACTCTCCAGGGGATTCCAATGTGCACCCAAGACTGAGAAACACTATCCTAAAGTCACTGAAGAAGAATTTCTGGGCACAGAACCTTTAAAAAAAGTACTCAAAAAATTTAAAAAAAAAAATATTATTAACCCTTGGCAATTCTGAATTATACAATGTTTACTACTTACAAGGAAGATCATGAAATAATTTCAACATAATTGAGATAATCTATTCCTTTCTATGGTTCTGATAGAATTTTTTGTAATGTCTGGGACAAGCATCCAATGACTTTAAAGTCTTAAAACATTTTACTTCCAATATTATTTCCCCCTACTTTCTTATTGTGATAAAATTTACAATTTTGCTATTTCAAGTGTACAATTCAGTGACATTAAACACATTCGTAATGTTATACAACATCACCACCATCCATTTCCAGAAGTTGTTTGCTAACAGAAACTCAGTTCCATGGAACAATAACTCCCAGATCTCTGTACCTCCCAAACCCTCACAACCTTTATTCTGCTTTTGATCTCTATTAATTTGACTGCTCCCACTAGGCACCTCACAGAGATAGCATTGTATAATACCCATCCTTTTGTGTCCGGCTTGTTTTAATTAGCATGATTCTCTTAAAGAGTTATCCATTTTGTTGCATGTATCAGAATTTCATTCTTTTTTAAGGCTGAATAATATTTCATTGCACATATGTGCCAAATTTTGTTTATCATCCATTTGCCAATGAACATTTGTGCATCTTTCAGCTATTACATACAATGTTGCTACAAATGTGAGTATACATACATCTATGTAAATCTATCAATTAAATAATTTATGCCCAGAGTTGGAATTGTTTGATCAGACAGCAGTTCTAGCTTACATTTTCTGAAGAGTCACCCATGGGCAGTACACAAGTTTCAATTTCTCCACATACTTACCAACACTAATTATTTTCTTCTCTCCCTTTCTTTTTAATAGCAGTCATCCAAATGAGACATAAATTACTTTATGTCTTTGATCATGTAAAGTTAAATTAATCCTTCCCTCATTTAAGTTATCCAAAATTTACCACAATGAAATTTAAAAATCCTTTAAAAAATTTTTTTTTAGTTGTAGATGGACACAATATCTTTATTTATTTATTTTTTATATGGTTCTGAGGATTGAACCCAGTGCCTCACATGTGCTAGGCAAGTGCGCTACCACTGAGCTACAACCCCAGCCCCCCAAAAAGCCTTTTTTTTAATGAGAGGGGATTTTTATTTTCTTACATTTTGCATTTATGTTTTGATTTTTTTCTTCTTTAAATTTTTTTTTATATCTTTATTTTGTTCATTTATTTTTATGTGGTGCTGAGGATTGAACCCAGGGTCTCTCATGTGTGAGGCAAGCACTCTACCACTGAGCCACAACCCCAGCCCCATTATGTTTTGATTTTGAGCAATAATCTCAGTGCATAAAGGGAATACAAAAAAAATCTTTTTTCTTTTCTAAAAGTTAATAAATTAATTACAAAATAGTTATTAAGCCCTAAACCTTGCTGAATGGAACAGAAAAATAAAAGGGACTTCACTGTCCTCTCATCCTTTCCTTTTCCTCTCATCAATAACCAGATAAATCATCATGATCAAGAACGCCTTGACCTTTTGACTTCTCCATTCTCTTAGAACCTTATGATGCAGTGGTATCCATGGTGACTCTGCCGCTGTAGCCACTCGCGTGTTTACAGAAGTGTTTACAGCTGATCGGGCTGTAGAAGAAACATAAACATACTAATTTGACTGCTCCCACTAGGCACCTCACAGAGATAGCATTGTATAATACCCATCCTTTTGTGTCACCCTTGTTTTAATTAGCATGATTCTATTAAAGAGTTATCCATTTTGTTGCATGTATCAGAATTTCATTCTTTCTTAAGGCTGAATAATATTTCATTGCACATATGTGCCAAATTTTGGGGTGCCTGGGGAGTTAGTATCTGGTTTTCCTGGGAAATCAGTGTTTGTGCTGGGGCACACAGGCTATCCATCCCCCTGCCACGGTTGGGGTGTAGTTTGCTTCCCACAGTTTACGCGCTGGAAGCCTGGCTGGTGTAGGGATGTCAAGGTGGTGGAACCTTTAAGATGCGGAGCCTACAGGAGAGGGGTGAGGTCATTGGGGACAATTCCCTTAAAGGGCTTAATAGGATTCCCTCAGCACCTCAGTTAGTTCTCATAAGAGTTGTTACAAAGTGAGACCACCGCACACAAGCCTTGCCCCCTTCCACATGAGACCACTTCCCTTCCTGCTTCTCCACCATACTGTGATGAAGCCAAAGGAACCCTTACCCTGTGCCAAATAGATGGGGTGGCCTGATCCTCAACTTCCAGCCTCAAAAATTGTGAGCCAAATAAAACTCTTTTCTTTATAAAATGCCAAACTTTGAGTATTTTGTTACAGCAATACAAAACGAATAATATATAGTCGAAATATTTTTACCTTTCCAATATTCCCAGAATTCTTGCAGTTATGTGTGGTCACGGAAGTAGTGCCTGTCAATGAAGTCTGAGGTAATGGTGTGTGTCACTTTTGGGCAAGTTTCTTTTCTTAAAACTTTAAATATTTAAATAACTAAATATCCACAATAAGTTGCCAAAAAAGTGTACAGGAAGATTTCATGCATCCTTCAGTTACTCATCCAGGGTGAAATCCTGCATTACTATAACACAACATTAAAATCTAGAAGTTAACATAGAATATATTCAGACTGTGGGGGGGGGCATTCATTTTATTACATGCACAACTTTGTGTAACTGCAACTCAATCAAGACACAAAAGTATTTTGTCACCCATTCCACCCTTTACAATCACAACTTCCTGCTCCTCTCCCTAAACCCTGCCAATATCAAATCTGTTCTTCATTTTTTTTTCAAACTTCAAGAATGTCTACTAAATTGAATTGGACAGTACACAATTTTTTAGGCCTGAATTTTTTCACCCTCGGCGTAATGCTTCTGAGATTCTTTTCCTATGTGTTGCACATACCACTAGTTTATTGGGTTTTACCGCTGAGTGGCATTCCATAGTAAGGCTATACCACAGTTTGTCTAACTCTGTGCCCTGTAAAGGATATCTGGGTTGTGTCCAGTTCTTGGCTATGAGAAACCTCCTGCCCTCTTATACAGGTTTTTGTATTTCACTGGAATGAACTAAAGACTTCATTGCCTTCCACCAGTGAGATACAAATAAAGGCAAGGCTCTAGGGATGACAGGAAGATGCACAAATGGAAGAATGAGGCTTCTGAATTGCGGCAGGGATGAGCGCCTACTGTTACCCAGGAGGGTCCAGAGATAAGACAGAAAAACTCTCACTGTGTCTGGGCAACCCATTACAGCAGTCTGTCCTGTCCCATCTCATACCCCTTACAAACTAAACAAAACCCAATTAATACAGCAGGCTCTAACCCAGCAACTAAGTATATTTCCTGTAATCAAATTATAATGTATAAGAATTTAAATGTCCAGAATTGCTTTCATTTTATAAATTCATATAAATCTTTATTTATTCGTTCATTCATTTATTTGTTTGAAAACAAACTCATCTTTAATGTGTTACCACAGTAGTTATATGGATTGTACAGATAATTCCTTCTTTAGAGGACCCTCAAAGAGGACGGCTCATTCCCTTTCTTTGTTTTTAGTTTGCCTCCCTCTAATATTTCCATTCCACTGAATTTAATATGCAACTTCTGCTCAGCTCTTCCCTAACACTGTAGTTCTCAACTTGAGCTGCATCTGGATCACCCCAAGGGCTTCTCACAGTCAGATTGCTGGGCCCCCTTCCCAGAATTTCTGATTCTTTTGTGTTTATTACAAGTTTCCCAGGTGATACTGAAGCTGTTGGTCTGGAAACTATGCTCTGAGAACCACTGACTTAGAAAATCAGAAAAATAAACTGATAATGTTTTTCAAACAAGAGCATCAAGCAAGCTAATGAAGAAAAAGAGAGAAAAAACTCAAATCACTAAGATTTGTGATAAAAAGGGAAATATCATCATGAATACTGTTGAATACATATTATAATCAAAAAATGTTTTGAAAATCTATATTTAAATAAAATAGAGAATCATGATGACATTGACAAATTTCTAGAGAAATATGACCTACCCAAATTGAACCAGGAAGACAGAAATTTAAACAGATCAATTTCAAGCAATAAATTGAAGATGCCATCAAAAGCCTACCAAGAAAGAAAAACTCAAGACCAGATGGATTCTGAGCCAAGTTCTACAAGACCTTCAAAGAAAAACTTAGACAATACTCCTCAAATTATTCCATGAAATAGAAAAGGAGGAAGCCCTTCCAAACTCATTCTGTGAAGCGAGTATCACCCTGATACCAAAATCAGACAAAGACACATGAAGGATAAAAAACTTTAGATCAGTATCCCTCATGAAGATAGATGCAAAAATTCCTAACAGAATTCTCGAAATCACATACAAAACCATATTAAAAATATAGTGTACCGGGGCTGGGATTGTAGCTCAGTGGTAGAATGCCTGCCTCACACACATGAGGCACTGGGTTCGATCCTCAGCACCACATAAAAATAAATAAATAAAATTGTATCCATCTACAACTTTATATATATATATATATATATATATATATATATATATATACATACATATACATATATAGTACCATAATCAAATGGGGTTCATTCCAGGGATACAAGGTTGATTCAACATATGAAAATCAATAAATATATAATTCAACACATCAACCAACTTAAAGACAAGAATCACATGATTATCTCAAGAGACCCAGAAAAAGCATTTGCAGAATTCAGCATCCATTCGTGTTCAAAACAGTAGAAAAACTAGGGATAGTAGGAACATACCTCAACATTGTAAAAGCTATATATGCTAACCCTAAAGCCAACATCATTCTAAATGGAGAAAAACTGGAAGCATTCCCTCTAAAAACTGGAACAAGACAGAGATGCCCTCTTTGACCACTTCTAGTCAACACAGTCCTTGAAACCCTAGCTAAAACAATTAGAAAAAAGAAAGAAATTATCTTCTGTATTTCAACAGTGTCTATCTTGAAATGCAAATCAAAACTACTGATTTCATCTCACTCTAGTCAGAATGGCAGTTATCAAGAATACAAGCATCAATAAATATTGGTGAGGATGTGGGGAAAAAGGCACAGTCATACATTGCTGGTGGGACTTCAAATTGATGAAACCAATCTGGAAAACAGTATGGAGATTCTTTAGAAAACTTGGAATGGAACCACCATTTGACCCACCTATCCCACTCCTCAGTCTATACCCAATGGCCTCAAAACAGCATACTACAGTAACGCAGCCACTTCAATGTTTATAGCAACACAATTCTCAATTGCTAAACTATGGAAGCAACATAGATGCCCTTCAATAGATGAATGGATAAAGAAACTGTAGTACATATACACAATGGAATAATATTACTCAGCATTAAAAGAGAATAAAATTATAGCATTTGCAGGTAAATAGATCGAGTTGAAGAATATCATGCTAAGTGAAATAAGCCAATCTCAAAAAGCCAGGGGTTGAATGTTTTCTCTGATAAGTGGATGCTAATCCATAAATGGTAGGGGGCATGGGGTAAGTGGAGGAACTTTGGATGAAGCAAAGGGGAGTGGGGGAGGAGGAAAAAGGGTAGGAAAGATGGTGGAATGAGACAGACATCACTACCCTAGGTACATCTATGATTGCACAAATAATGTGACTCTACTTCATGCACCACCAAAGAAGTGAAAAATTCTGCTCCATTTGTGTAAAATAAATTGAAGAGCTTTCTACTGTCATGTATATCTGATTAGAACTAATAAATAAATTTTTTAAAAAAGAAATAAACTAAAGGAATATGAATAAGAAGAGTTCAAACTATTCCTATTTTCTGACAACATAATTCTATATTTAGAAGACCCCCCAAAAAAACTCCACCAAAAAGCTTCTTTAACTCATAAACGAATTCAGCAAAGTAGCAAGATATAAAATTAACACCCATAAATCAATTGTATTCCTATACACCAATGACAAATCAGCTGAAAAAGAAATCAGAAAAACTATTGAATTCACAATAGCCTCAAAAAAGAAAAAAATGCTTGGGAATCAATCTAACAATAGAGGTGAAAGACCTCTACAATGAAAATTACAAAACACCATAGATTAATTTTTCTTAAAGAATGCAGGCCAGCTGTCTGTCAAAATGCCTCTCTCTGAATTTGTCTGATTATTCTCTCTGACATGAACATTACTGAGGTGATATAACATCATATCCGAAGTCTAAAATTCAAGACTATCACTACCAGTGAATCACACAGATAAGGTGACCTCCACGGTAGAGGTTGATTTTTCACTTCATAATAGATAGGAAATCTGTGATAAGGTGCTCTGAGACTGTGCGAATATCCTGTTCCTCACCTTCTTTCTCCCAAAGGTTTAGCATATACTGATGATCCCTGTCTGATTGATTATTGAGCTGGCAATTACAACACTGCACTTTTCTATATTTTAGCTAGCATTCTTCAGTTAAAAAAAAAAAGATCTCCAAAAAAGTGATCTAAAAATCACTATAGACTCATGCCTTTACTTTTTGTTTGATTTGCTTAATCTATTATTATTGTTGTTGTTGTTGTTGTTAGACGTTCAAATTTTTCAAATTTAGCTAGTTTTATTTACTTCATGCCAATTCCTAGAGATGGACACATTCTCATATTAGTTAGTCTTTGTTTAGTTGCTTAAATTATTCAATGTACGTTCATTTTAAATGAATTTTGACATTTGCTGTGAGAAACCACTTTCATAATTTAGGTACTTGGGGAAATTATTTCTCATCTGATGGAGGCTTGAATCCAAACAATCTGGATGATACACTGGGAAACACTGGCATACGGTAAGGCTTTATATTTTCTAGCATGTAATTCTTATTTCAATTTTAATGGGGTTTATTTCAAGGTACTAATTTATATAAAACTACTAATTCTAAGAGAAAACTGGTGCTAGAGATTAAAATTAATCAGATTCTGGCAACCCTTACCTTACCTGTGTTTTCCATTTAAATCACCTCTATGATTTTCGCTTTGTTGCAATATTAATAATACACATATTATTATTTGTTGTTTTCACGCAGTAGCATAATTTAATTTTAAGAGTGATTAGACATGATTTTGAAGATATAGGGACTCTCATGTAACATGAAAGCAAATTCTGCCACAGGTTAAAATTTTAACAACTAATTTGTATTGTAAGATAACATGGATGCATGACAGGAAAAAAGAAAATCGCTGAGCTCACAATGGAATATAATCAAGACTCCCAGTCTCATTCCTCAGAAGAATCTATTCTTCATAGATTCTGTGTTTCCTTTCAGAAATCCTCAAATTCAGAAAACATATATGTTCAAATACTTTGTTAATGTTGCTGTTTTTTAAAAGTGAATTTATAGTAACCAGTGTTCAGCATCTGACTGATTTTCAAACAGTATATGAATGCTTTCTTTTCATAACAGCACACTTCCATCAGAAAACTCTCATTAATGAATATACACATAAAAGTTCACTGTATGGTTAGAACTTAATCAACTAGCTTCGGATTACTTGGCAGCTTTAATTTATTAGCTTACTTTTTATTGTTTCAAGCAACTATGCAACATTTACTGTATATAAATTTTTAGGCACGGCAAGACTATGCATTCAGAATAACTAGTAGTGGAACTGCTGGGGAGAAAGATCGAGGTATATTTTATTTTGAGAGATATCATTAGTAGTATCTGAGAGACCTCTTCCTCTACACTCTTGGTAACACGATGAAGTAGAAAAATTTTAATCCTATAACTAATATAATCTTTATAGGATATTTATTATCATGTCTGGTAAAGAGTAAATTTTTAATAAATTTTAGTTTTTTTCTTTCTGGAAAGTCTCTAGGATGTCCTCAGATTCTTATGCCTTTACGTGAATTTCTGGATTGATTTGCCAATTCTCAATCTTAAGAGTGATTAGACCTGATTTTGAAGATATAAGGACTCTCATGTAACATGAAAGCAAATTCTGCCACAGGTTAACATTTTAACAACTAATTTGTATTGTAAGATAACATGGATGCATGACAGGAAAAAAGAAAATCGCTGAGCTCACAATGGAATATAATCAAGACTCCCAGTCTCATTCCTCAGAAGAATCTATTCTTTCTGTGACAGTAGCCTCTAAGAAGATGGTTGCCAATGACCTGTGACTCAAAGAATTCGTGCCCTTGGGTAATCAATCTCCTCTTACACTAAATCGGAGTGAACCATGCAACCAATAGGATATTGCAGAAGTGACAGTATGTGACTTTCAAAGTTTAGTCATAAAAGACATTTCTGCTCCACAACACCCTCCCTCTTGATCACTCGTCCTGGAGGAAGCCAGACACCATGTTGTGAGGACACTGCAGCAGTCCCTGGAGAGGCCACATAGGAGGAAGTGATGCCTCCTGACTCATATTTCCATGCTGAACCATCCTGGAAGCAAATGAATGGTCTAGCACACATGAGGCCTTCAGAGGACAGCCAGCCTCACTGCAACTTTAGGAGAGACTCAAATCCAGAGCCACGCAACTATGTGGCTCCCAAATACCTGACACATGGAAACTGTGTAAAATAATAAAGAACTATTATTCTAAGTCACTAAGTTTGGATTAATTTGTTGTGTACAACATATAACGTATACACCTTCCTATTCGCAATTATTTTCATTGGGAAGGCACTGAATTTACAGACTGAGGACCTCATCACAATATTGGATATTCTCATCCAAGTGAGAACTCCTATCTTACTTGTTAGTTCAAGAATATTTTGACCAGATAATTTAAGTTTTATTCCCTTTAGATCTGGCATATTTCCCTTATTATTATTGTTATTATAATACTTTCCATTATATTCTCAAAAGTATGTTGATGCTATCAATTTGAATGGTATTAATTTTCTATCCAGATATCTCACTGAATTCTGTGATTTTCCTAATAGCTAGATAACTGTTTTGGATGTCTTAAGGTATATAATCATACGATCTGCAAATAATATTTTGTTTCATAATTTCCTCTTTACAGTTGTTTACCCCTTTGTATTTTCATTGGCTGAGATAGATAGTAAATATTAGCTGTAACAACACAGTACCGTAGAAGATATTATAGGCCATCAGTATTTATCAATTTGATTTCTTTCATTATTCTGAAGGGTCATGTAGCTGGAGACTGCCACCTTTCCCATTTTGGTTACAATGGTTAACATTTTTATTTTATAGCATCTCAGTTTAATATAAATATAAATGATTAGTTTTTTAAATTAAACCAAATCAAACCTTGCTGTTCAAGTTCTTTATAAAATGACTAAAAAATGTAAGAGACGACAGCCATTGTTTTCATACTTCATCATCTTTCATTTGTTACACTTAATCCTATTTGGCCTTTAACCAAAAGACTTCATTATCTCCCTAACCCACAGAAAGCACAAATTAGGACTGCACAAATAAATAGAAACATGCTTCTAAATAAAAAGGACTAAAATTGAAAGAGAGCAACATCTTGATATCATGTAGGAAAATATAATCTTCCCATATCATTTTTCCTTTTATTAACTTTCAAAAGTAATAACATTCCTAAAATATTAAAGTTGAGAAATAAATTTTCAAAATGAAACCGGATAAGGAGGAAGCATGGGGTATATTTTTGAGACCCAGGAAAATGAGAAAGCAACACTACAACTGATAAATTGATTTTTAATAATGTTAGGAGCTCAAACCCTCTCTCTCCATTGTGCTGCATTAGGGAATACACCAGCAGGTGTTAGAACACCCTCCATGGATTTTCAATTTCATTATTATATTCGCGGCGAAAGATGGAAAGCCAAAATAACAGCCAGGTAAGTAAAAGATTCATTACCCAGAGTTGTTTGTGTCATTTTTTTCCCTTATCTATGCCCAGCAGAAGAACAACTAGCACTTTATACAGAAGGCAAAATGAGCACCTAAGTTAAGAGTTGGAGATCCCGCATTTTACAGACTCTAATTCTAGAAACGTATCTTGCACACAAATGATAATTCTGCTTGAGAAGACCCTTTTCTATGTTTTACAGGCGAACGTTATGCCAAGACTTTCCAAAGTGACTTATCTCAATGCCAGATTTCTAAGCAGGTTTGATCAACACTAGCAGAATCGTCTCACACCAAACATTACAGGATTTCCACAAGTACAGACCATGACGAGTACATGGAAGCTGGCTTTTCCTGTGCTTAACTGGAAACCGCAGACGTGTTCAGCTCAAACCTTTTCAAGTCTCAACATCTGTTATGAACATGATGGAAAACAATAGACTTGGGAAATTGGATTTCATTCAATACTAATTTCAGTGGCCTGACTTAATGTGGTTACACAATTCATATTAATAATGGCAGGAACAAGAAACACTGATCCAGACAAGGAAATTTTGTGGTTGTAGGAACTCGGCTGATTTGGAATCCACACTTATTACTCTACAAAGCATTCTGCTCAGAGGCCCAGCTATGCCCTTCAGAAGCACAGGGTAAGATTTGCTGCAGTGTCTCATTCAACAACTAAGGAAAGAGGGCTTCATCTTTACTTCATATACCATCTGCACTGGGCTTACATGATTCCCTTTGAAATAAATACTTTATTAATTTCCTATATTCTCTGTAAGAAATTCATTCAACATTGACACCAACAATATTATTTATTTTTATATGAATAGATTCTCCTTAATCTTTGTTTAACAGATGTATCGAGGTTTTGGCATTAACAATTCAACCATATTTCCTTTGTAAAAATTGTCCCTTCCTCTTTTATTGCTACTGAACTAAAATTAACAGAGTGCCTTAAATTTTTGCCTTATGTTGCAATGAAGTCCGACAACACATGTCTGAAAAATAAACTTCCTTTAAACGTGACTGGTAAGTTAAGACCATAAATACCCAAGCTATATCATAAATATATTTCTGGAAGTTGGTTGAATCTCAATAATCTCAGTCTTCATGGGGCTGAAATATGATACCTTTTCTAGGAGATGTTCTAATATTAATGACTTTGGGAGATATTTGTTTGAAAAAGGAAAGAAATAAACTTAAGCAAACAATATGATCCAGAGGATTTGGGGAGTTGCTGGACATGGAACACAGGGCTTAGCACAGGCTAAGGGAACACTCTACATCTGAGCTACCTCCAGTAAGAAAGATACATTTCTAAAACAAACAAACAAAAACACAACACAGTAATTTCCAAAAACACTTTTTTAAGAAGAAAATAATATAGAACAAATAATATGACTCATGAGACTTATTTCAATTTATGGGGGAAAAACTCAAAAGCCAAGAACAAATTGTTTAACTTTTCAACTTAGCAGACCAATTTCCATTAATATCTCATAAAATGGAAATTATACTCAGACTTTTAAGATTACTGAAAATTCAGGAAGGAATCAGAGTCAAACGCTGGATTGCAAGTAAAATAAGATCATCAGTATCTGTTCAGGAGGAGTACAACATTGATGGTATCTCTAGGCAGCTGAGAACAGAATCGTCTAGGATATAAATTTACATGAAGTTTTAATTTTGTAAACCCTCAATTTGTTGAATTTCTTTCCCTGTGGGTTGTCCATGCTCAAAACAATCTTGACTTCTGTTGGTGACATCATCAGTAAAACCAGCTCTCTAGGGACAGCTTATCTTCACTTTTATTCCTCTTTGAGCAAAAAGTCCTCCCTCTGAGAGCACTAGATGAAAAGAGACTAGCTTCTCCAGTAAGTGCCTCCACTGTGAAGTCTGCCTTGGAAAATAAGTTGAGACCTTTTGGGAATGAAGTATTCTGATGACCCTGAATGCTGGTTCTCTAGGTGGCAAAGCAGACACCTGCAGTCCTTGTGAAGACAAGTTCAAATCCTTCTGCAAGCGAGCTTTTGCAACACAACATTTAGCAATTTTTTTTCATTCAATCTTTGAGCATATGTGTTGGTTTCAGTAACATTGACAAATAGATCATCAGGGAAAAAATGCTTTGGAAAGCATATTTGCCATTTATGTCACAACCAGAGTTATGTTTCATCCTACACGGTTAGTCATTGATTAGTAGTTTTAAACACTGAAATACTTTGAGATACATTCCCTTAGACCCTCTAAATATGATACAACCACAGCTCTCAGTGTTACGTGAATAGCCAACACCTCCTGATGCAGAGTAATTGGAACTACAATAATGGGTCTTCAACTAGACTCTAATGGATTTTGAACCTTACACCTCCCTAGATGGCCTTCTCTTTTGCAAAATCTATATCCAACATCCTTCAATTCTCCAGTAGAGTGCTATTATAATATTGCAGAAAAGTAAATGCTAGAGGTTTCCCATGACAGGACTATATCTGGAGCATGCATCTCTTGCATTTTTGCTGACTCCTTGGTAAGAATGCATATTATTGACAGCCATATTTATTTATTTCTTCAACAAGTAGCCTGAAGGCTATTGGAAAATGCCAATAACTAAACAATAACTATACATATTCATGTTCCAGAACAGAGAGTACATAGTGGGGACACCCAGCCTAATCATGGAAGAAGAAGCAAAATGAAGAAAGGAAGTCAGATAAAGTACTGACAGAGTCATTTAATTGGAACCTGAAGGGTGATGTAGGAAAAACACAATATTAAAAAAAAAAAAGAGGAAGAGGACAGGAGTGGAATTTTTCCTATGCACAGAACATATATAATATGTTCTGTTCCTATGAATCCCATAAACCAAAACAAGATGGTATCACTGCCCAGCATATTTTTTATCATACTATTAATTTCTATTAGTGTTAACTGTGGACTTATCAGAAAGAAGGAACTTATTATTTAGCACAAATAGGAGGTTATCCTGCAGTATAAAATTTTAATATTCCCCCAAACTGTAATGTTGGAATATGTACACAGGAATGCTTTTAGTGCCCTACTGGTTTCATTTATGCAATTAATTTTCTGAACAATGAGTAAGAAAACAATGATAATTTCATCATTTTTGACTCTTAAGAGAGGAAATAAAAGACCAGCAAGAAGCACAAACATAGTCAGGATGTATGGTCAAACCTAATATTCCCTTGTGGGCAACTCTGTCATAAGTTTCATGACAAAGTAGAAGCTTTGGCAGATAAATCCAGAGAAGGAGGCTGTATCCATTATTTATTTCTATGTAACTAATTACCACAAAACTTGGCAGGTCAACAATTCAGGATTATTATCACATAGGTTTTGTGGATCAGAAATGCAGGCACAGCTTAGACAGGTTCTGTACTTCCAGGGCTCCTACTGGCCACAGAGAAGGTGTCATCCAAAATTAAGTCTCCTCTGTAACTCAACTGCAGAAGGACCCACATCAAGCTCATGTCATAATTTGCAGGATCCAGGTTCTTCCTGGTTGCTGGCTGGAAGGCTGCATTCAGATTCTTGCTGCGGGGACCTTTTCAACCTGACAGCTTACTTCAGCATACAACAAAGAAGGCCATCGTGGCACTGAACAAACAGCAGCCACAATCTCTTGTAACCTCAATTCAAGAGTAACATACTCTACACGTTAGAAGAAAGCTACTTGAGGGTGGGGGATTACACAAGACCATTTATACCAGAAGGCTGGGATAACTGGGGGCCATCTGAGAGACTCCATGCCTTACAGATTGATCTATGGTCCATTTTTACTGCACTTCAATCAGTGTTCAATGTCCTAAACTTTTAACATATTTCTGATTCTCTACCAGGAATATATAAACATGGAATTACAGTACCTTTTCTTCTTGACTTTATTATTTTAAGTAATATTTAATATGGTCATTCACATCACTTATTTCCAATGGATAATTTCAATACCTTACTCCCTCAGAATAAGATACAAATGAACAGTAATTTACAATATTGTTCTGTAGTACACATGAAGGCAACTGTAGAAACTGTAAGTAGTAAATATGTGTGTGGCAAAAAATGAATTCTGCTGGCCAAGTAAAATTCTTTTATACCTAATGTTTTTTTTTATAAAAAAAACAATCCATTACCTACATAACATATTCATACTATTTCAATAAATAATATTAGATTTTAGATATATGTAGCTACACTTAAAAATTAATCTATTCACCAAGACAAACATCTTTTATAAAAAGCCGTCTTGTCTGATAACAATGCCCTGAACCTACAAATGAATGGGAATATTTCAGGTAAATTGCTAGAGGCTATATTTTGTTTTCTAAGTAATTGCATTTTTCAAGGATTGATGGCAGCCTTATGAAAAACAAGGCACTATGAGCAGACTTTGAGATTCCTCCTGCAGGCTGTCCAATTCATTGCAGATAAAGCTCAAACACAAAACAAGAGTAAAAGCTTTCAAACACTACTCATTCCAGTGAGTTTCCCAAATGCTGATTTATTGCTGAGGGGTAAGATTACTACTAACCCAAATGTTTCTTCAACCCGAAATCTAAAGATGACTCTACTAGAATATATGACTGTGGTTTATTACTTTTTTTCAAATCTGATCCTTGTGCAATTGAAAAAAAAAACTCCCTATTCTATCATCATTTATATATGGACAAGCAAATAATAAGGGAGAAGACCAAAAGATTATGTCATAAGATTTCTCATCTATCTATGAGCAAAACAGGCATCCATGTAATACCTCAATCAGCCGGCTCATCACACTGATTCATAGGACGATGTTCCAAAGACCCACATTGTTCATAAGCAGTGACCTTCATTAAATAGACACATCAAATGTGAAAGCAACATCCAAAGAAGGAACTGAAATTTACACCAAACACTTCTTTGTAATAAAGGACAGCTCATCGTCAATGAGTGCCACTAACTACCACAGAAGAGAGAATAAATTCAATAAACCCACCAAAATACAATATGACCACTCACTGTTTTAAAAGTATTGATTGAATTAGAAATCAACAGAGAAAGAGAAGCATCAATGCATAACCAACTCTGCAAATATTCATCAAATAAGATGATGTCCCATGATGAAAGACCATGAGCTTTGGTGTCTTTAGTATGTATCATATCCCAACTATCTGACCTTGGGCAAGTCTTCTAAACCATGAGATTCAATCTAAACGAAAATAATCATACCTACCTCTTTGAGGATACTCAAGTAAGAATATCTTTCCTCCTAATTATGCCTATAAATTTTATTAGTTTCTTTTAATCATAGGTAAAATATGTGAGTATGAAAGGATTATACTGATAGCTAAAGAATCTGTTAGACAAACTACTATTGTCTCTGGGCCTGAAAATGATGTCTATCTTAGGACAACCTTATGAATTTCTTATAAAGACCAAAGTGCTAATACTTTTAAAGAGCTTTTTCTTAGGAAACAGGAGAAACACAAGTTTGAGGCCAGCCTCCATAATTTAGTGAGGCCTTAAGCAACTTAGTGAGACTCTGTCTTTAAATGAAAAGGGCTGGGAATGTAGCTAGATGGTAAAGCACCTCTGGCTTCAATCTCTCTTTGGGTTCAATCTTTATCTGTCACCCCTTACACATATATAACACATATTGTAGAAATATATTAAAATAAATAAAATAGAATCAACAGATGAGTAAAGAATATTGTGACTAAGAGAAGAAATAAGGAAAACAAAAAGATAAATAAAGCATAAGAGTTAGAATGAAAAAGTGAGAGGTGTGGTAAGGAGATTAATAAACTCAATATTCCCACCCTGCAAAAAAGTCAATGTTCTATCTCAGAATCTATGAGTATGTGATATTATGTGGCAAAGGGGACTGAAGGTTGCTAAAATCTGGCCTTGAAATGGGGAGACTGTCCTGGATTATCCTGGTGGTCCACCTAATCACAGAGTCCTTAAAAGTGAAAGAAGGAGGTGTAGGAGAGGTGAGCGTGATGTGATGATGTGAGAAAGACACAACTCCCCATAGCTGGTGTTGGAGATGGGAGGGGCCACAAGTCAAGGAATAGAGGTGGTCTCCAGAGGCTGGGAAAGACTAGACCATGGGATTCTCCCCAAGAGCCTCAAGAGTAGAATGCAGCAATGCCAACACCTCCTTTCTAGTCCAGGGAGGCAAGAGTTGGACCTGCACGTAACACATTTGATTTGCTCTAAGCCAGTCAATCTGTGAACTCTGGCACAGTAGCAATTGGAAACCAATACAGGGGAGATAAAGAGGGGCAGGATGGCATATCACTCTGAAAAAAAAAAGAAGAGACCTGAGAGTCTGGTGTTACTGATGCTGTGGAGTCAGAAACCCCTCCTACCAGGACATTATTCCCTTCTGATGAAAGGAAAGTGTCCAAAGCCTCTGGCCAGGTTGCTTTTATGCCCAGACACTTAAAGAGAAGAGAAAGGCAGTGCAGTATCAAGTAAGGAAAACAGACGTGATGTCAGAGGACAGGGCATTTAGCCCTGGAATACTCAGAAATACATTTTAAGATATATCAGTTATCTCCAAATTAGAGTCACAGATGGAAACATTTCCTTTCAAATAACACAGAGCCCAACAATGGTGAGAAGAGCAAAAATGTGCCTACATAAATGATCTGCACTCGACACAGCGTGGCTTCTCTCTAGATAGGGTGAAATTTTTAGCTGATAATTAAGCACCAAATGAACCATTTGAAAATTTCAGTGCCATGAGCAGAAGAAAATTAAATTAAATCAGAATTAACATATTAGGTCTGGGCTGAGTAAAGACAGATTATTGCTTTGTCTGGATTCTGTCTTGTTAAGGAGAAGCTATTCTTCAAAACATCTGACTCTAAAACACAATTGATAGGATGACATTAAGCAAGTAAACGTGATAATTGAATCATTTAAGTTTAAACAAATGTGCAACAGAATGTTCTGTTGGTTGCAAGGGCAATGCTCCGGGGAACCACATGAACGCATTTGGTATTCTGTTCAACTCAACACGTACCACTGAGCAAGCACAGTGTTAGATACCTGGGCTTAAAAGTGTAGTAGGTGACAGTCCTCAGCCTTCATGAAACTCAGTCTACAGGAAAGAGCCCCGTAGACAAACGGCAAAACTACAACATGCAATAGGAGAAGAAACACAAACTGTTACTGAGCTTCAAATCCTAAAGACCCAAGTACAGAAAGAAACCATATCCCACAGAAGCTTCAATCTGCGAATGACAAGACTTTAAGGAATCTTTAAAAAAAAACAGCAGATCTTTGGGCTGGGGCTGTAGCTCAGTGGTAGAGCACTTGCCTAGCATGTGTGAAGCACTGGGTTTGACCTCAGTACCACTTAAATATAAATAGATAAAATATTTATTTAAATACATATTGTGCCATCTATTTAAAAGGGTATTATGCCATCTATGACTACAAATATTTTTAAAAACTTAATATTTTAATATTATTAAGATCTTAATATTATTTTCACCATTGACTCCTTCATAAGTCTGATGAAAATCATGAACCTTTCAGAGGGAGAAGGGAGATTCAGTGGTAAAGAGAGGAGGACAACCAATGTAAAGGTCCTCATGTGCAGACACATTCAATTTTGAAGCTCACCTGAGACCCTGATTCAGAGCATCTTATATCAACTGAAGGTTTGTACATTAAAAATCACCTCTAAACATATATAGGCATACAGAATTATACTTTACAGTAGAGTTCATTAAAAGTTATAAAAATAAAGCTCATTGAGTTTGAGAGCTCTACTGTTATTAGAAAAGATATATATTGCTGGGGGGGCGGGGCGGGGGTAGGGGCAGTAACCAGGAATTGAACTCAGGGGCACTCAACCATTAAGCCACATCCCCAGCCCTATTTTGTATTTTATTTAGAGACAGGGTCTCCCTGAGTTTTAGTGCCTTTGCATTGCTGAGGCTCACTTTGAACTCTCAGTCCTCCTGCATCAGCCTCTAAGCTACTGTGATTACATGTGTGTGTTACTGTGACTGGCTGGAAGTTGTATTCTTGAAGCCATAATTTTTTATTTTAAAAAATCCATGTGAATTTTTATCCAATTTCATAATATATCATAGAAGTTTTTATCATACAGGTATTTTAATTAATTTCCATTTAAGAAATAATTAAAATATCCCCTTAAACTTCATTTCTCAAACACATATCTCTCCAAAAATTTTTTTTCAGAGAAGTTGCTACCCCAGGTAGATAAGCCAAGTACCATATTCACCCTAAAGCTTCATGATTTCCCTGGAATATTGCCCCAGAGCAAGAATACCACAGTTTGAAAAGTACAACATGACAAAACTAAGAATGGTACCTTCATGGAAAGAAATTTGTATGAGATATGATTTACAAAAAAAAGTAAAACTTATATGTGGGCTAATGATACACTGAAAACTATACATATATACTATATATTTATAAACTACTTCATTTGTAAGACTTGTGTGGTGCAAGGTTGCCCACACTGGAGAAAAACTGAAAGAGAGGGACACTCGGTGTCTTTGGCTATTCAAGATCTCAAAACATGGAGGCTTGTTGTGAAAAAGAATTTTAATGCAAGGCAGCTTTTCCAGAAATGTGTTAGATGGAACTGACATGGGTGCCACCCTGCCCTCCAGAATTATAAGAAAGGGGTACTAAGGTGTAGCCCGACAACCATAACGAGAGGGAAAGAGAAAAATCAAACAGAATGGTGTTAATGACATATGAGGAAACTGGCACCTGAGCTGGCAGGAGGTGGCCCTGGATTTGGATATGTCATACCCCAGAACTCTAGGAACTAGAGGCACCAGGAATCTCTAAAAGTAGAGAACCCTATGGACAACTGATAGATATCAGTAATGTTTCCTGAAAGAAGCATCAAGTTCTCCATATTCTGTCTCATGCTCTGACAGAAGACTGGAAGATTATTCTGGAGAGAGGAAAAGACAAGTACTTTTCGCTCTGGAAATACTGTGTCCTAAAAACCAGAAATAAGTAAAAACCTACAGAAAGAACTGTGAGACTGTGAGCAGCCCCATGTCCCTTTCCCTCGCTCACCCCAGAGGACTGAGCCAAGCGTTGCCTTCTCTGTAGACATCCTCAGGGAAGCACCTATACTTCCTGGCAGGTGGACAGCCTCCAACAACAGGGCTCACCACTATTTTTAGAATTGTAATTTGCCTTTTGGTATCACACTTTAGCACAGTAATTGCAACCAAGACTATCACACATTTGAAGAATGCCTTTAGAAAACTGAGGCTCGGGGTAAACAAAATGAATCAGAAAATCAAGAAACAAAGTCTTTTAAATTCTACTACTATTATGTTCAGATATAAGAAAAGGAATCACATCTATAAAATAGAAAAAGGAGGTTACAAAACATTCAAGAAACAAGTGTTCCCAGTGTTGTAATGTCCTCCACATTAAAGAAGAATTTTTAAAAATTAAAACATGATAGCAAAAATGAAAAGAAAATTAAAGGATTGGAAGATAAAGTTGAGGAAACCTAGAAAGTTGGACAATAGGGAAGAAATTAAAATAAAATTAGGAAATCAATCCAGGAAGTGCTACTTCCACATAAGAGTTGCTACAAACTGAAAGAAGAGAAAAATAAGAGAGAAAAGTGATTTACTTTAATGCTTCTGATTCTAGATATATTTCCAAAATGAGAAAGTGTATTGAATGCTTAGCTAAAAAGATGGAAAAAGTACTTATTCCAATGTCCATCATCATGAAATTCAGAATACTGGGAGCTACAATGTCCCAAGAAAAAAAATAAGGGTGAGGCCTGTACACAGGATCAGAAATGAAAATGGCCTCCATTATCTCTACAACAATATTGGAAACTAGAAACAACTTTAAGTATATAAGAAAACTTATTTCCCATGACTCTACCTCAGGAAGATACTGGAGGATGTGTTCCACCAAAATGAGGAAGTAAAGCCAAAAAAAAAAAAGGAGGCCGGGAAATAAGGAATTAAAGATAAATGATAGGTCATGGGAATTCCTGGGATTATAGAAAAGAGATTCTGGGGGATAGCCAATAGCAAAATCTAGAACAAATTTATTCAAAAGAAAATCTGATCAATTATTTTCTGTGCTTTAATGTTGAGAAGAGATTTAACTTACGTCAGAGTTGAGAATGAAGTATAGTCTGGTCATGGAAAACTGAACAGAAAGCAATAACACAATTATTAATTACAGGAAAATGAAAGATTATGTAATCATAGAGTACTCACATGTAATAGTTTATATAACATTACAACCCCCAATGAATTATTTAATATAATTATAATATTATTATAACTTTGGGTGTTTGTACATGTAAATTAAGGATAGGGATATGAAGGTATAACAAAGTGAAAAATCTTACCTTTCTTTCCTATGAGTATGTTAGATTTCTAGAACTGTCACAGTAAAATTAATGACAGACTGGGAGACTTAAACAACAGAACTTACTCCACACACTTCTGTGGGCTATAATCCAAGATCAAGGTGTTAACAGGGTTGGTTTCCATTCTTTCACTTGCAGATGGCTGTCTTCTGGTGTTATCCCATTATCTCCCTGTGGGTGCAGGTATCCTCATCTCCTCTTCTCATCAGGACACCAGTGAGACCAGATAAGACTTCACCTTTCTGGCCTCATTTGAGCTTGGCCACATCCGTGAAGAACTTTCTCCAAATATATAGTTACATTCTGAGGTTTTGGGAATAGAACCTCAACATATAAATATGGCAGAGGGACATAATTCAGCCCATAACAACCAGAAAGTCAGTGGATAATTAGGTAATATCTAAATCTGAAAAATCATGCTACTAGAAACATAAGGCAAATAGCAAACTAAGTTCAAAGATTTCAAAATAGTTATCTCTGAAGAGTGGGGATGTGGTGAGCAGAGAGTGGACAGGGAATTGCTTTTCTGTCATAAGTCTTATAGAACATGCTTCTTTAAAGCACACTTTAAAATATAATTAAAATGAACAAGATGCTATATTTCAATACAAAATAATTATGAAAATGTGAAAAATAGATGAATATATATTATTACCAGCTAGTAAAAACTTTCAGTTTATTATCAAATGTTTAAGGGTACAATATTTTATGACATCAAAGAAATAAATAAATGAGAAACAATGATAAATTAAATGGAACTCACAGCATTTTAAAATGTCAAACACTTAAGTTTATTACTTCCCAAGCAATAATAAAGAGGGGCTCATGTATATCAAGACATGAGCCTAACCAAAGAAGAGATTATTCTACTACTGACACAAACAAAAAGTGTCTTTCTCTTTGTTTTCTGTATATCTTTCGAAAAAACAAAATGGTTAATTATGCAAGCCATTAATAATCCATCAAAGAGGACTTGAAGGATGGGGGAAATCAAATCTAAGGAGGAGCACTCCACAACAACCCTCAAGTTTATAAACCTACACTCTGTAGGTGGGCGACTTAGACTACCAGGGCCTGTGTACCAGCCAAAACTGCCCCCTCAGAGATTCCTTATTCCAGAAGTTAGAATCGCCATGGAAACACTCACCCCTGCTACAGCTAAAAGAGACAAGTGTGGGCGGCATAGAGACTCCTATTTACAGTGGAGCCCAGGATGGAAAGGGCGCCAGTTCTATTAGGACCAGCTACTATGCTTCTGGAGACACAATATCACCTGGCTGACCAGGACGGTCAGTTCCAACCACTGAAAGACTATGCCAGTATTTCTGGTAAATGTATCTTCACATGGGGTGCCCACCTTGGTCAAGAATGGTGACTCCAGGGACTTTTCAACCTCTTTCAACCTAAAGGTGTTCCTGGGACACCCTACATAGGATATGGTTTCTATCCTTGCCCTTGGCATGGTCTCCTGCCTATGAAGATGGACTTTAATAGGCACATGAAAACTCCTGTAACAGCCACCCCCGATTAGCAACTATAGACCCCCTCCCCATGTCAATGTGCTCAAGGTGACCATAGCCTCGCATAGGCCAATGTATACAGAGATTTAGAAGGTGATTTCTAAGATCTTTACATTGTGAACACCTGTAATTTCTCAGCACCCACCAACAGATGGCAGACCCAGAAGCATCAACTAAATACATGAAGCCTAAATATAGGACTGGGGATGTGGCTCAAGCGGTAGCGCGCTCGCCTGGCATGCGTGCGGCCCGGGTTCGATCCTCAGCACCACATACAAACAAAGATGTTTGTGTCCGCCGAAAACTAAAAAATAAATATTAAAAAATTCTGTCTCTCTCTCACTCTCTCTTTAAAAAAAAAGAATAAATATAAAAATATTTATTGATGTATAGGTATTTGATTTGGTTTGGTTTGAGTTTGGGTTGCGTGTTTGTTTCAGGCTGCCTTGACCCCGTTTTGAGGTTCTTGCTAAAGACAGTCAACCTCCCCTTTGTGCACAGTTAATTAAGTCTACACTCCAACCACTCCCCTTATGGGGCTCTCACATCCTGTATCACTGTGTATCTACTGTAATCACCCTGGTGTCAGGACCAGAAAACTGGAGATAGTCCCTGTGTCCTGGAGCCTATGGGATCATTTAGATTTGACAATCCACAGGGAACTCTCCAACCCTCACTAAAATCCCACCCTACTTGCTATGTATATAAGCTGGCCCTCATGGCTTCAGCTGACTATTAACCTGTACCTGTCTGTGTGCAGTCACTATTGCCACCCTGTATGACACTGCCTCGCAGCCTTATCTCCTCTGAACTGTAACAGTGTTTTGCCTTTCACTTAGACATATGTCAGTGTGTTGCATCCTGCCATCAAAAGAACCTTTAAATCTTATAAAGCATCTACCCCAAAATCCATATCATGCAAAATCTGCTTATAATGATGCACTGCATTCCTCTACCCACAATAATAACCAGAGATTCCACCCCTGTGTATTTCTCCAGCAAATACAAGAACTGCTGCTCCTCCAAAACACTGTCAATAGCTGGAGGAAACTACCCAAATTCCCCATCTCTCTTAATACCACAAACATCTAAAAAGAAAGGACAGACTCAGTGCCCAGACTCTGTCCCTATACCTGGTTACCTCTCCTCTGTCTTGTACTTGCCTTTTACCCCCAAATCCTAACAATAGACAGCTCTAAAGAGTAATCACCTTAGGTTTAATGACCTGCCAGGAAAGGACAAACATTTGTTAGGAATCTCCCTATATCCTTTACCCAGATTTACAAATATGGACTCTTTGTGGAGATTCTCCTTTGCTTTGATTCTGAGCTCAGCTTTCATAATGTGCACTTATGGTGCTAAATATTAGCCCATGACCCAAAATAAGTATATGCAACATGTCTGCATTTCCATTTCCTTTCCTTGAGTATATGTAGTCAAATAAATGTTTAGCAATGTGTCTTAGCCCATTTGGGCTATTATAATAAAATCCCCTTTTATGGTTTGAAGATGAGGTATACCCCAAAAGCTACTATGCCAATGCAGCTATAACAAGCTTATAGACAGGCTGTCATGGGACTTCTCAGCTTCTGTATCATGTGAGCCAATTGCCTAATCAAATAAATCCCCTATCTCACACACACACACACACACACACACACACACACACAACTGGTTCCCTCTGGAAAACCCTGACTGATGCATAAAACAGGCACTACACAAGTCAATGCATATTTTAGGATACTAAGTGATAGTTTGTACATGGTCCAATATCTTCATTTGTTAAGTCACAATGGTGTTCTTCAAGTTTCACAGATACAGTGACACAGTAGTACTTTTTCAAATGAGAAGTCCAAAAAGGCCATCTCGATAAAGGAGACTGAATGCAGTGCAGAGCAATACAAAAAGCCCACCCAAAATAAGAGGATCTTACAAATAGCGCCGCACAGACTGAATTCTTAGGAGAAAAAAAAACAACAACACACATCCAAACTTGTCAGGCTCCACAAAGACTTTCAGGAGCCAAATTAAACCGGCTGTTAGGGGTTTACAGATGATGAAAAATAAAATTGAAAAGGCAAAAAGACTTTCTCAAGGCCACTAGCTATTCAGCAAAACTAGACCTGAAACTCAGATTCAAAATTTACATCAAGTAAAAGAGCCAGAACCACCCAGATCTTCAGTGCTTCATGTATTATACAAAACCGTTGTGTATCTTTACATGAAACCACATCTTAAACTATGATGTTAAAATTGACAAAAAGAAAATCAAAACATGAAAGAAAAATCCAAATATGTCAGATATGTCTCAAGCTATGAATTTTCAAAAATAAATTGGATGCTATCCAATATTATTATTTGAGTGTAGCATTCCCACTGTCTTTAGACTATAATCCACTTAGTATAGAGGTTCCCTCCAACTTCATTATCACTATGGAATTTTAAACCACTGATCTCTTTTTAGATCTTTTCTTTCTTACAATAATTTCAAACTAAATTAAGTATTTTAAAAATATAGTTCTTCATGTATATTACCATATCTTAAGATGCATAATGAATACAGGAGGAAAAAGATTTTAACATACAAAACCACTTCTTACTAACATTAAAGTCTCTCAATTTAAAATGAATTTTACAATATCTTAAAAACTTTTCCAACCAATTTAAATGACCAAATTTAGCCCCTCAAAGAATAAACTTTTTTTCCAAACTCCATTTATAGTCCCAATAGTTAGTTAAATGTTCATGGTTATGTAAAAATACTTCCTTGCCTTAGAAAATTTTAAAGTGGTATCATTTATATAAATTGCTTTTCTAAAGCAGTATTTATCAAAACACTTCTAAAAATATAGCATTAAATAGTTAAATATAACCTGCCACTTTAATTGTAAAGTTGGTCCTCTAAATTATGCATTTAGAAAAGTAGAAAAACTTCATTTCTTTTCATTAAATGTCTGAGAATGTTTCAACGTACATCATGATTTCACCAGCAAATGAGTACTAGATGAAAACTTTCTCTAGATAATTAAAATATAAAGCTCTGAGACTTAAATAATTTATCAGTCCTAAAATACTATGCTTGAGCTATGATGTACAGTAATCAAATAAAAATAAGGTGATACTACTCGAACACAGTAGGACAAACAGTTGTTTAAACAACAGAAATATGTTGTCTTACAGTTCTAGATACCAGAAATCTGAGATCAAGGGTCAGCAAGATCAATTCCTGGTAAGAATTCTGAAGGACAATCTCTCCAGAGCTCTCTCTTAGCTTCTAGGAGCCCCAGGAATTCTTTGCCTATAGATGGCCATCTCAATGAGTCTTCACAGCTATATGCATATCTGTCTCTCTCTTTACCTCCATCTCCATCTCCATTTATCTCTACAGATATAGATACACAGATGGGTGTGTCCAAATTTCCCCTTTTTCATAAAGATACTAGTCATAATGGATTAGGGCCCACATTAATAACTTAACCTTATTTATAAAGACACTATGTCCAAATTTAAGGTCACATTCACATACACTGGGAGTGAGAATTCCAATGTATGTGTTGGGTGAGGGCCACAGTTTAACCCAGAGCAGGTTCTAACTAAATATCATGAGATCCCATAATCTCTTTGCTTTACCAAAATTAACAGAAAGAGTACCCTTTACCATTATCCTAAAGATATGTAGGAGGCCATCAGTCCTGTTGGTGAAGCTGTTATCTATACAATAAAGCTTTGGAAGATGCTTAAGGAAGGATTTTCTGTATCTCTGTCAGCCTGTTAGTGCAAGCCATCACTGTCAGTTTCCTCTTGGAGCCTAGTTTACTATCCTCGGAGGCTGCATCTTCATGGCTAGCACAGAGGCACAGAGGGTTACTGTAGGATCCAGCTTCTCAGTGTGATTCATTTAAAGGAGACTTGTCATCTCATGTCCTTTGGGGGAGAGCAGTTTATAATAAGAAAGAAGAAGGTTAAATTTCAACCCACATGGTATTCATGGGACACCTACTGATTGAGTGCCTATTGTGCCAGGCATTGTCCATGGCACTGAGGGATTGGACATAAATCTATGCTTTCAGGAAGTATATATTCTGCTGGTAGAGGGGATAGAAAAATAAACAAAATAAGATGTGAAATATGTAACATGTTAGATGGCTATAAATGAGATGCAAAATTTTAAAAAGAAGGAAAATAGAAAGTGCCAGAAGGCAGCAGATTGCAACTTTAAATAGGTTCTTCAGTGGAGATGGTGCTGAGTAGACAGGAAGGAGGCACTGGGGTTGACTCTCCAGGCGGAAGGAATAGGACAGCAAAGGTCCCAAGAAGGATCTGAGCTCCCATAACAGCAGGGTGGCCAACATGGTTGGAGCAGAGCTGAGGGGCCATAGAAGACCTTGAGCAGAAGAATATTATGTGACTTCCTTGTTGAGAATAAAGTACAGAGAAGAGAAGGTGGAAGCATTGAGACCAGATAGGAAGCTATTGATTTAGACTAGTTGATGGTGGTGAGGAGGATAAGAAGTGGCATCTCCTGAAAATTTTAGGATGTTCTTAAACATTGAATCTAAGGTATCCAAGAAAAAGAGATGTTGAAGATGATTCTAGATCTTTATTCTGAGCAACTGGAACATGGTTTCCATTTACCAAGACAGGCAAGATGGAGGAGAGTGGTGTAGATTTGGTGGGAAGTTCAGAGGGTTGTTTTGGACATATCATGGTGAGATAATCTATTAGATATTAAGTTACTATATATGCAATTAGCTGTAGGAGGGGTAATGGAAAGATGTGTAGGCAGGAATTATTGATTTGGAAATATGAAAAAAAGATAATAATTAAAGTCCTGAGCATGAGTGAGACCATTAAGTGGAAGAAACATAGAGGCTATCCAAGGACTAGGTGTTAGGACATTGAAGAGGTGATAGAGAATCAGCAAGGAAGACTGAGAAGAATCAACTGTGAAATAGGAAGGAAACAGCAGAGTCTGGTGTCCTGGAAGTCAAATGTTTCAAAAATGAAATGATGCTGTGCTAAATGCTGCTGGTAGGACAAGCAAGATCAGAGCTCTTCACTGACCACTTGACCTAGCCATACGTAAGTCACCATGAGCAAAACATTTTCAGTGGAGTGGTAGAAAGAAACCACGGTTGTAGTTCATGGAAGATAAGAAGGAGAAGAATGGAGATAGTAAATTCCTTGAGGAGATTTGATGTAAATGGAAAAAGGAAAGAAAATAGAAGCTTGAGAATGATGTTGAGTCAATTGAAGACTTCTTTATTTTAATAGGAGAAAGAAACTACATTTTTAAATGTTGATGAGGATTGTCAAATAGAGAGGGAAATTGATTATGCAGGTCAGGAAGTGGGAAATTCCTGGAGTAATGTTCTTGCACAGGCAAAGCAGTAGAAACTGCTAATTGGGTTAATAGATTGCCTTGATATAGGTGGAAAAACCTTTGCCTCTGGCCACTGTTGTAAAGGCAGAGTATGTGAGCAGATAGATGTGGTGGTAAGAGTCTGGGGTTGTTTCCCAATTTCTTCCATTTTCATTGAAGTAGAACCAAAGTCATCAGGTGAGAATGAAGATCAGAAATCGTTGTTGTTGCTGTTGTTTTGAGAAAAGCTATGGAATAGTCTAGGAAGTGAGGAGTGAATAAACTAGAGAAGCATGGTAAGGCTCATTTAAGATTCATGGTCATGACTTCAAATACAACCTATCAGTATGTTCGTCTATTTTCCCCACCTCTATTCTTCTGCATGGAAGCAGGTGTAGAGTAAGCAGAGAGTTTTAATCTACCCTGGGTAAAACACTGCCAACCAAGTCCAGTGAGGTGACAGAAGAGCAGGGACATTGAGGGAAAGGGCAAGGAAAGGAATAAAATGATTGACTATGAATTCATGCTGATTAAAGAGGCGTTTTAGTTAGCTTTTCATCACTGTGACCAAAGACTTGACAAGAACAACTTGGAGGAGGAAAGGTTTATTTTGGCTCAGTGGCAGAGGCTCAGTCCATGATCAGCCAACTCCATTGCTCTGGGCCTGACATGTGACAGAACACCAAGGTGGAAGGGTGTGGCAGAGAAAAGCACCACAAGAAGCAGGACAAGAGTGTCTCTCACCAGGGACAAAATACCAACCCCAAAGGCACACCCTCAGTGAACTACTTCCTCTAGCCACACCCTACCTGCCTATACTTACCACCCAGTTAAATGTTCAAAGGTGAAATGATGAGGTTACAGTTCTCATAACCTCATCACTTCAGCTTCGGACATTTTTGCAATGTCTTACACATGAGATTTTGGAAGACACCTTATATCTAAACCGTAACAGAAGGGGAGAAAGGGCATAAGGCGGTGACAAACAGTCAAAAGGTGACAATAATAAGTGGATTACAGTTTCTAGAGAAGTTGAAGAATTGCTGGAATCGAGTTGCAGAAAAAATAAATCAGAAACATAGGAAATGGTGGTCAGAGGATAAGATTCTTGAACTAAGATGTGGAAGCACTGAAATTATTAGTAACAATAAGATCTAAACTGTACCAATTGAGGGAGACTAAAGGAAAAAGTTATCAGAGGAGAAATGGTGATAAAGGAAATGAGAGGCAAAAAGTCCAAAAGGATCTTCTTCATAGATACTGAGACCACCAGAAATTATGACAGAAATAGTATTGTAAAGATGGACAGTGAGGTAGGTGCTGAATCTTCAAGGACTTGGAGGAATCTTCTGGGGAAAGGTAGATAACTTCAATCCTAGGTCATTTAGTCAAAGAGCATGAAATTCAAAGCAGACGTATGGAAGAACATTTTTTTCCTTAATATTCTACTGCATTACATAAGAAAGCCAAACAAATATAATCATATAATACTTCTTTTTAAAAAACTGAATTATTTCTCATAATCAGGAAGGGACGAAAGGAAGTCCCTGTGCATTGGGACCCAAGAAATCATCTTTGCTGCATACCTTAGCCCTAGGAAGTGGTCAGAAAGTGAAATTATAATAGTCAAACTAAGTATGACATAAACATTGGTCTGACCTGGACTAATGTCTATACCAAACAAATTCAGTGGTCCTTGCCACAGAAACAGGAGTCTCTGTGAGGAAGAGGGTTCACCAAGACACTGAAGATGGTCCACTGAAGCAAGGCCCCACTCAACGTGGAAACTGGGCTCCCAGCGTCTTCGCACTTGCCTGGCTCTGGGGATGCTGGAGCTCACTCAACACCCTCCACACCAGCTGCCAGGCCATGTTGAGGCTGGCAGCTGCCAACAGTGTCGAAGTCAGCTGAAATGCCACACTGAACAATGATAAATAAGACACACTCTAACGTCAGAGGAAAATTAAAGTGGAAAACAGCACTATGGTGAGTCTCCACCCTATCTCCAAGATAAAAAAGGCCCACTTTCAAACCTTCTGTGTTTCTTTGTCAGCTTTCTGTACACATTTATGCTTCAGCAGAGACTATTTCCATAACAACACAGCTAAGTACAATCACGAGAAGCAAAGGAAACTTATTAGAACTGAATGTTCTCACATCTCAACAAAAACTTGCAGTAAAACACAACACAGGTCCAGGCACTGAGAAGGTTCAGAATCCCCTCCTCCCTTGGTTAGGCCAAGACACACAAATGTGCTTGGAACTATGAATAAAGAGTGAGAATGATTTCATAATCCTAAGGAAGCACACAGGACCAGCATCCTGCTAAGAAGAATGAGTAAAGGATCACAGTGTTCATGGATGCATAAGGGTGACTTTTCAGGCCAAAGGAAGGAAGCCATGGGGAAACTCTGTTACTTCTGCAAGATACTAGGGAGTTCTCTGGTGCCATCTCCTCCTGCTCCTTTTTCTCCTCTTCCTCTTTCTTCTTTTCATCTTCTCCTTCCCACCAGTAAACAAAGGAAAAGGTGTGTTTGAGAAGTAACCAAGAAAAGCAGTACCTGTGGGGCACTTATGGCTACAGCCTCATCAGAATCTCAAACCCCAGAATCATTTCTGATGTCCTCACACAACAAAGAAAAGCAATTTCTGAAGCAGCAATCCTGTTTTCCCAGTATTCAGAGAGCTCTAATATTGGAAAATTGTTGGCTCCAACAAGGAACTATAAAAAAACTGTTCTCAAGGCTTTATAATCAAATCCTAAAATACATCTGTACAAGTCATTACAAGTTTGTTAAGTACTGTTGCTGGTATTGACATTGTAATGTTGAGGCAGAGTACAGGCATTTTTAGTCTAGTGTGGCTCAACAACAACAACAAAAAATAAAAACTGAAGACAGAAAGCAATTATATCCTTCATCATCACACACTGCTGGTGGGAATGGAAACTGGTACAGTCACTTTGAGACACAGTCTGTCAGTTTCTCAAAAAGTTAAACATAGAATTACCTATGAACTAGCAGTTCCACTTCTAGGTATATACTCAAAAAATGAAAATGTATGCCTAAACAAACACATAAACATTCATAGCAGTATTATTCAAAATAGCCAAAACACGGAAACAACTCAAATGTCCATCAGCCAATGAATGATTAAATATGGCATATTGATATAAATATTACTTGGCAAAAAATAAAGAACCAATATATTGTAGTCAGTTTTTTCACTGCTGTGACTAAAAGACCTGACCAGAAAAACTGTAGAGGAGGAAAAGCTTACTTGAGGGCTCACAGTTTCAGAGATCTCAGACCACAGATGGCCAGCTCCATTCGTTGGGGCTTGAGGTAAGGCTAGACATCATGGTGGAAGAGGGTGGTGGAGGGAAGTGGCTCACATGATGATCAGAAAGCAGAGAGAGAGAGATACAAAATACATATCCCAAAGTCTCGCCCCCCAGGGACCCACCTCCTCCAGCCACACCCTACCCACCTTCAGTTACCACTCAGTTAATCCCTATCAGGGGATTAACTCACTGATTGGATTACGGCTCTCAAAAACTCAGTCATTTCTCCTCTAAACCTCCTTGCACTGTCTCACACATGAGGTTTTGGGGGACACTTCACATCCAAACCATAACACAACATATGCTTCTACATAGATGGACCTTGAAACTTTTATGAAAAATTACAAAGGCCAATTATTAAGGACCACATATTTTTATTCTGTTTATATTAGCGTCCAGAATAGGCAAATCCATAGATACAGAAAATAAATGAGTAGTTTCCAGGGTCTGGGGGAGGTGGGAAGAAATGGGGAAATGACTGCTAACCGCATGGAGTTTCTTTCTGGGCTGAAGAAAATGTTCTAAAATTTATTGTAGTGATTGCACAACTCTGTGAATATACTAAAAACCATTTCGATGTACACTTTAAGTGGATGAATTGTATCTCCATATGGCTATTATTTTTAAAAAGCTAACGACAGATATCAAAACAGAATTAACATTTTCCTTTGCGAATATCTACATGCCAAAAAACGATTTTTTTTTCTTTTGATGTCATTGGTAGAATTTAAAATTAACAGGTAACCAACATCCAAGAGTCCTTGTGATTTAAGACTTCCTGTCCATTTTTTTCTTTACTGTTTCATATATAACATAGAAAGTAGGAAGGAAAAAGAAGGAGGATAGGCGTGTTTGTTCAAATGAGGAGAAGAAATGTCCAGGAGCCAGAAAAGTAGCATCTGCTCCTGCTGGCTGTGACTAAAATTAAGCTCTAATTTAGCTTTCAGCTAAAATTATCATAATTGAAATAAAACTAACAAACTGGATGTGACTTGCAATTTTCTTATCCTTTAGGGGAGAGGAGGCCAAATGGCAACTTTAGAATTGTAGGCTTTTCTCCTGAAGGGCACCCTTAGGGTTTGAGATGGACAAAGACTTTCCCTACTATCCCCACTCCATTGATAGAGCTACATTTCTTCTTTCCAGAACCTCCAAGTCAAGAGTAAATAAATTGTACTTGGAGAACACCCAAGGAGGCAATGGAATTGGGCATGTCAGGATAGCTTAGAACTTAAGAAATCATGTTTTTCTCTATTTGACTATTCTTTTTTGGTTCTTGCTTAAAGCAAGACCTTCACACACAAACGTCCACTGCACACACATGGGTATATATATGAATATATGTGTGTGTGTGTATGTATATGTAATATCTGTTATATATACCTATATATAAAGTCTTTCCCCTTGTAACTATAGTGATCCTGAGCGCTGGTTAACAAAAACAAAAAAAGCACTTAACACAAATGTGTGCTCCAAATATGTGTTCCATGCAAACTGTAAATATTAAGACAATAATGATAATTTTAAAAGTACAATTAGAAGTGAGCACTCCAAGCTTCTGGAAAGAAGCCAAGGGCTAAAGTATATCTGGCTTGCTCCACAATGGTGTCAACCCCTGTTGTTCTTACAAAAGGAAAAAAAAAAAAAACACGGTCTTATTATAAAGAAAACCCACTGTCTTCATTCAGAACTGTGAAAAAGTCCCATCTCTCTTGGATATCTATTTTGCCCATTCAAAGGACTGGCACATTGCTATTGAAAATGCAGAGGAAATACCCTCTGCTGAAAGGTACCAGTCTGTGAAAATACATATAATCACATGATTAACACAAACAATCCATTGTTTAAAAAAGTGACATTTTCATTTGTTATACTGGCTGACAAGGAGCACAGAGAAAAGAAATTAATGCGTACCAATAGGCAAATTGCTCTCTATATTATATAAAGCTTTAATTTCATCATGAGCTTTGAAATATTTTGCATAGGGAGATTTCTTGATTTCTTTTTTCATTTTTTCTCTCTGAAAGAGGATACAATATTAATCTAAAAATCTAAATGCAAA
This sequence comes from Marmota marmota marmota, assembly GCF_001458135.2. Lineage (NCBI taxonomy): Eukaryota > Metazoa > Chordata > Mammalia > Rodentia > Sciuridae > Marmota > Marmota marmota. The sequence goes on from NW_025999932.1 coordinate 13,822,521, forward strand.
CTTTAGCAGAATTATTGTTCTGAATATAAAGTGTTTAAAGCATGTCCTTACACTCTGTATAAAAAATCCCTAGCTATCAGATTAAATGATGTGCTATGTTTATTCTTATTTATTCTGCGGCTATTAATAATAACTGGCTATATTTAAACTTTTCTGTTTCCACAGAAATGACAGTCTATTCCTTCAGTTTCTTTGTAACAGCTTGGGTCATAACCAACCAATATCAGTTGTCAGGATCTTAGAGAAATATGTCTGAACCTCCCAAGAATAATTAATCTAAATCCTTTGTGCAGACACTGGGTGTAGTATGTCATGAGTCACTGGTTTTCTCCTCTAGAGTTGATATATATTCAGCAAGAAGAAAGACTTCGTGTTTAGTAACAATTGTGCCTTATTTTTTCCCAAGGTCAAATACATTTAAATAAGATCTGTTTATCCATAGATCTAATAATAGATTAATACTAGATTTTAGAAGTGTAAGAGTTCTGATACATTGTTCTGTCCATATTCATGGGAATGTTTTGTTTTGTTGTCTAATTTATGTATATATTGAATTTTGAAATGTAGTGTGTATGTGTGTGTGTACATGAACATACAAAAATGTATAAATGTATATGCATAGTTTAAGGAACAATAATAAAATGAAATATTTGCATCCAACTCCCAGGTCAATAAATAGAATATTCCCATTAATCCTAAAATTATTTGGGGGTTCTTTTATAGGTAACCTTAAACAATACATACTTTAGTTTTACATCTCTTTATACTCTACATAAATGGAATACCGAATATACTCTCTTCTGAGATTTGTTTCACTTCACATCATGTTCTTGTCATTCATGCATGTAGATGAGTATAACTGTTGTTCATGGTGTTGATCTAGTTCTCATACAAAATATCTACCCCTCCAAAGTCCTATAAACTGATTAGCCTCTGGAATAGGATAAGCATGAGATTAATGAGTCCCGTCTGTTCAACCGAACAACGGTGAGTTCATATCCAAAGACTTCCAAGACTTGAAGTAAACAGTTCTCCATTTCTCTCTCTTTCTCTCTCTCTCGCACGCGCGCGTGCACGCTCCTCTTCTGCACCCTAAACTCACTCCCCAAAGAAGCCATTTCTTGTAGAGCTATTCCAATTTTTCTTATTGTGGACTAACAGAAGATGTAGTACCAGGAGTCAGAAAGCATACAGAGTCAAAGGAGAAAATGTTGAAAACATTTTTGTTGTATAGTCCTTCTCTCCAGATCAACCACACCACGAGAAACAGATGCAAAACTACAATCCACATGGATTCTAACCTCCTAATGACTACACTGCTAATGGCAGTCTTGCAAGAGAGCATGAGGCAGCCTTGAGCTGCTAGAAGATATTTTTGAGTTAGGGAAGAAGTGGATGAAAACACTATCCTCCTTAAGAGCTGCCCCAGAGTTTCTCTTCAACAGAGATTTGAGTTTATGAAACTACCTTGATAGGAAAGTGTATTATAGACAATAACTGCTTTACACGAATGGGTGTCTTTGCAGAAATTAAGAAAGATAATGAACTGCATGTCTGAGCTGATGTGGGACTGAACAAATAGTGCAAACACAGCATATAAAAATGACTCATAAAAGCTAAACTGTGTAAATAAGAAGTTGAAGACAGATGTGAAGCCAAGTACCATACTAGTTCTCCAGCCTGGAAAAGAACAAACAGCTTGAGGAGAATTGGGAGCAAATACTCAGTAGGCAATGGAGATTCAACTCAATTGTATACACAATTAAAGACACAAGGATACTCCAATAGGCATCAGGGTGGATTAGAGCAATAATACACTAACCTCTTTCTGGTTTCTACCTGGAGCCATCATAAAATTAGAGGACAAGGCAGAATTATAAACCATAAGGTGCTATTTCAGTGACATAGGCTAAAAAAGTAATAGTAGTTTTGGAATGGCACCCATGAGCAAGGAACAGAATACTTGATGCCAACATGGAGGACAGGAAACTGGTATTAGACTTGGCAAGAATCTATGGCATTTAGGAAGATGGGCAGGAAGAGGGGAGACATTGATAGAGAAGTGGAAAAGACCTGCATGAACTAAGATATTTAAATGAGAACTGTCTAAGACAGAATCAAATCTAGGCTACAAACAAATATAAAAACATGGGGAAATTCAGAGGTAGGGATTAATTCTGTCTGACAGACAAGCTCTCTGAAGAGAGCTTTGGAGTCTTTAAGTCAGATAAGCATTTAAGTGGGCAGAAAATGAAGAATATCTGTTTCTCACAAGACACCAGATGAAATTAACTTTCTAACAATGTTGGATATATTCTTTTAAAAAAAAATCTCTTCTAGTGCACTGCTGACCTTGCAAGACAATACAAAGATAGAAGAAATCCTGAGACGATCATAGAAAGCAAGAATGAGAATCCAAGGAGGTAGCTCTTGGTTCAGCAACTAGTCTGAGGTGCTGGCCAACTCCTGGTACCCTAGACAGAAACACTCTATGGGTGAACACCACCCAAAAAGAAGATGATGTCATTTTTCACATTAATAAATACATTATAGAGCAGTAAGTGTTTGGGGTGGGGGGAAGAGGGCATGCACACAATACCAAAAGATCCAATCCTCTATGATGTAATAATTGTAAACTTATATTCAGAAAATAACATAAATTCCAAATAAATAAATGTGTGACAGATCTATTAAGAAAGCTTGAAAAATTCATTACAGCACTGGGAGAATTTTAACAAACATCTTTCAGTAACTGGTAACATAGGACAACAACATAGACAAAAATTAAAGATGAAAAAAAGTTAAATATTTTACACACACACACACCACTACCTGTGGAACATTTATAAATATTTTCTATATATCAGACCATTAAACAAGTATATACATTTTTTTTGAAATATGGATGTCACGAACATTATATCTGCTGACCACAATTTAACCAAGTTAGAAGCCTGTAACAAAGAAAATTGAACAAAATATTATGGTTCATGATTTTCAAACTATATAAATAACTCAAGGATCAAATAATGAGCCATAATAGAAATGGAAAGTAATACATACCAAAACCTGAGAGGTCGAACTAAAATATTACTTACTAAGAGATTTATAGCTTTAAATATTTGAATTAGGAAAGAAGAAGGGATGAATATTTGGGGGTTATGCAGACAACTTAAGGATTTAGAATCTTAACAGAAAACACTCTTAGAGATGCTGGAGGGCCACGCTGGATCATATTATATGGTGCCATTATGCAGCACTATGGAGCTCTATTTTACTCTCCAGTTAATATAGCATCCATGTGTTTCGGGAAGGGACAGATGTTGTATCAGTTAGGAACCTTCCTGTTGTAGATTACAGATAAAAACAACTCAAAGTAAATTAAACGTTTAAAAACAGAACTTACTGGCTTATGAAAATGAAAAAGCTAGCAGAGAGTGATTTAGGGGATCAAACTATGTTCCCAGAACCTACTCTCTCTGTATGGATGGATTCATCCTCAAGTTCTACTTGGTGGCAAGACAGTTGCCAGGATCCACACCTTCCCCAGATTTACCCAGACTTAGAAAAATTCCACTCTATCTCATATGCCCATCTATGAACCAATTACTTTAACTGAATATTGCAAAATGCTCTCTTTGGACAGGCCTCCATCACCTTAAATATATGATACATGTGGACAAGACATAATGTGTTTCTCAAAAGAAATCCAGTTTACTTTTAAAAAAGCAGGGTATGGATACTTTCCATTTCAACCTACTATATACCCATGTTTCACAAGACAACTCTTCAGATGTATCAAAAAGTGAGTAGAGCTTGGCTTCAACTAACTTCATCTCTTGCTTTTCCATCTTCATTTAAAAATTCCAGAAAGTGCCCCCATCATGGTTTGAACATGAGGAAACCCTCAAAAGTTCTGTGTTAATGCAGAAATATTCAGAAGTGAAATGATTGGATTAGATGTGAGGACTGTAACTTAATCAGCCAATCCTAGTTAGAACTGACTAACTGGGTGGTAATTATAGGGAGCTGGGGCATTGTTGGAGGAGGTGGCTCACTGGGGATGTGCCCTGGAAGGGTTCATCTCTCCTGTGGCCCCTTCCCTCCCAGACCCTTCTGCCTCCTATTCACCATGAGGTAAGCAGAACTTCTCTGCCATGTCCTTCCATCACAAAGTGCTGCCAAACCTGGGGCCCAGAGCAATGGAGTCAGTCAACCATGGACTAACCTTCTTGAAACCATGAGTCAAAAACAAACTTTTCCTCTTCTATGTTGTTCTTGTCCAGTATTTTAGACACACCAGAAAAATCTGACTGACATTACCCCCCAAATGCCAAAGCTTAAACTCCATGCATTGAGAGATATGTATACACTGCCATTCCACAGTTATAGAGCTACGGCACCTGAAAAGAGAAGACAGAAATGAAAGAACACACAGAATATCTATATAACCAAGGTTCTTCACTAACTGTCACAGTTATAACCTTCCCTGTGGATTCCCTAACAATGGGCTGGAATTTCATTGACGGCTCACATGGCTTTGCAGATACTGGGATTCCTTTCATAAACATGACATGGTTGTATTTTACCTTTTATGCTAACTTTGAAAACTGGTTATCAAATTCATCCATTAGAGTACTTTTCTTTTTAAAAAAAAAATATTTATTTTTTGGGTGTAGACGGACACAACACAATGCCTTTATTTTTTTTATTGGTTTTCAAAACATTACAAAGCTCTTGACATATCATATTTCATACATTGATCAAGTGGGTTATGAACTCCCATTTTTACCCTGTGTACAGAGTGCAGAATCACATGGGTTACACATCCATGTTTTTACATATTGCCATACTAGTGACTGTTGTATTCTGCTATCTTTCCCATCCTCTACTATCCCCCCTCCCCTTCCCTCCCATCTTCTCTCTCTACCCCATCTACTGTAATTCATTTCTCTCCCTTGATTTTTTTTCCCTTTCCCCTCACATCCTCTTATATGTAATTTTGTATAACGATGAGGGTCTCCTTCCATTTCCATGCAATTTCCCTTCCCTCTCCCTTTCCCTCCCACCTCTCGTCCCTGTTTAATGTTAATCTTTTTCTCATGCTCTTCCTCCCTGCTCTGTTTTTAGTTGCTCTCCTTATATCAAAGAAGACATTTGGCATTTGTTTTTTAGGGACTGGCTAGCTTCACTTAGCATAATCTGCTCTAATGCCATCCATTTCCCTGCAAATTCCATGACTTTGTCATTTTTTAGTGCTGAGTAATACTCCATTGTGTATAAATGCCACATTTTTTTATCCATTCATCTATTGAAGAGCATCTAGGTTGGTTCCACAGTCTTGCTATTGTGAATTGTGCTGCTATGAACATCGATGTAGCAGTATCCCTGTAGTATGCTCTTTTTAGGTCTTCAGGGAATAGTCCGAGAAGGACAATAGCTGGGTCAAATGGTGGTTCCATTCCCAGCTTTCCCAGGAATCTCCATACTGCTTTCCAAATTGGCCGCACCAATTTGCAGTCCCACCAGCAATGTACAAGTGTACCCTTTTCCCCACATCCTCGCCAGTACTTGTTGTTGTTTGACTTCATAATGGCTGCCAATCTTACTGGAGTGAGATGGTATCTTAGGGTGGTTTTGATTTGCATTTCTCTGATTGCTAGAGATGGTGAGCATTTTTTCATGTACTTGTTGATTGATTGTATATCCTCCTCTGAGAAGTGTCTGTTCAGGTCCTTGGCCCATTTGTTGATTGGGTTATTTGTTTTCTTATTGCTTGATTTTTTGAGTTCTTTGTATACTCTGGATATTAGGGCTCTATCTGAAGTGTGAGGAGTAAAGATTTGTTCCCAGGATGTAGGCTCCCTATTTACCTCTCTTATTGTTTCTCTTGCTGAGAAAAAACTTTTTAGTTTGAGTAAGTCCCATTTGTTGATTCTTGTTTTTAACTCTTGTGCTATGGGTGTCCTATTAAGGAATTTGGAGCCCGACCCCACAATATGTAGATCGGAGCCAACTTTTTCTTCTATCAGACGCAGAGTCTCTGATTTGATATCAAGCCCCTTGATCCATTTTGAGTTAACTTTTGTACAATGCCTTTATTTTTATGTGGTGCTGAGGATCGAACCCGGGTCTCACCTGTGCTAGGCAAGCACTCTACCACTGAGCCACAATATTTATTCGCTTTCTTGGCCTAATTACTTATCTAGCCTGAGGAAAAATATTTTGATTTCTACTTACCTGAATTATATAATTTTCAGGTATTTTTTTTTTGGGGGGAGGGGTGTTGGTTTGATGGAGGGTGGTCAGGAAGACTCACTCAGTGTATGAGGTAGCACAAAGCAACAGATAGTATTTGTTCATAACTCTTCAGCTTCCAACAAAACAAAACACATTTTATCAAGAGAGCTATGGTTTAGTAAATATGAAGTTGAGCCCTGTAAGGTAAAAAGAGGAAGAACTCAAAAAAGAATGCTCCATACAATGTTAAAGGGTATAGAGAGCATGTGGATGCATGTTTGTGTACATACATAGGTATATCTGCATATGGGTGTGAGAAAGAGACAGAGGAAGGAGAGGGAGGCGGCAACCTTAAGTCCCCTTCATTATCCTTGCTAACTGTGTACATAATTTGGCATTTCCCTTTCCCTTCATCACTGGATGGTAGATATAACTTGTTTTCTCCAGTGCATCCACTTTTAGGTTGTATCCAGTTTTCTGCCTGTACCTCAAAAAATTGAGACAACCATTTTACCTGCTACAAACCTAAGACTCTTAAGTGAAGGAAGGACAGATTCCTTCGCCATGGAAACATAGGGTTCCCAAAAGACAATGATAAAATTTGCTTCATTAATGTTTAAATTATTCTAATGTCATTGAAGCAGATTGCTCCCAGTTTGATTACATATACTCATACATATAAATGTGTGAATATGTATATAGATATGTGTGTGGCTATATTTATTTTTAAATGTTTGAAGAAAGATGATCAGCATGACAAAATGTAAAGAACAACTTCTAAGAGAAAAAACTTTTTGAGTAGTAGCTATGACACATAGAGAAAAAAAAGAAACATTATATATATATATATATATATATGTATATATATATATATATATATGTATGTATATACATTTGAAGAGCAGATTTTGAAATAGATATTAATAGCAAAAAAAAATTCTGCAAAAGCCACCCAATAATCACTACAGACTATTAGAAAATTTCTTTCATGTATTTACTCTATCCATTTATAAATATTGCATTTATGTGGAATGCATTTAATTACATATTACATACCTACTGTAATTAGCTACTGATTTTCTTTACCAATGTTCCTCTCATTTAAAGGCTCTTGTGATTGTTAAAAATGAGGACATTGATGTGTCTTTTAAATTATAAAACACTAAATATGGTGTTAAATGAAATGTAACTCCTTATTTCATTTTTATCAAAATTTAATTCAAATGATAAGGTTCAGAGAGAACATACAATAAGTGACAAAATCTGAACTTTTCACCAAAACAATTACTCTATAACTCAGTCATTTTAAATCTTGTTTAAGTCACAGACCTCTTCAAAAATCGAATAAAAGCTTTGATCCTCTCTCCAGAAAAACACACAGGCATGCAATATTTTTCAAACTATTTCAAAGAGCTTATATTAATATTAAATCCATCAATGGAGCCCCAGGGGACTAAATAACTTGAATTAAGTACCTCTGGTATATGCAAAAAAAAAAATTCTGCTAAATAAACTAACATTACTGCAATCAAAAGTCAATGAAATATTTCTAACCTCTTAAAATGTTACATTTAAATCTTTATCAATCAAAACTAGGATCATTTCTATCATCACTGAATTGACTATCATCATTCCATTAGACTATACTTATTGAACACCATCTATGTGCTATGCTCAGCCTGAAACCAAGTAAATGCTAAAGTAAATGCCCTCCCACCCCTGTCCCCAACAATGTATGGCCAAGTGAGAACAACAAATAATAAAACCCAGAAGGTGGTGAAAACTAAGGAGCAGAAGAAAGTGCTATGAGAACTCAGGGCATAGCCTTGAACAAAACTGGAAGAAACTTTGAGAAAAGTAAATGTTTGCTAACTATGCCAAGTGTGTATTTGATCGCAAAATATGCTTAGAAAGTATTTTAAATTGTTTTTCCACAGTTGAAGACTGTGTAAATATTTTGTACAAATATAGAGGAAACATGCCAAATACAATTTCTCTTTCTTTCCCTCTAGACAAAGGCTAATTTTCCTAATCATCCAGGAAAATTTCTTGATGTCCTCTCAGTTCTCTTCAGTCAACACGGGGTGCCATTTTCCAATGTGACCGGCTATAGCACCCACCCAACTGGACAGCAAGGAGAATACTTATTTATGAAGCCATGAGCTTGAAAAGTGCAAGTTCCTCTTAGCCATGCATGGATGCTGAGGGGAGTTCTTGCTGATCCCATCCGCAGGAGTGGACAGGAGGAAAGGAATAAGAAGGAAAGGGAAAGAAGCAGGAATGAAAACAGTGTCTCAAGAATGACCTCTGCCTCCAACCTTCCAGGGTCATTAACTTGGACTTAAATAAACCTTACACTGCCTTTTACCTAAGTCCACCACCTGATCAGTGTCTACTAATTAGTTACAGAGAAGGGAAACCATCTGGATTATTTAAATGATAATTTATCTTATTTTTAAACTGACCACAAGTTTCAAAGGTGACTTTTTCACATATTGGGCTGCCTATATTTTCTGTCATCTCTGGCACTGTTCCAGCAATAATTATTTTCTAATTATACTTATTTGTCTAAGAAGAACCAAAATAAATCTCAGTTACTCTTCTAGCGGAATGATGATTACCAAACTTGAAGATCATCACAAATGCTTTCAGTGAAGAAGTATGGAAGGAATCGATGGTGTTCGTCATAATGTCACGTCCATTGTTGTCAGTTAAGCAAAATGAAAACCATCAGAGGAATAAAAGAATAAGCATTTTCTTAAACACTGAAATGTATCTACGAAGTCTGGCGCTAACATTTTAATAAATGCTTTCTCTCATCTTACTGATCACCATATCAAAGTGGTAGTTAAATGTTATTGCTTTCAGTATTGATACCCTCAACTCTTCATCTTATCTCTCTAAAATAAATTAGTTCTTCATTTCTCAACAACCGATGGAAGTAATGTAAATCCAAAAAGCAGCAATTATGCAAAAACTGAAGTCAAAACCATTTTCTTTTTTCCCCCTCTCTAACAGCTTGTAAGCATAATTAATCAAATCAAGCTTCCCTCTTGTCGTGGAGAGCTGTAATTTAAAAAACCAAATTACAGCATCTTTGCAGCGGCACATATAAAGTATATTAAGAAAACATGTATATGAAGTAGGAGCTTATTCCTGATGATAAATTAGATTTTATTAAACCGACTCCATATCCTGAACTAATATTCACGTTATGTTTACTGCCCAGGGAAGGGGAAATCTTATTGTTTGAATTTTGAGCGACTCAAAATGTATACAACAAATTAAAATATTTTTCTGTGTCACAATAAGTCAAAAAACCCCAAAATTAATAAACACCCACTGTTCAGGAATAAGCTCAAACAAATCCAATATATTATTTTAATGACTTTACTATAGCCGCTTTTAAACATCCTCATCTCACATAGGTAAATTAAAAGGCAGCGTTAAAAATTAGCATTATTTGTAGTGTTTCAAAATATCACAATTAGGATATTACCAACTTCTAGTGAGAAGACTTTTTTTCCATTTTTCAAAGAATCATTAATAATTACTCCCATCATCTGCAGAAATGGATGGATATTGTTCTATATTATGAAGGTAAGATTATGTCTATGTGTCCCAATAATTGCTCAAGGTTAGGAATGCAGGAAAAATACAAGTATAGAAATATTAATAATGCCAACAGTAAGTAACTTGCCCTCCAAGACAGGCTATTAGAGAGAACACTTGGTTTCATGAAACATATTTGAAATCCCTCCACATAGAGGTTAACCAAAATGCCATGGCTGACTACCACTCTTTCCTTTATGATTATTCCCCTCTGGATTATAATGCCGTTCAGCCATCCACTGGGTGTACGAACGTTTTATTTTAACACTGGTAGAAAGCTGTCTGCATCGTCTTAGTGTTGATCTGCATCAAGGTTGCCTGTCTATTTGGCACCCAATCCAGGAACAGTTACAGATAAGGCACTTCCAGCAGCAGCTTGGTATAAATGATGGGGACAAAAATTATTAGTTGAAGTCAAGATTCCTTATCATCTAGAGTCCAGTTTTATAGGGAGGTAAATATATTTTCTCTTAAAAGTAAAGAGCTAATTTATTTGAGTTAAGCACTTCCTGATAGCAATCCTGGAACACAAAAAGACGCTGTCAACATGCACACAGAAGCGGGAAGGGCATTTATGCAGAGCAAGCAGAGAAACTGACTCACAAGGCTGGCACCTTCACCAGCATCAGCGAGATTCCTCTGGCTCTCACTGAAAGGGCACTTTCACTCAGGGACAGTGTCTGACACCCTCATATGGCTACTTGGAGGAAAAATAATTTGGACTAATTTTAACAAAGGGAGAATAGCAAACCATGAATGGGATAACAATTCACATGAAAGCAACAAACAAATTTGACAAGATTCTATGTATTTCATGTATAATCGTGTTGGACACATGTGCGTTACAGTTATAAATAACAAATAATTGTTGTTTCGTATAGCCATTTCTTTTTTTTTTTAGTTCCAGGGACTGAACTCAGGGGCACTCGACCACTGAGCCACATCCCCAGCCCTATTTTGTATTTTATTTAGAGACAGGGTCTCACTGAGTTGCTAAGTGCCTCACTGTTGCTGAGGCTGGCTTTTGAACTAGCAGTCCTCCTGCCTCAGCCTCCCAAGCCACTGGGATTTTAGGTGTGCGCCACTGTGCCCAGGGTTTATATAGCCATTTCTGAGGATATTAAACTGTTAGTGAGTGACTTGGTGCTAGAGTCTAAAATTACTTACATGTTATTTATATAAATAATGTAAGTAACTTACATTATTTTCATTTTCATGTTAGATATTCTCTTTGCAAAATATATGTATCTACACAGTACAATCTGTACAGATCCTGTAGCAGAAATTATATAATTTGTGCAAACACAGAGCTGTCTAAAACTATGAGAAGAATAAGGCAAGTTAGAAAATCCCATAAATGATGTATTTTTTATGTTCTTTGCATTTTGAAAATAATTTGCTTTAAAGTATATTGCCTTTCAGGATTACAAATACTAAAATATTCATGAAATGCCTTAAAACTAAATGTTTACTTAAGGAATAAATATGGACTTTTCAGGAATATTTATAAGTATAGCAAGCAAAAATGAATGATAATATTTGACAACCAAGTTGATCACTGTCAATAGTGTTCCCATGAATAATTTTTCCAAATAAAAAAGTCATTAGATTTTTCCATCCACAGTAAGGCCTAGGAACACAATATCCACAGTGCAGAATTGGGAATTAATTTCAGAGGAATTATTAGATACCTCTGATCTTTTCATAAATAAATACATGTAGAAGGATGTAAACAAGGAAAATTCAGAGCAAGAAAATCATTAGAAAACTGTCCAGCAGTGCTTCTCATGGAGGTGAGCTTTGAAACCTTCCAAATTCTATGTGTTGTTTTGTCTCCCTTTCCCGTCACAAGTTCACGGTGTCTTCCAGTCATATCCAGCTCCAAAAATAAACACCTCTTTGCACTCCTACCAACATCTATCATTCCTATTAACTAAGACAGATCTCCATTAGATGGTCACTTGATTAAACATTGACACTAATGTGTAACAAATAATTCAATGCTCCCTAGGTCTAGTCACATTTTAGATGAAAACAAAAAAGGAATTTTAGATAAAATAAATGTTGAATCAAAAAATCGGGGAGAAAATATTTAGAAGCAGAGGAGACTCTGGTGTCCTTTGCTGTTTATTCTAAATGAAAATCTACCCCACCCTCATAATAAACCACCAAGGAATGTAATTTCTCAAAGACTAACATGGTAACATAAGGGTCCATCAAAATGAAATCTGCATAGGTCAAACACATGAACCAAAGTTAAATACATTTAAAAGCTGCAAGATCCTATTTCAAGTTAAATCTCCTTAGTTCTAGTCATTACAACCCTTAGGTAAAAAAAAAAAAAAATTATCCCAAACAAAGGGAAAATATATGGTCAAAATAAATACAAAACTCCCCACTCAAGCTTTTCACAGATTTATTCATATATTTCATCTTCATCTTATTTCCTCAGATCTCAGATGTCCTTCCTATCCATATATGCCTATGTTCCTCTAATTCTACCCTTGCCCAGAATGTGCATTCTTCTTGGTTAGATTCTTTGTTTGCCTTAAGGACAGGGATTCCTCTTGCCTCCTCTTACAGCTGGCTGCAGAATACCTCGCACAATATTTGTTACAGTGATGAAAGCACTTTCAGTTGAATAGTGGGTTAACCACCTAGCACAAATGGCTATCCCCTTACCTTTCCCACAAAATTAGATTGGAAATAACACTTTGCAGCCCACAAAATCAGGACCCAGAAAAATGACAGTGGTCCCAAGCTTCTAAGGTCCTGATAGGTTTAAGCGTCTCAGTTCTATGAAAGTCAACTTGGATCTTGCTTTCCAAGTCCTGTGAGTATTCTATTCACAAAATCTGTTTAAATAAAGTTCAAATTTCTAGAGAAGGTTAGGTGCTAAAATTTATGTGAAATATTAATTTAAAATCACATTTTCACTGAATTACTATGTTACTTTAAATGCTAAAAATTTCCAATTCATTGTCCTAGATTAGGGGTCAGAAAGCTTTTCCTATAAAGGGCCATATAAACACTGTAGCCTATGCAGTCTCTAGAACAACTATGCCACTCTATCATTGTAGCACAAACATAAACAATATGTAAATGAAGGGCCATAGCTGTATTCCAATAAAATTTCATTTATAAAATCAGATAGCAGGCCAGATTAAGTCTGAGGGTCATGGTTTGCAAATCTTTGTTCTAAAATAAAAGTATAGAAATAAAGACCCTTAGACAAGGAGTGACACTATAAATCATCTAGTTTAGCAAAATTTTCCAAATCATAATAACATGAAACAATTATTATAATTTTGTGAATACATTTAAATGATTAAATTTTTGAAATAAAAGGAAGAAAGAAGAAAGATTTCACAAAACAGAAATAGCTTCTATTAACATTTTAGTGTTTCTAGTAATTAAATAAATTATAATATAAATATTATATATAAACCTATAAATTTCATATCTATTCCACATTGGTCCACATGTTTGACATATAAACCTCAAATATATAAGCCTCATATATTTTATATTATATATATAACTTTCTGCCAAGTAACTGCCATACTACATACATGATTTTGTAAAGTATTTATCTATTTTACAGCTTTTTATAAGTATTTACCAATGTCTGTAAATAACCTTCAAGAATATTTTAAGAGGGTATGTAATTTTGTTAACATCAGCTGCATATGTCATAATTTATATAATCAGTTCTTTTTACTAGGCATTTTTTCAGTTGATAAAAAGATCTTAGATAGTCAACATATATTCATCTTTTCTAAATTTGTTTTTTTTTTTTTTTTAATTGTGGGTTGTTCAAAACATTACAAATTTCTTTTTTTTTTAATTTTTTATTGTGGATTGTTCAAAACATTACAAATTTCTTGACATATCATATTCCACACTTTGATTCAAGTGGGTTATGAACTCCCACCTTCACCCCATACACAGATTGCAGAATCACATCAGTTACACATCCATTGATTTACATATTGCCATACTAGTGTCTGTTGTGCTCCGCTGCCTTTCCCATCCTCCACCGTCCCCCCTCCCCACCTCTCCCCTCCCCTCCCCTCCTCTCTCTCTACC
>NW_025999932.1:13839720-13848668 GCF_001458135.2 Marmota marmota marmota
TCCGCAGCCCTGGGCCAGGGCGGTTCCGGGACGGTTCCGGGAGCCGGAACTTGGCCGCCCCGCGCTCGGTGTTCGCTCCGATAAGATCAGGTTCTAAGAAGCACCCAGGCACTGAACCCTAGCAATCTGTCTGCAAGCCGCAGGCGAATTGCAGCCTGAAATTACCTGTTCTATGGCTGAATGAGCTGCGGTCAGTCGAAAACAGGGATGGTGACATCAGCTTTCCAACATGGTGGCTGCTGGCCTCCTCTGTGGTCTGACCGGTGTGGAGAACCGAGATGGACCGCTTCCTTCCCCCGTCTCGAACCCAGAATTCAGCCCTGAGTACGGTGCTTGCACGGCTGGCAGAAACTGCAGCGCTGTATCCCTGCGTCGCTATCTCCTCGTTTCCCAGCGCGCGCTGCAGACTCTAGCCGCGGGGCAATTTGCTGAATAAGCAGTGTTACCCTCCATGCGACAAACCTCTCGCGTTTGAGTCCCCGTAGCCGATCCTCGTGCGATGGAAATCCTTCCTCCAGGTTCCGGAGCACCCCACTATTGCTGGAAATTCCTAACAAGATAGCCTTTAGCCGTCCTGACTTGTCATACTCCCACACAGTGAAGCAGCACACGGGGGCAATGCACTCCCCTCGCCGCCATCTTCCTTCTCCTAAATTTGTTTTTTGGAAAAAAAAAAAGAATAATCTCTTCCAGTGATTTTAAACATTCTGGCAATGTTACCTACCTAGTGAGATTTCTTCATCTTATAATCTGAATGTTTTAGTTTTCTGGTCTGTGTTATCCCATTACCACTTTCCTTCCAAACATCAATAGCAGTGATTCTCCTTTGGAGACCTATGGATGCCATTCTGTTAAGTGCTTCACGGGTTTCTGGTAGCCTTCATGCTAAAGTGCAAATCTCTAGCTTGGCTCTAAAGTCCTTTCTTACTCTGGACTTGCTGTTTCTACAACTTACCTGTTTCTGCTCCACCCAACACAAAGACGTTCCTTAATTTGACTGTGCTTTTTTCAGTCTCTCTCTCTTGTCCTGAATGAATGCCCACCATAATCTGTTCCACTGAGAGCCATTTTCTCTAAGAAAGGTGACTTTACACATCCTTCAAGACTTCGCTCAGGTGCCACCATCCATAGGAAGCCCTTGATCACCTGGATCAAATGCCACTTCCTGAAGTTTCTTCTCTATCAAATTCCTTATAACATGACACACATATTTACTCCTGTTTCTGCCATTTGTAAGATATTTTGACACTAAGAAACAGTAAAGAGGGCACATGCAATCCTATTTTCATGGAGTTTTATATTGTAAATTCACATTAAATCGTTTTATTTTCATTGCTGCTTTATTTGGATAACTCGGATGACAGATTGTAAATTCCATAGACCCTGAGACTGTTTTGTCTTTAAATTCCCAGTATGTGGATTAAAGCTTGGAACTCAGTAGTTCAACCCACAAAGAGAAATAGTCCAAAGAAACATGACAACACTGCTAGCTTCTTTCCCTAGGGTAAAATATTAAGAAACAATTACTAAAACCAGGTAGTTGGATGAACTAAGAATGCTTAAACTTCTACCTAACTTGAGAAATTAATTATTTCAAAATATATTTTTCTTTGCTATTTGTAAATTTACGGGTTGAAAGGACATATTGCTTTTCCTTGTCTCTAATAGGTGTTAGTAATCTCCACTTTTTTCCCTGCACTATAGAATTTCTTCCACGTCTTTCCTGGTGTTTGGTAGAAATAAAATCTGCTCGACCAAGAAGAGGTACACAGTTTCACTTCTGCTGAGCTGTTACTCCCTGCCCTTAAAATAGGCAGAGGACACAAAGGTCAGACACAATAACCTCATTCCTTGTGATGGGTCAACTAATATCTATAAAGTTGAAATGAAGTTCAGCAATAAAAAATTTTTCCAAATGCTGTAGAACAATTTGGGTGCTGCTTCATCTTGGTTTCAGTAGCAGTCTATCAGAAATGTCTCGGGGTTCAAAGAAGTGCACAGGAAGAGGGCATGGCATTCGGCCTCAGAGGACCTTTGATGAAATAACATACATAAACCCCAGTGTTTGATCTAAGAAGTAGTGTTCTTGGTCAGTGAGTCTAGGTGAAAACTGACCTTATAATATTCTTCTTAGCAGAAAGCCTTTTAGCTACTTGTAATGATAAATTGTTTTGCCTTCTAACCATTTGCCTCTCCCATCTTCCAGTTCCACCATCTCCTTTCTCTTATGATATACTTTGTGTGTTCACATGCAAAACCATTCTCATCTGGATGCACATGTCTCTGCTTACTTCATTTGAAACTCTCTATTTCCTTTCTATTGAAAATCCTAAACTCTTAGCACTTATGCACAGAAACAATGAATCCATAACACAATCACTAGGTAGGTTTAAATCCCTACACTCAAACCTAACAAAGTTGAGCATTTCAGTACAGAGAAACTACTAAAGGTTTTTGAGTAAGAATTCAGAGTTCAGCTTTGGTTCAATAAATTTAGAAGATATAATATTTTTTTCCCCTGAGAAAAAAATCACATCTCACCAGCTGTAATAAAAGTTAATCATTTCCCTGTTCTAATCCAGAGTTTTTTTTTCATGGAAGAGGCAAAATACCTGGTTTCACTAAGCAATTTTCATACAAAATAGCGTATGAAAATTGCTTGGAGAAACCAGGTATTTTGGTTTTCAGGAAATGTTTAGGCTTTTATTCATTCAGGCTAAAGTTCTGGTATATTTGGTGTATATTCCCTGCCAGGCATTGCAGGGAACAGAATAAGCTGAATCAGCATTACTTGGTTGCCAGTAGCTCCTCGCCAGGAGGTGACATCATGAATGCCAAGAGAAATGATGAACCTGGCTATGGGAGTACAAATGAGGACATGAGCCTTGAACATGGAGAGAATCTGAAATACCTTCATCTGGGGCATGACTTTTGCCTGGATGCTCAAAAATGTCTCCAAATGAGGGAGACATTTATTTAGAAGAAAGAGCAGTGGTCAGGGTAGGGAGTTAGCAAGGCAAAGAGGAATTCCCCCCCACACACACACACACATCAGCCCCTCAAGGAAGGAACAGGATGAGAGTTAAATCTGGCAATTCAAGCTTGGGCCCCATCATGATGTGCTTGAACACCAAAGAGCTTTTTTACTTTAACCTGCACTTCAGGAAGAAACTACTAAAGGTTTTTGAGTAAGAATTCAGAGTTCAGCTTTGGTTCAATAAATTTAGAAGATATAATATTTTTTCCCCTGAGAAGAGTGGCCAGGAAGGAAGACAGGCAAAATACAGAAAAAATGTAGAAGTAGAAGAGAAGGAAGCTGTGAGAGCCACTTCTATCTTTACAATAAAATAAGAGTCACTGCAGAGAACAAGTGGATAGGGATGAAGCTAGGAACTTACGCAGAAAGGGAAAGGTTCATTCAAAAGACTGGAACATCTATTAGAAACAAATGAAATAATAAAGAAGGTTTAAAAAAAAGTAGTTGGAAATAGTTTAAAAAGTAAATAGGGACCATGATGTGACACAGCAGATGTGACTTAGCAGTTAACAATATCTAATAATATAATAGCTAAATAATTTAATACAGTGAGCTATGGAAATGCAACTTCAACTGGTTTGAGACATGATCCCACAAGCATGCTGGGAAGGTGACTACAGCAGCAGTTCTAGAGGAGGAGAGGAGAGAAATTGGTGACAACCAAAGAGGCTTATAGGCTAATGCAGTAAGCTGAGTCAGAGACGAGACTATCCAATGAGCTGTGTTAATAAATCACCACATCAATTCAGAAAATGGGGAAGAGCAAATCTAACAAAATTAGGGGAAATGTTCCCAGTAAAACATGTGAATGAAATTATGTAACTCTAAAAGGGATTTCATATTATAAAAGAGATGTGAATTGGAAAATTGGAAACTACTCAAATCTATTCACTCACAGTAGGCATAAAGTGAATATCGGGGTAACATAATCATGGTTTCATCCATTTAAAGACATCTTAACAGCCATAGCAATATAAAATCATTTTTGTAAATTTTACAACATACAAAAATAGCCTGGAAAATGTTGGTATTTCCTAAACCCTGGGAACTTTTTGCAGCAGCTTTTCTCTCCATTGTTATACAGTTCACAGTATGCAGACAACCATCAGCTGCCCACAGCCTCCTGGAGAGTTGTCTGGGGGTATCTAAGAAAAAAAAAATAAAGCTATTCCAAGAACTCCCAAATCACAAAGATTCAATGTAAAGTCAGAAGTTCTGGGAGTTGATCATTCCTCTAGGGAAAAGTGGATATGATTCCCTTTAATACTATATATTTTAAGAAATCACAAACCCATTGGAAAAATCCTTTTAAGAATATAGAATATAAATAGGACTCTGCAGGACAGGGGCATTCAGAGCAGCACCATCCAGTGGAATCTTCTGCAATCATGGAAAAATTCTGTTTTCATTACCCAAATCAGAAGCCACTAGCCACGTGTGCCTACTGCGTGCGCACTTGAAATGTGACTAGCATGATTTTGGAACTTAATTTTGATTTTTATTTAATTTTAATAGCTACATATGGTCAGTGACTCCTGGATTGAGGGCTCTGGACTGGAGTATGGGCACCTGCTGGGAAACCCTATCCCAAACATTTGGTAACAACAGAGTAGTCTATTAACATGCCTCACTGAAAAGAGGAAGACCCTCTGTTAGCCACCCCTTAGAGGAAGCCAAAGGCTTCCTGCCTATGTCACTACACTCCCTCTCCACTGACAATTCGCAAACAAGACTATGATGGCTCCCACGTCCAACTCAGGTCAGCAGCTCATACAAGACATCAAGACATCCTCGTTAGTGTGCACTAATGATTTCTATTTGATACTTACCAGACACTAAAACTGTCCATAGAACAAAAAGTATAAACACAATGTTCAATAAAACCTGGCAGGCTTTTAATAAGACACGTGGGAACATACTAATCCAGATTTCCGTAGGCAGATACTTCATGAAAGGTTAATCAAAGTGCTGGGCAATGTGGGAACATCTGCATCAGGCTCAGCATTTTTTTTTTTTTTTTTTGAGAGAGAGAGCTCAACATCTGTAGAGAGGCCAGGATTGCTCCATGGGGAGAACCCTGAGCCTTAAAACAGAAAGATTTGCAACTGCATCAACTGTGGTTATGCTAACACTGCTTCTCCTCAGCAACCACTTCTAAATCACAATGACAGGGGGAAAGAAAAGGAAAACATCTTCGCTCTGATATTTAATATTTTCCTTTAAAAAGACTTAAGAGATGAGTGTGAACTACTCTATCATAAAGAAATGGTATTGCTATTAATAATGAAAAGGGAAAATGTGATATTACTGACATCAAATTAAAAAGCTTTAAAGGGAAGCATTTTCATTCTATTAGAGATAGCCTATTTAAAAGGTGCAAAATACCTAGCTATAGGCATCTGGTGGAACAGCTGGGAAGTAAAGCCTGTTCATTGATCATCTTCTTGTGATTGTTACCACGACCCTCATTTTTAACCACACACTATTTTAAAAAACTAATCATAAAATTTCAGTGGCTTTGCTTCTTGCTATGACTTCTTTAAAATAACTCTCGCTTCAGTCACACAGGGAAATTTTAAATCATAGAGAATTACAGCAATGCTACTGAGGGTTAGGAAGGTTTCCATCACACGCCTGCATGTTACGCTGTATTTATATGAACACATTCTCCCCATTCAGGAAAAAAGCCCATTTTCATCACCAGCAGCCACATTCTTATTATCTAAAACATACAGCACATAACATCAAGAGTATTTTTAAAGAACCTGAAAAAGTAAAGTCACTCTACAAATTTTCAAAGATTAAAAAAAAAAGTGCTTTATTTTATGTAGGTATGCAAGCTTATAATTGTAGCCTTTTTCACAAAACTGTAATTTGAATACTATTTCCAGCAATTCCTTTACCAATCTATATTGTGCTACTTAATCTATCTCCTCTGGGATAAGAAAATGACTTTTTCTTCTTATAATTTGAGGTATTTCTTGTAAACTAAGAAATAACACTATAATAACTCCGCCATACTGAATTATTCCTTTATACCACACATTACTAATATAAATGTGCAGATGTGTTGTCTGAAATATGAAAAGAGAACCAAAGACACCTATGTAGAAACTCCTCTGAAATTAACCTCCATGTTGTATTAGTAACAAATAGTGATCATAATAAAAGTTCCTTAAATAACATTCACATTCGAGTAATGAATATAAGTAATTTTCTATATGGACTTCTCTCTCTATGGAATCTTGCCTAGAGACAAAAAGGAACAAATGCTAAATACAGCCTTACCAAATCCATCTGAGCTTAAAAACCCAGGAAACACAATGCCATTCCCCTAGACATGGATAGCCCACTATTGGCTCTCTGTGCCACAATGGATCTGTGTATCTGGAACTATAATTTAAAGATACTGCCACCACCATGCAACTCCAAGGCTCCCGAAAATGCAAGGTGAGAACAGAACACTACAACTAACATCCACTCTCACCCCAATATAGTGCTCTCTCTCTCTACCCAAAATAGTCCCTGAAAGGGTGGTCACTGTACATACCAAAGTGTTAGGTCATGAGCCCTATCAATGACCCTCACTCTGAGCTTCCAAAACAGGGTATAAGATCATAGGTCATCGGGCTGGGGCTGTGGCTCAAGTGGTAGCACGCTCGCCTGTCATGTGTGCGGCCCGGGTTCGATCCTCAGCACCACATACAAACAAAGATGTTGTGTCCGCCGAGAACTAAAAAAATAAATAAATATTTAAAAAAAAAAAAAAAAAAAGATCATAGGTCAAATCTAAGAGCCCCAGTAATAGAGCAGAAAACCTTCAGTAGCCAGCTCCGACATTCAGAAAATGTTAGTAAAACTGATATTATATTCTGAAGGAATACCAAAACATTATTAAAATCTCAAAAACTACATCAGGTGGATAAGCTTCTAACTGAATCTATTTTTAAACAATTTGACAAGTTGCTCTTGCTCTATTTCAGGATAAAATTATCATTTCATAAATATCTATATTATTCTTTTTTTCAACAATAAAACCTTGATTTGAGCGTGGGGGTATCATACCTTCTAAATAGCTCTATAGTCTCTCATTTCCAAAGAGAAACTACAGAAGTCATTATCAATGAAGATCATCATCCATTAACTATAAAATAAGTCTGTGACTCAAAAAATTAGAATCTGACAGTATATAAAAGCAAAGAAAACATGTTCAGCATAAATAATTTCATCTAATAAATGTTTAAAATAATTTAGAATTTTCATAATAAAATTAGAAATCATTTGAAATGAAACAAATGGAAAACTTGTCCTTTTTGTATTGAATAATTTGGAGGAAGGTTAAACTTATTCTAATGATCATACTACTTATTCAACAAGTTGAAGTGTCTACAGTGGAATAAATTTTGGGGAACAGAGGTCACATCTCTGGGTCCCCAGTGCCCACACAGTGCCTGGCACAGTAGCAAGCTCAATAAACACTTGTCAGACTCCCAGTGGTTTTGTGTTTTCTGTGGGTTTTTTTTTTATTTTTTTGTTTTGTTCTGTTTTTCAGCTAAAGTACTGTATGTTTTTAACAGAACTTTAGTCAAATAAAATCAATAATTTAAAAACACATCTATTTTTTATATAGATTAAAAATACCCTTAATTAACAAAAATGGTTTGTTTTTAATAAAGTGCTTTTAATTTAAATAGCTATTTTTAATAGCAAAGTTTGGATAAACATGGTACCCCACGTTATTCCACTGCCTAGGGAATTAAAAATTGAAATTGCTTCACTAAAACTTACCTTGTTAAAATAATCAGATTACCATTGTTTTTCAGGTGGAGATTAATACAAAGAGTAAAATTAATTAAATTAATATCAAAGAGTCAAAATCAACTATTACTTTAAAGCATTACAAACCTTCAAATAGAAATATATATACGTATAAATATATGTGTGCATGCCTGTATGTATGTATGTGTGGATACAGGTGGAAATATATATGATCATTGAAGATAATTTATAACTTATTATTTATCTTCAAAAGTCATATACATTTGCACTATATGCCAGTATGTCCTAAATTCATAATCAGAAAATACTATTCTCCAATACTATGATAAAAGTGTTCTATGGGACGGGAATTATCACATACTTCAAAAACAACACGCTCCTAGATATTACAACATCAGAAGTCAAGCTTTTCCAAACACATTTCATCACAGAGAATCTTTTGTAGCACAACTCCTAGCGTCTTACAATACAGCATTCCATGGAACACCAATTTGACAAATGAGACGAAAGCATGCACTCAATAAGTACTGGAAGAAATGAACAAGAATGTGCTTTTGCCAAAAAAACAATCATTAGCATCTTCCTGGATGGTGAGTCAGATCACTGTTTTGTATTGATTTCATTGGAATGGAATCCTGCCTACATGAGCTTTTCAAAATCAATCATGTTTTTGTTTTTATTTTGCTAGCAGCACTTATTTTCCAGTTTTAGTTCAATAAAGGAAGCTTCATCATAGCAAAAAGCAGTATTTTGATAACTCTTCATATAATTAGATAAAAAAGTCTGATCTTCTGAGAATATAATTTTAAATCAATATTTTTATCTTATTCAATTGTCAGAAACATCAATATTTTTATTAATCAAAATCTTATTTTCAGGGATCCAAAATGGCGGCCGGCAAGGAAGCAGCACTTTCAGTATCTCCACATTAACCGGATCAGAAACACCCATTAAAACAGCTACATTCTACCTACTGAGGAACTTCTAGCAAAATTCCGCTGAAAGGAGACCTGCCAGGAAGTAGTAAGTTATATTAGAGGTGACAGTTGGCCCCAGACAAGTGAATCTTGGCCGGCCACGCGGGCGCAGAGGTCCAATCCCGCAGCCACCGCCCAACCGGCTCTGCAAGCGG
>NW_025999932.1:13856380-13869074 GCF_001458135.2 Marmota marmota marmota
TTTTTTTTTTTTTTTTTTTTTTTTTTTTTTTTTTTTTTTGGTCACCAGAGATTGAACTCAGGGAGCCCCTGAGCCGTATCCCCAGCCCTATTTCGTATTTTATTTAGAGACAGGGTCTCACTGAGTTGCACCTCAATTTTGCTGAGGCTGGCTTTGAACTTGTGATCCTCCTGCCTCAGCCTCCCTAGCCACTGGGATTTCAGGTGTGTGCCACCGCACCTGGCCATCCCTCAGACTTTAAAACAGATTTCCAGGCCTCATCACCAAAGCCCCTTATTCAATAAATCTGAGTGAGACCTAAGCATGTGCATTTCTAATGAGCTTCCAAATGGTGTGGGTCTGGTCCAAGGACTAGTTTTGGGTAGCACTACAACGTAGCTCACAACGCTTTTTTTTTAATTGGTTCTTTTTAGTTATATATAACATTAGGACTCATTTTGACATAATCATAAAAGCACAGAATATAATTTGTTCTCATCCAGGCCCCAGTCTTTCCACTTTCCCTGGGTCCTCTCTTCCCCTGTTACCTTCATTCTACTCTGCCGGTCTTTCTGCTATTTTAGGTTTGGGGGGGGGGAAGGTAATTTTTGTTTTGTTTTTGTTTTTTTACAGTTAGTGTCTACACAAAGCTTTTTAACTACTTAAATTTCAAGAAGCAAAATGAACACAGCACCTGCTGACAATTCCATTTTGTGACAATACCTAGCATAGAAAATTAGTAGCAAGAGAAATAAAAATTAACTAGAGAGGAAATATTCATTTCTGCATAAAGTGGGGACTTTAAAAATACTGTAATGAATTTCAACACTGAGCTTTAAATTCCCTGAAAAGAAAAATAAAATAAATAACCAAAGTTACTTTAAAGTTGGCATGAGGTATTATTCCATTTTTAAATTTTCACTAAATTACTTTCCACGTATAGCTTGATACTAAGTAATGGCATATTGAGCTATATGTGAGTAATGTTCTTTAAAGATCTTAAAATATCTCTAAAGAGATAAAGCTCCCTAAGGATCTTAAAATAGTCAAATATTAAAATCTTTTAAGGTATTATATAAGATTTTCCTGTACATTTTTATGGTTGAGACTACTTGAAATGTGGTAAATCAGATTTATCTCATAGATATTAAACATTTAGAAATAAACCTTAATAAAGAAGATTCATTTAGATCTTTAATTATGGATTGGACAGGGACTTCCAGGATGTTATATGGAAGCTTACCTGATTTACTTTTATGAGAAAACACTGGGGACCAGGGGACAGGGCTGCTGGCACTCACTTTTGTTCTGTTGGCTTGGCAGCAAAGCTGTCGGTCTTTTGAGGACCTCCAGAGAGCAGCTCTGCCCTGGCTGCTGCCATGTACATTAGGAAATTCAGTTTCTCTTCCAGATCACTCCTTCCCTGCTCCACACAGCACAGCCTAGTAAGCCCCGGCCCCCACACATAGGTACACACACACACACACACACACACACACACTACCTCTCTCCCTGGGCTAGCAGTTAAAGATAGGTTGTCTGCACCATCCTGGCTACAGGATCAGTAGGCCAAAGTTTCCACACCCAAGGTTAGAACCCTTAGTCTTCCTCTCTGCTCAGCTCAGGGTAATGGGGCCTGAGCACACATGAGCTTATCTCCCATTAGGAGAACAAAGGGTCCTTTTGGGGGAATCCAAGCTGCCCAAAGGCAAGCAACCAGGGGGGAAAGAAGAGAGGAGGAAAAAGGGAGACATTGGGGAATGATGTTGGCCAAAAATGCATTGTCACTTGGTGTGCATCTACCAAGACATAACAACAGATTCTACCATTATGAATAATTATAATGCATCAATATGAGAAAAAAAAAAGATTAAAGGATTCTAAGCGCCACCTCCCCACGCCTACACTCAGAGCTTTTGAACATCTTGGGTATACAAAGAAAGAGAAGGGTAGTTGAGGAAGAAGATGGGAGAGCTTTCCACATGAGAGATTTAAGGGCTAAAGGGTAAGAGTCAAATAGATACAGAGAGGAGACAGAGAGAGAGGTTAAAAGAAAGGAGAAGAAAAGAATAACTTTGTTAAGCTACACAGAACTCAGCTCTGTTCTTGGAGATTGCATTGGTGAGACAGTGTCAGCCTCAAGCTGACCAATCTGGCCTGTCTTTGGAAAGAATGAATCCAATAAGAAGGAAAATAAAGAAAGAGGGAGAAGGAGAGGAAAACAGAACCCTGGTAACTTAAGTCCTTGGATCCACCCATACCTGAAGCCAGGGCACCATAACAAACTGTCAGTCATGCAAGCACAGAAACTCCTCTTTTGCTTTAAACCAAGGAGATAATTTTCTCTTTTTTGAAAAGGAAAGCTATCTAGTCCTTCAAACTAAACGTCAAATCTTTTATCTCTATTCAGCCTACAAAGAATCTCCACTCCATAGCACACGTACCAAATACGTTGTTATTTAGAACAAAGGTAGTGGGTGAAACAATTCATGACTTATTCCTCAGCACACAAATTCCTCTCACTAAGGCCGACAACTATTACAACCTGAGAGCCCGATTCCATATTCTGTACCACTTTATTACATCACATATAACATGTGCCCATATTTTCCATTTTCTCAATGGCTTAATGGTGCTTTTAAAAGTGGAACACAATTGTAGTTTTCATAGTTTAGCACTGTGAATTCATAAGTAGAATAAATAGCACTAAGTAACAAATAAGAAAAATTATTGCTACATAATATACTTTGAAGACCATTAGAATTACCCACTGCTCCTTAAACTTCTCTTGCTGGACATGATAAATCACCCACTTGTCAGAGTGGCAGATCTTTCTGCTGAATCCCACTGAAGAGGTGCTGGAAGCTCTAGCACACACCTCCATGCTCTCCTTATAGGTTGATTATCTTATCCTATAAGACCACACAAGAGCCAAAGGTTCAGGAAGTGATGAAGTATAAGACTAACAAATGAAAATATGCTTTCAGTCCTATGATAGTAAGACATGCATAGCCCACACACATTATCATTATGTGAAAATTCCAGTTTTCTAAAAACTGTTGACCAATATCCTCTCTACAGGAATTGTGAAGGGAAAGTACCCAATTAAATGCAACAACAGGAGGGAACTCAGCTTATTATGACCCTAGTGACTACTCTGAGGTCAAAGGGAGCTAGCCCTGTGATTCTTTTTAATAATCTCCGCCTTTCCATTAAGGTTTTTGGGGAGAAATAAAATTAATGAAAATACATGTTTCCAGGAAGGTAGGACTTCATGAAATAAAGAAACTATTTCATAGGAAACTACCTTCCATTAATTGTGAACAAGGTGTTTCCTCCATAATCTTGCTGGTCACAGCGTGATCCATAAACCATCAGCACAAGCAAAACCTGAGAGCCTGTTAGAAATGCACAGCCTCAGGTCCTGTGATGGACAGCCTGAACCAGACTCCATGTATCAGTAAGCTCCCAAGATGATCTGTGTACACATTAAAGTTTAGAAAGCACCGCTTTGAAATGGGCAAGTTACAGAACTTTCTTACATAATTTTGACAGAAAAAAAGCAAATTGTAGAAAATTACAGTTATCAATACCCATTTTGAGATTATGAAATTAAGTGACTTATGTGATAAAACTATAAATTAAAAGGCAGTTTAGAACACTGGTTACCCCTAGCTATAGGTTCAAAAATGAAGTAGGGCAGGGATGTATTCACAGGTGGTCCCTGTGATTATGATGCTACAACATTTTGTTGACTCAAGTATTACATGACAAACACTTTCAAAAGTGAAGACACATGATCCATTAGAATACAAATAATATTTTAGGGTCATAAAATAGCTTGGCTCGGCTTTTGCATGGTCCAGGTTCATGGAGAACTGAAAAGCAGAATTGACGTCCACCTGGTCAAAAGCTACTGAGCAAGAAGCAGAATTTAATCCGTATGGATAAAAAGAACATTTTATAACTTAGGAGTGGAAAGATGATAAGCAATATATACCTAATGAATAGGCAGACAGATGAAACATTTGTTTGTATTTTTCTTCAAGCAAATAAGCAAACAAAAAATCCACCCTGTACCACCCACAATCACTGACTTCTCTCTGAAAATTGAGAAAAGAGCATGACTGTGAGGCAGAATATGCTTGGAGCACAATAAAGAAGATATCACAAGATTCCCATCCAGGTCACTCACCCAGGACTGTAGAACTGGCGTCAGCTGGCAGCGAGTGGATTTTCCAGTCAACAAAGGTGCTCTCAGAAACCTGGTTTGTATTCCTTTCTTGCAACTTTGTGTTAAATAACAGTTTTTTAAAATTCATGCTCACCACAGTCCTTCGAGTGAACCCTGAATTCTAAAATTCTGTTTCAAGGACAGCAACCTGAGTAAGAACAGATGACATTTCAGGCTTCCATGGTGCATGGCCTACAATGATATTCTTTCACAAACTTCTTCGGAGTCCAGCGCCTCTCCTGACTACAGAAAGTGAATCTTTGATGCCATGTTTTTCATAAGATCTATACATAAGAATTTAAATGAATAACAGACATGAAGTACCCTAATGATTACAATGAGAGGGTAGAAAAGTAACTAAATATTGTATTTAGAAATATGAGAAAATACATATTTTATTGAGATACTGTGATCAAAACAAGTAAGTTTAACTTCTGGCATCCCATTGCATGAGGACGGAACAACTTTGAGTAAGTTGTCTAATTTCACCAACCCTCTTGATTTCCTCCACTAATCCTGATGATTTCCCCACTGCTTCACTAGTTACTCAACACCCTTGCCCCTTTCTCTGTTTGTGGGCCCCACATTCTACACGCCTTCTGTGTCTCCTGAACGCCCTGTCTGATCGCATCTACTTCAGTATTTCTTGACCTCTTGGGTACTGACCTTCACCTGGTATCAGTTCTTGCTGCTGCTAAATAAAGCACATCCAGCTGGGCTCCTTCCAGCCACAACCTTGACTGGACTTCCTGGCTGCTGACTTCTCTCTCTCCCATTGGATACTGTGTCTCCTGAAGAGTCAGCTTTATCCTTCCACCTCTGACCCACACCTATGCATGATTGACTGCAGGGGGAGGACTCATGACATGCCCTATTCTGACACTCATTGTGCAGACCAAGGAAGATAGTACTTGTGAAGGCATTGTAAAAAGTTTAGAATAGTAAATGAGAAGAATTAGGAGATGAAAATACAGTTGAGGCTACATGTCCAACGGGTTCAGTAAGTTCATTAAAATGAATGCTTTTCCCAACTATCATGCAATTCACGTAAGGACAGAACCTTACATAAGTATTTATCATCAGAAGTCCTAAGTCCAGCTCAGTTACCAATTGGACCCACCCATGGAAAGTCTTATTAAAGACCTTAATCTTTTCCTGTAGCACTAACTGCATACACAGATGGTCCTCAACTTAAAATGTTTCAACTTGGGATTTTTTTTTATTTTACCGTGGTAGGAAAGCAACACACATTCAGTGGACACCGTACTTCCAATTTTGAATTGGGGTCTTCTTCCAGGATAGGAACATGCAGCCAGTGCTTTCTCTCATGGGTGGGCACCCACTTCGAGCTGTGTGCAGTCACAAGGGGAACAATAGATAACTACAGATGCTGTGCTGTAGGTTAGGTGTATGAAATGCACTTTCAACTTCAGATTGCTTCAGCAGGCAGGATGTGACCTCATTTTAAATAGAGGACCATCTAAAATCTTAATTGCTATGAGGACAAAAGGTGGCCATGCATAATATGATGACCATAGTTACTTACTGCTTCATGACGAAGGCCCCAAAGAACTTACAGCTCCAGGTAACCTGAGAAACTATCCTTATAATTCCCTCATCTTCCATTTTTGGAAATATGCCTATCATGTAACTACTACCAGAACCAGAACTAGAATCCAGGTTTCGCTATAAACTTATTTCCAATAATTTCAAGGTATCTAGTAAATACTTACGAACGTGGGCAATTTACCCACTTCAGGCAACTATTTTAAAGCTCTCAGCACAAAAATGCCACAGTGGCCTTCAAAATTCTATTGTAGAGCTGGAGCTATAATACTGATGGTCTTTCTCCTCAACAGTTCTTTCTCTAAATCATACTTATTGCTACTTATTGCAATTTTACCTATTTTCCTTTTCTTGACCTCAAAAAGAAAGCAGCACAGTTGTTTTTATTCCTCACTCGTACAGAATTACAAGAAATTGGCTGGTTTTCTTTACATATTTCAAGGCAATCATTAGCCACCCTTAAAGACATAAATTCCTATTGCAGCACTGGGGTATGCTAAAGAGGGCTGTACTTAAGAGAAGGAGCATATCAAAATAGCCTCAATTCAGAACAACAGTTCTTATTCCTTTGAATTAAATCATATGTTGAAATTCCATTTGTTTCATAAATATATGGTGTCTTACTATGTGTGTTTTGTCTCTCTGTCACACATACTTCTTATTCTATCACAGTATTAATGGTTGCTCCAGAAAATGACTACGGTATTGGGGAACAGCAGCATAAATTTGTGTTGACCTCGAAGCTCTTTTAAGATAGATTCTATCAGACCTATCCTCTAGATTTCTTTCCAGCTGAAAATATATCCAGCAGGTTTTTATGTTATGTGATACAAGATGGACAGAAACATAATTCACTTTATATTGATTACAAAATATATACTCTCTTCAAAGAGTTTGAACTCGGATTGTTCAAACAATTTAGTGAAAACCTATTTTTCTATGTCATTTGTTGTTGAATGGAACACATCCTGAATTTTTCATCTCTTCTTTCTCTACACTGAGCCCCTCGTGTTGAAGGCAATCACTCAATCCATTTACAATATAATGCCTGATAGATTGCAGTTACACATTACTTCACTGATAGGAATAATAAACACAGAATGGAGAAACGGTCAATTTTTTTTAAATGAACAGAAAAACAAAATGTTTCACTGGCAATTTTTTGGCAAATATATCATTAAAAACTAGAACATATGGTGAAGAAAAAATGGTTCATTTCTTGAAGAAACAATATTTCACTGCAGCCATTAACCACCAGGTAAGAGACTTGTCAAAAAAAGAAAATTTCAGTGACACATCACTTCTGCAGAACCATCCAGTAGCTAAAACTGGACACAAAACAAGAGGTGTGTTGACAGACACAAACAACCTTCCAGCGGAATGTGTTGCAACCTCCTGCCCGAAGACACCAAGGCAAGGAACTGAGGAACCCAAAAGCTATGTCCACACACGGTTGAGCCACAGGAGCACACGTTTTTATTGCAGGGAGTTGTGATCCCGTGCCATTCTTTATACAATCTGACCATTTTTTAAATGGATTAGATCCCTTATAAAAAGTAAAATAGTGAATCATCTCAATAAGTAAAGTTAAAATAGCACCAAAATATGGTTTTATGAGGTGACGCCAAGAACCTCTGCACCCAACACAAACACAACTGAGAATTCCCACACATCACGCAGTTGCCCCAGGTGCAGATGAAAGACACAGGACTGATGGTGAGATGGACAAGACGAGGACCAGCTAACAGAAGCAGCAGAATTCAGAAGCAGGAATGGCCATGGCCCAGATCTAGATAAACCCTATGCAGCTTTAGTTCTCAATTTGGCAATTAATTTTCCACAACAAAACTTTTCTAGCCTGTCCAGACAAGATTAAATTCTTCTAGTAAGTCCTCTCATAAGAATATTGAACCTTGCCCTTCATATCACTTACAATTTGTGTAATTGTGTGTTTAAGGTTTACATTCTCCCACCACTCAGCCATGAGCTCAGTAACACTGGAGGCCCTGGGTACCTTGGACACAGCAGTATCCACGGTGCCCAGCATACACTCCATGCTCAACCAATGTCAGAATTGACAACTGCATTATATTCATTAAATTAAATAAACAATCTATAATGTCATCCCCTCTTCAGTGTAAGCTGAGAGTTGACCAGTTTCACTATTTGATCCCCACCCAGAGCCACTGTTCTTGCTGTTCCCTCACAGGATATGGCCCTATCTTCCCTTCTGCTGATCTAAATTCTGTCCATCTGTATTAATTAGGATACAGTCAGCTACTCCAACAGGAAGGGCCAAAATTACAATGGCTTAAACAAGAGATGAGTTAATTCTCTTATCAGCTGGCACAACAATTCTGATGACACTGACATTCTATGTTGGCATCCGTCATATGTGCACAACTCCAATATCATAATGTAAGATGGACGCTCCTGCTCCCACACAGTAAGAATGACAAAAGGAGTAAGGAGTGAGCGTACTTCTTGCCTTAATGGCAAGATCTAGAAGCTAAAACATGCTTCTGCTTACATATCATTGGACAGAAGAAGATCCTATAGTCACACTGGCAAGAAAAAGTCTGAGAACTGTAGCCTTCAGCTGGGCATCCAAATTCTATTCTTATCCAAGAAGGAAAGAATAGGATTGGGGGATACACACAGCCTCAACCCACCACCCATCACACAAGTCCCGTACCTTCTCAGGAGCTTAGACTACTCCAGTTTTTCTTTCCTGAAATCACTTTATAATTAATAGGCTACGCTGAAAGTCAGTGATTCATGATGGTTCTGTGGATTGTGTGTTCCTCCACTGATACCATAAAGTCTTTAAGGAGCAGAACTACAAGGTAAGCTACTTTGCTCATTGTTCTGCCTGCATGGTGCCTAGTACGGTGTTGGAATTAGAGCAGGTATTATATTTTCACTTGATGGTTAAAATCAGCAGGTATAATACTTGAAGAACAGAAAATTACATTAACATTTCAACAAATGTGTTCTGAAAAGATATTGAAAATGTGATTGCTGATACTCATGAGCAAATTGATAAGTTGTATCTCCTCCAAAATACTGCTCAAATCATTTATAAGGCTTTGAATAAGGTTAGATAACCTATTACTTATATTACTGTAGTTATTTTTTAAAAAAAAATTATGGTCAAAATTACAGCTGATTCATTTTATTCACGGCTGATTAATTATAAGACTTGATCAAAATTAAGCAGTCGATGTGAAACTTCAAAAGAAATTATTGATTCTTCTCATGAGAAGCAGCCAATTAAAACAGTATGGTGCAAGACTGCTCTAGTTCTTAGTGTTCTAATTTTGGATTTTTTCTCTTCGTTTTTTTAAACAAAGAACATTATATAAAGACTTCAAATTAGCTCTTGGCTTTTCCTATTCAATATCAACCACTTACCAAGTGCCAATCATTTTGCTGAACCCTTCTTTAAAAAAAGAGTTTTGCCAGTGGCACTGCAAATGAAAAGAGATGATGAGATAATCGTAGCAAAACCTTACTCGGGTGCTCTGCCTTTTCTCCCCTGATGAAAACCCCACAGGATATTGTCATGTGGGAAAAGGACATGATGATTCAGAGATAAGAGACCATTTTTTACCACATAAACAAAATACAAGAGAGCCCCCCCAAAAAAGCTTGTGTGAGAATGTGGAGCAACAACAACAAAAAAGTGAAGGGTACTAATTGTCCTCGGTCTTCAGCTTCAGATAGCCTCCTGGCAGTTCTGCCCTTGGGGGAAAATCACCATATGGAGATTACAGTCCATCTACAGGGCGCCATTCCAAGACGGGTCTCCTAAAACATGCAAGCCATATTTTAAATATCTTGCCTATTAGCTGAGGGGCCACTGTTGTTTAAGCTAAAGGTTAAGCGCATATGGGTATCAGAATTAGTGCATGCAATGAAGGCTCCTGAAGTCCCTGCATAACTCATTTCATTTTCCATTTCCACGAACAGCATTATTTTCCATAGCTAGCAACAGTCCAAACTGTTTCTTGTGGTATGCTTTCCAATTATTATGAAAGCAGTATTATAGTATTAAAAGAAAATAATTCACCCATTAATCTATTGCCCAAATATAACTATTTTCATATTTGTGTTCTCTCCCAGCCTTTATTCATGTTTTCCATAGCTATACTTGTAGTATAAATATGACTTTATGTCCAGTTCTCTTCACTTAAAATAGAATTTGTGACATTTTTCATGTTGATATGCCACCACCACAGTTATGATTTTAACGAATGCATATATTCTATTTAATCAGTACAGTATAACTAACCATCAACCTTTTCCAAGGACATCTGAAAGTTCTATCACCTTTCTGAAGATTTCCATTTTTCAAAACTCTTACCTTGTAGGATAGTGCGCTAATCTTTGCCTTTGAATTCAAATAAGTATTTTAAAAGATGTGTATTTACTGAGCACCTATTAAAGGTTCCACGTATAATGAAGAGAAAAATCTAGAAGCATTACACATATCTCTAGTTGTGACAAATTTATACAGCAATTAATATGACTATGTGCATGTATAAATATGCTACAATGAAATCCACTATGTTGTATAATTAATATACACAAATAAAAAAAAGAATTAAGAGCATTTTTGTTAGGTAAGAAGTACATAGCAAAGAACATTTAAAATAAAGCTATTATTGCTTCAAATAAAATTTAAATTATTAATAAAAATATATATAAAATAAAGAGGATAAAACTGAACCAAGATTTCAGAGGAAAGCTATGTCCCCATAGACTGCACTATTCAAGAAATCCTTCACTAAATAGCTTAGACTCGGGTGGAGTTTGAAATATGAAGAAAGTGTTGGATGAAACAGAGACATAGGAAAGGCATCCCAAAAATGAAACAGCATTATTTTTTAATATGTCAAAACAAGGGCTTTGGGAAGAGTGATGGAACTGTTCCAGGTTAAAGCAGGATTGGATCTGTTAAGTAAATATTCCATTATTTCTAATTATGACATAGAATAGATTTGGAAACAAGTGGGTGGATGAGTAAACCCACTCACTTTCTTGGTACTATTCATCCAATGAGAGCAGAGAAGGAGTTCTAGCCTCCAGAACTGAGAGACAATAAATTTCTGTTATTTAAGCACTGGATTTGTGGAATCTTGTGATAGTAGAAAACTGATATGTGGTACTTTTTAAAAATGCAGATTCCTAAACTCCATAGAAGATTGAAAGCCAGTATACGTGGACATGGGACCCAGGAATCTACTTCTGTAAATCACCCCCAGATAATTATGACACATATAGTAGTATACGAACTTTTATATAACCTCAGTGTTAAACTATAACACCAGCATAGAATTTTCAGCAAGATTCACCAATAAAGATTATAGAGATTATTATCAACAGAAATCTAGATGTTTTATCTCCAATGAAATTAAATAATGAACTCTATCCAGTAATGTATGTAGATACTTTCACATGTTTTACTGTATTGAATTCTCAGAACAGCTGTGGAGTAGATAAGATGGATATATATATTAGTCCCCTTTTCTAAATAAATAAATTAAGGTTCAGAAGGTCTCCAACTTGATGAATATCACACAGCCAGAAAGAAGCTCGGCAAGTATTCCTAGTCAAGTTGAGAATCTGCTCAAAAATGTTTGCTGGTTGTTAAGGTCAAAGCAAACAGCAGGAAAGATCAGGTGATGGGATGAGAGAGTGGAATTATGGCTCTGGACAACTGTCCTGTTGGGAGTAGGTACCAGTCAGGATAATGTTCTAGGCCCAGCTCTGTGGAGCAGGAAATAGGAATAGAGAGAGGAACAAGGCAGGATTCCTGCCTCAGGGGGAAGATGGTAAGCTGCTTAGACAATGTGGGTAGCAAATTCATTTCTGAACCCTAGCAAAACCACATGGACAGGTAAATCTCCCATGTTAGCAATGGAGGGCAATTAGAGGCTATGGATGGGAATGGGAATAGTGGGCAAATCCTCATAGAACCAGGCCAAGCCACTCCTGCCACCGTCCACAACCCTGTACCAGTCTCCTCTGAACAGGCACAGAGAGCATTGAAGACATGATTTCATGTATGTGTTGGAAATTAATTTAGCACCACCACCACAAAAAAAAAAAAGGAGAAAGAAAATCAAAAGAAGGAGAATGTTACTGGCCTTTAGATTATCTAACTTCACAGCCACTGACATTTCAGAAAAGTCATGATTGTCTCCTTGATCCTTACATAAAAAGCTGGAGAAAACAAAGGAACACAACTTGAGAAAACAAACATTTCAGAGAAGAATGCATTTAACCAAAATGATAGCTTATGGATACGTCTTACTCCTTTCGCAAACTGAATTTTACTCTAGATACATAATCTACTCTTAACATCATGTAGATAAAAGGAGAAAGTATGATGTGATATTTTGACTTCAAGAACATTTCTAACATCGTTAGAAATTTCAGTAGAAATGAGAAAAAAAGGAATACACAAAAATTCTCTAAAACAGAATGAAAATACACTGCCTATTGCTGTATGACTCAAATTCCCCAAATAATTATTGGTAGGGCCCACTGCCATCTAGTTGTATAAACATAATGAGCCTACGATAACACCCAAAGCTCAAAGAGTAATGACAAAGGTGGAAGAGATGGTCTAGTCAGGCATGAAATTGATTTTATAATAACAAATATCTGTTGCCTTCCATGTGCTAAGTAAATAATTCTGAAGCAGGGGGTAAAGATAATAAAAACAAAATCATTAACTGCTTCTACTAAATCAAACACAGAAAGAAACCCATTGTCATGTTGACCCTGAAGCCTGTTTGATGGCTAATTAAAGCAATTATTTTCATCCAGACACAGCCCTTAATCATAGGTACCTTCCTTGGAGCTGTAGGAGAGTTAGGCTGGTAACCTTGCTGGGGGGGGGGGGGG